>NC_137949.1:6116700-6494254 GCF_963969265.1 Rhamphochromis sp. 'chilingali'
ACACACACACACACTCACATCTACAAGCATGGAGAAGAGCAGCAGCAACACCAAAATACATATAATAATAATAATAATAATAATAATAATAATAATAATAATAATACATAACTGCTCAGGGATCCTGGGTCGCACAGACCCAGGACCCTGACAGTACCCCCCCTCTAAGGGTCGGCTCCCGACGACCCCAAAACAAAAACAAAAACAGCACAACCAACCCAGGGCGGGCGGCGGGGGAACCAGGACGGAGGGCCAGAACCAAAACAAGCAAAACAACAAAATAACAAACCGACCCAGTCCACAGTCCCAGAGTCAGACCGCGCATCCCGCAGCGGTGCAAAAAAAAACAAAAAAAAACGAAAAGACGCCACAAACAGTCACAGGCGGCCCATCAACACAACAAGAGAGTTCAGGGGGCCTACCTCGAGCCCAACGGCGGCGATGTAGCAGCTCCGGCGGACGGCCCCGGGTCCGGCAGCAGCAGCAAAACAGTTCAGGGGGCCTGCCACGGGTCCGGTGGCGGCGGCGCTGCTCCTCCGGCGGCCTGCCACGGGTCCGGTGGCGGCGGAACGGTTCTGGCGGCCTGCCACGGGTCCGGTGGCGGCGGCGCTGCTCCTCCGGCGGCCTGCCACGGGTCCGGTGGCGGCGGAACGGTTCTGATGGCCTGCCATGGGTCCGGTGGCGGCGGCGCTGCTCCGGTGAGCAACAGCGAGGCGTGGCACCAGGTCCACGACGCGCCGATCGCTGACATGGACGCACCGGACGTGGACAGCGAGGAGGCCGCGCTAGACGTGGAGGTCCCTCCGGTCCGCTGACCTCCGGCCGAGCGGGACCCTGCTCGGCCGGCAGCGAGAGCTCCTCCTCTTCTCGCAGCGAGAGCTCCTCCTCCGGCTCGCTGAGCTCCTCAGCTGGCAGAGCGGGCTCCGCCGGGTCGCCGAGCTCCTGCTCGGGCATGCTGAGCTCCACAGCTGGCGGTGCGGGCTCCTCCGGCTCGCTGAGCTCCTGCTCGGGCATGCTGAGCTCCTCCGGCTCGCTGAGCTCCTCCGGCTCGCTGAGCTCCTGCTGCAGCTGGACGAAGTCTGAGGTTTCCCGAGCTTGCACTACCCCCCGGGCTTTATGCAGGGTGCAAAGGCAGGCGGAAACTCCCTTGAGCTGGCCGAGGTAGGGGTTTCCCTCCAGGATTGCCTCGATGGCGTTTAACCCCACCACCCTTGCCCTTGTGTTGGTGGTGTGAGTTACCCAGTCCATCAGGCGTTGGACGCGGGTGAGGTCGCTCTCTCCGGACAAGGCCGCTGGAGTGGGTAGTGGAATGGAGGCTGCTGCTGGTGGAGAAGATGGCTGAGCGGGTGATGTGGATGGTGAACGGGATGAAACGGTAAGCGGTGAGGTAGATGGGGGATGATTCAGCAGGTGACGGCTGGATTACTAGCTGGGCGATTGGCTGAGGTACAGCGACCAGCTGGGCCGCGGGCTGCGCTTTGGCTACCGGCTGGGCAGCTGGCTGTGCCACAGCTACAGGTGGCTGCTGAGCAGGTAACTGAGCCGAAAGCGGACGGGCAGCTGACCGTATAAACATATATACATATATATATATATATATATATATATATATATATATATATATATATATATATATATTTATTAGGGGTGCAACGATACACCAAAAAAAATGTTCATGCCTTTTTAATTTGTCATTTATTAAATTTTCACGGCACATTCTGCACCACATCTCTGTGCGTTCATCATTTGTTTGAAGCCAGCTCACCTCCTGCAACTACTTTTCCGAGAATTCATGCTTCTTTTGTGGTTTGGACTCCTTCTGACATTTCTTTGGAGGTGGAGGAACATCACAGTAATTGCTTAAAGGAGCTTCTTCGACATCTTTAAGAGTTCTAAACAAATGTCTGTCCTCCTCCTGAAAATCTTATGTACGCAAACACGCGTTGCAACTTCTTATCTTGTGCGTGTTTTTTTATTTTGACAGCGAATGCGCACCTGCGGACCACTTATGTGCAGCCCTGGTTATTTAGCTCGTCATATTGCAGCCTCAGAAATTCTTTTGTCCATGAAACCATAAAGCTGCACTTTCTTTTTGCCTTATAGTCTGATTTGTCATATCTTTTCCGTTTTGTGGTAAGATTTTCTTTGGCTCTCACCTCTTCACCCTGACCTGTCTTATTTGGCTCAGCAGAACTAAAATATATATCCTGCTGCTTTTACACAGGCACTCACATAATGCTCAGCGATCCTCTGCGTGATCAACCTCTCACATGTTTAAGCTGCCGGAGATTTCACTTGTCATGTTTGCATAGTAAGCTAATGATTAATAAGACGATGTCAGAGGAATTGGTGCGCAAATGATCGTCACTCACCAATCAGTGCTGTCGCTCTCTATACACAGTTCGCGCGATTGCAAAGTGAAAGCAAAAAACAAGCGCAAATTCAAACGCGACTTCAATATGTCACATATTGACAGCGGCTCACCGATGCCAATGACATAATTACCCAGCTACAATTCCGAAAGAATGCAAAAGCATTGACATATATTTTTCCTTCCTACGATAGGCCGACGGGCAGGGCAGAGATAGATTTTGGTAGCCCGACTGGAAAAATCGCTAGCCCCAGGACGTCGGGCTAGCGATTTTGCAAGCCCTGTATCTGATTGAGGAATCACTCATCTTTGGAAAAGAGAGTTTATTACAGAGAAAGGGCTCTTTCCAAAATAAAAGCTATACTATACGCTTCTTCTGGGCTATATTCTCAGCAGCATAAGGAGAATCATGTGCTAACAGCTGTCTAAATGACTCGGCTAAAGTTTGTAGCATGCGTGCTTGTTGTTTTTGTCGGTTTCCACTTGTCTTTGCACTAGGATGATGTCGGCGTAAATGTGCAGTCATATTCGTTGTGTTCCCACTAGTGCTGTCAGCGTAAATCTCATTGAAATGACGTTAGCGCCACAACACGGCAAATCTCCGTTAACGAGCTACCGCGGATTGCCCCGTGCATGGGGCTGGACGGCCAACACGTTAACGAGCTAACTGCGCTAACACACTAGCTCCCACCCATGTAATTGAGCATTGCGTGGCACATCCAACATACTGTTTTACTTTAGTCCATGACGCGCTTACCTTCAGGGTCATACGTCACATGAAAACCAAAATAGTTCCAAACGCCAGATCTGAATGAGGGTGGGGGAGGTTCAATTTGCCATGTTGCAACGAGAGCTTAACTTCTGTCTCGCTAGCTTGCCCTGCGCTTACTGAATCTGCGTTCGACTACTCCGCCTAGGCTGCACTGTCAAGCGCAGATCCACTGAGCGCTCAACACAGACAGCATCGTCAGAAGGAAAGTTGATAAAATAAATTAAAAATTTTGTAATGTTCGATACATATGCGTACCAAACCGAAAGCACTGTATCGAACAGTTCAATATCGATACGAGTATCGTTGCACCCTTAGTACATACATATATATACACACACACATATATATATATATATATATATATATATATATATATATATATATATATATTTTTTTTTTTTTTTTTTTTTTAAATATGTATGATACTGAATGTTTCACTGAATGTGACTGTGTATCGAACAGTTCAATATCGATACGAGTATCGTTGCACCCTTAGTACATACATATATATATACACACACACACATATATATATATATTTTTTTTTTTTTTTTTTTTTTAAATATGTATGATACTGAATGTTTCACTGAATGTGACTGTGTAAAGTCATGGTCTCTACTTTCTTTAGGCCAGCACTGTTTTTAATTCAAGTGCTCCTAAAGAGGCTGGCTTTTTAATGGAATTTAAATGTTTGTGGACAGGACTGTCAGAATGAGACGAATCGCTGTGTGTGTCTTTGAAAGATGAGGGGTAAGGTTGTGGGTAAGAGAAGGGTGTAAGTGCAGATATGTTATAAAGATGTCTCTTTATCCTGCCATTAAGACACTAAAAGGAAGTGCATTTTCCAAAACAAGTATTGGAGGATAGCCAACAGAAGACCATTGAGGTGTAAAGGGAGTTTGGTGGCTGTGCAACAGTGAAGCTAGTGATTGATTTTTGAGTCTCACAGGACAATTTAGTTTAAGGAAAATTAGGTTGTTGCTCTTTGGACTCCTTTCGCTTCCAGGTTATTGATCCCAGAAATCTGTGAATATCTTAAGTCCAGCATGGCTCATCAATTTTTGACGTCCTCTGGAAACCGATCCATTGTCGCTTGTGCTGCTCAGAGCAATTTGTCCACCATTACCAGTGGAAGTGAGAGAGTTTCAAGCTCTGTTCTTGGATGCCTCTTGCCAAAATGAACAGAACGCATTAAGTAAATTTTAATTACCGTCCTCCAATGTTCTTTAGGTATACTATATCTACAACATGCTATGATTGACCAGTCATGCAGGGGTGAAAATGATCACATGTAAATGTAATTTAATCCGATTTCCAACTCTTTATTGCACTTTGGGGATAGCTGAGAATATTTTTGGAGAAACGATCTATTGTATGACGGCCAACTTTTCACTCCCCCGTCCTGTGGTCCATTCAGAATAGAATGTAAAGCATCACCTAACTGTGGTCAACCTCAGCTCTTGCTTGTTTTTATGGATTTCCAGTTGGTTTTTAGTAGTTGCGTCATTAAAATTGGTTAAGACACTCACAGTAGAGTTTCAAACAGTTAAATTTTATTGCCCAGCTTTAGCAAGAGTATTTTTGGACAAGCTAGTCCATCTTCCTAATGTGAATAAATAGAAAATTTCATTTTGTTTAGCATTTCCCATAATTATACCTTCATTTTGCCCCGATGGTGGAGGATAATTCTCATGGTAAATAATGTAGGCTCATATCATGGCTATAAGCAGAGCAGAGATGTTCACAACTGATTGAACATATAGTGTCACGGCTGGCGGAGTGAGCCGTGTGGTGTGGAGGAAAGGGAGGACCCAAAATGCAGCAGTGACTGATGATACGAGTGATGTTTATTTACAAAGTGACAATGGCAGAAACAGGCAGTGAGGCATGACAAAACAACTGAAGAAACCTAAACTGGGAGAACTAAATGACAAACCTGAGACCATACAAAAGGGGTGCGGGGCAGAGAGACGCAGAGACAGGAACACCATAGAACGCAGACGAGCCGACAATGAACACAGACCGACACCCAGTAAATATACACACACAAGGTAATCAGGTAATCACACACAGGAGGGAAGAACAGCTGAACCTAATACACATGAGGACCGGAGGACACAAGCTGAACACAATGACAACAGACACAGACCTTCAAAATAGAATAGGAAATCCAGAACATGAGCCTTCAAAGTAAAGCAGGAACACACAGACTGATTTACAACACAACACGGGGACATGAACAGAGCACCAAGGACAGACACAGGTAGGGCTGAATACACACACCAAACTACAGGTTCAACCCTAAACCAATACAAAATCAGAATAAACACAAAGCACAAAAATGAACTTCAAGGAAACACAAAACGCTGGGCCAAAATGACCCAGGACCATGACAGTACCCCCCTTCCAAGGGCTGACTCCAGACAGCCCAAAACAAAAACAGATGACCAACCCAGGGCGGGCGGCGGGGGCCCAGGACGGAGGGACCAACACCGAACAAAAACAAGCCCCAGCGAACCAAGTGACCTGTCCAAAACAAACACACATGCTGGAGCACAAGGACAAAACACAGTTCAGGAGGCCGGCCCGGAGGCTGACACAGATCCAAAAGCCGACCGAGCGGAAGGCAGCGGTGGCGGAGTGGAGGCAGTTCAGGGGGCCGACCGTGCACACAGCAACGGCGGCGACGGGCAAACAGTTCTGGGGGCCGACCGTGCACACGGCAACAACGGGCAAACAGTTCTGGGGGCCGACCGTGCGGACGGCAACATCGGCGTGGAAACAAGTCCGGAGGCCGGCCACGTGGAAGGCAGTGGCGGCGTTCAGGAGGGCGTTCTGGAGGGCGTCCACGGTGGCGGAGATGCCCAACAAGCGGCCTGGCAGATGACCGACGATGTGAAGGTGGTAGTAGGGGACCTGAAGGCTGCGTGGCCCCTGCAGCCCAAGGCGAAGCGGAGGCTGGACCAGACGAGGATGATGAGGATGCAGAGGCTGGACCAGACGAGGATGATGAGGATGCAGAGGCTGGACCAGACGAGGATGATGAGGATGCAGAGGCTGGACCGGATGAAGCCAAAGCAGACGCTGGACCAGGCGACGAGGATGAAGCCAAAGCAGATGCTGAAACCGGACCAGGCGAGGCCGAAGACTCTGAGGCCGCAGCAGGCGAGGGTGATGAGACTGCAGCTGGTGATGAGACTGCAGCTGGTGGCTGGACGGGCTCCTCGGGCCCCCCAGCAAAAACAGTCTCAGACCCAGTGGGCACTGGAGCCCCTGGCACGCGGGCCTCTGGCAGGAACGCAACAGAACCAGCAGGCACGCGGGCCTCTGGCAGGAACGCAACAGAACCAGCAGGCACGGAGACCTCTGGCAGGGACGCAACAGAACCAGCAGGCACACGGGCCTCTGGCAAACACAAAGCAGACTGCAGCTGCACTGAGCAGTGACTCAGCTCAGGCAGCGACAGTCCGGTGCAGTCCTCAGCTGGCTTCTTAACCTCCAGGGGTCCAGAGTCGGCTGGGGGCTGGAACCCAGCCTCTGGGGAGGCCCTGGAGCAAGTAACAGTCTCTAAACTAGCCAGCTGTTGAGGAACGATTGCATTTTTAACGTGTTTGTCTCTCTGCAAATAATACGTACTAGAAAAAGAGTCAAAAATGGGAGGCACGGACGCAGCCTCCCGTACAGAGGGAGTCTGTGAAGACGGAGACGGCATGAATGACTGGGCTAGCGGAGATACCGGAGTCCGAGTTGCTTGCAGCTGTGCAGCTAAACGAGGTAAAGACAGCTCAGCAGGAGAATGAGCAAGCAACACACCGTTCTCCTTGTCGTCTGCTGCACCAAACAAAGTCCCTGGATAAACTGTTCCACAGTCCAAGACAGAAAAAGGGTCCTTCTCACTCACCACGGCCGGCAGTTCTGAAGTTCCAATATCCGGCTGTGGGGTGACGCGCCGACGGCGCGATCGTCGCTTCCTCCCGGGCAAAACCTCCGGCGGGCCGGGCAAAACCTCCGGCGGGCCGGGCAAAACCTCCGGCGGGCCGGGCAAAACCTCCGGCGGGAGAAGCTGACGTGGCTGTTCCGGGGCGGCCGTAATCCGCTGCTGCTGGACAAAGTCTGTGGATTCCCGAGCTCGCACCACCCCCCGGGCTTTATGCAGGTTGCAAATTAAACCTGAAACTCCCTTAAGCTGGCAGAGGTAGGGATTTTCTTCCAGGATTGCTTCGATGGCTTTTAACCCCACCACTTGTGCCCTTGCGTTGGTGGTGTGGGTTACCCAGTCCATCAGGCGTCGGATGCGTGCGAGGTCGCTCTCTCCAGACAAAGCTGCTGGGTCCATGTTTGGTCGGCTCGTACTGTCACGGCTGGCGGAGTGAGCCGTGTGGTGTGGAGGAAAGGGAGGACCCAAAATGCAGCAGTGACTGATGATACGAGTGATGTTTATTTACAAAGTGACAATGGCAGAAACAGGCAGTGAGGCATGACAAAACAACTGAAGAAACCTAAACTGGGAGAACTAAATGACAAACCTGAGACCATACAAAAGGGGTGCGGGGCAGAGAGACGCAGAGACAGGAACACCATAGAACGCAGACGAGCCGACAATGAACACAGACCGACACCCAGTAAATATACACACACAAGGTAATCAGGTAATCACACACAGGAGGGAAGAACAGCTGAACCTAATACACATGAGGACCGGAGGACACAAGCTGAACACAATGACAACAGACACAGACCTTCAAAATAGAATAGGAAATCCAGAACATGAGCCTTCAAAGTAAAGCAGGAACACACAGACTGATTTACAACACAACACGGGGACATGAACAGAGCACCAAGGACAGACACAGGTAGGGCTGAATACACACACCAAACTACAGGTTCAACCCTAAACCAATACAAAATCAGAATAAACACAAAGCACAAAAATGAACTTCAAGGAAACACAAAACGCTGGGCCAAAATGACCCAGGACCATGACATATAGTTTATTCTACCTTTGGTGTTTAAAATATGAAAATGTACACGTCCTGTATTCAAACGCGTGCATATTGTTAGTAGAAGTCATAGCGACTTTTTTTTCCTGTTATGTCTCCTGATTGCTGTACAGGAGAGCCCCTTTGTGCAATTGTGTGCCTGAGCGCTCATTGTAGCACAGCACAGTGCATTAGTTTAGTGTGTGTTTGTGATTGTCCAAGGTTCGATGGGCAGAAAGTCTGCAGGAGCATTAGGGACGAGGTGCAGCGGAGAGTAGAGCAAGTCATCCATGCACACAGTCTCATTTTCTTTCTTCTTCCCTGTCTGGTAAATAATGAATTGTTCAACTTAAGAGGAAAAAGAAGCCCATTTTTTCCTCTCCTGTGTGTCTGTCTCCAGAGAAGTAAGAGCTACATTAATGAAAGACGAGGGAGGATTTTCTCTGCGGTCTAGCTGCTAGAAATGAGAAAAACTAACATGCTTTTAAAAGCAGAAGAGTTAGTAATAGGTGTTCTTTAAAGTATTTTTTTTCTAATACAGTAGCAATAAAAGCCAGTGTGTGTGTGTGTGTGTGTGTGTGTGTGTGTGTGTGTGTGTGTGTGTGTGTGTGTGTGTGTGTGTGTGTGTGTGTGTGTGTGTGTGTGTGTGTGTGTGCTGTTATTACCCTTTGAGTAGTTTCTTGTAACTGCTAAAACAGTTATTAGATGAACAATGATTAGAGTGATAGGTCCAGTAGTTACAGCAAGTAGAATTTGACATGTGTCTGTTTTATAACTTTGAAATGTATTTCATTTTGTTTCTGTTCATCACTTTGTTTTGTTTTGAGGTTTTTCTTCTTTTAAATCTCCTCTATAAAAATTGTCGATTAATCAGTGTCATCATTGGACATGTACTAGAGTATAAGTGTTGGTCTTGATCGCTACCCTCTGACTTTTGGTGAAGTCCACCTGTGGAAAGAATATGCCACAGAGGAAAATGTTAAAAGAAACAGCTGAAAATAAACAACTACCTGTTGCAGCATGTGCCAGCACTCTGTTGGTCAACATGGTTCAAGTTAGAGGACATTCAAAGTCCAAAAGGAAGATATTCTGCTCAATGCCAGCTCCATGTCCTTAATCTAGGCATCTAAAAGGGTAATATTTGCTTTATTGGAGTTTAAATAATCCTCATGGGGGCAGTGATCTTTCCTGGTAGTCTGTATTGTCTCGTTCAATTCCTCTTGTGGAGATCGGTGATGGCGAGGTGTGCTTTGGTGTTTCTTTAGAATTAATTGTGGGAGTGTTGCAGAGCAAACAATCCCACGTGAGGCAAAACCTGCTGTGTCTCATGAACCACCTCACATAAAGTAAACACATCACTAGGCAGCTGGTAACATGTGACTGTGTTTTTCTGGAGTCCCTGTGTGCATGTTTGGATGTAGTTTCTGTGTTGGTTCCCCCGTGGTGGCTGCGTGGCAGGGAGATGACGGCCACAATTAGGATTTCTTCTCCTCTCAGTCCCTCAGGGCTGTTTGGAATGTGGCTGAGAGACAGAGAGCCATACAAACAAGCTATAAATAGAACAGTAAATAAAGGCCATAGTACTGTAAATACTGTACATGTGATACTATATATACTTGCCCAAACACTATTTGTGTTTGGGCAGGTTCAGCAATATCCTTTTGTAGTGATGCTGGCACCTCCTGATTACATTTATTGTGTTGTACAGTGTGCTGGTATAAGAATTGATAACACATACGAAATGATACATCTGACACAATTGTACAGGATACAGAGAAATATATACATAGATTGATTGCTGGAGTTTTACCCCTCAGGATAAAAGGCTGATGGCATATTGTTGTCACCCCAGGCGGTGTGGACAGGCGGTGTGTCACGAAGTGGGATGGACTCAAGCGCAGACAAGGCAGCTAGAATACAGTTCCGTTTATTACTATACAACACCAGGTGCAAATATATACAAGTGAGAGGGCGGGGGGAATCCAGGGCACAGGGAAATCCGGGAAAGGAGCTCTTCACACACGAGGGACTTCACAAAAAACACAGCACACCAGCAGCCCACACACCAAGGGTTCCAGGGAAACGGAATTCCTGTTTACAGACAACAAGTAATTAATCCAAAGGGTCAGCGATACGAAAAGGCAACAAGAGACTAGTACTCCGGAGCTTACTACCGAGGTTACTCATTAGTCCAGCGACGAGATGTTTCCAGCCACTGCCTTAAGTAGTGGATGAGTTTAGGCGATGAACCACAGGTGTGTGATTAACTCCAGGTGCGAGGGCCAGGGGCGGGAGCCCGCAATGAGCTCCGCCCCGGCGAGACACGGCAAGCGTGAGAGAGGTAGATGTAAACAAGAAACATATGTAGCCAACCTGAGTCAGCCGGGCAGACACAGGGACCATGACACGGTGTGGACACCCAGCTTTGTGAACACAATAACTCAAGAAAGACATGACCTAGTATGTCAATTTTATACCATAAGTGCATCTGTTTAAAATCTTGAACAAGCCAGAATTTCAGTGACCTCGACCTCAAGGTCAAGTTTTCTGAAAATCCTGGGAATCTGATAATTCAAGAAGAAAGCCACCTAGGATTATCAAATTGATTCTTGACATATCTCCAGTTAAAGACTTCTTAATGAAAGTCATGGATGGTTGAGAAGCTGAAATATAGTTTATTTTCTGTTAGCCTGATCACGGTTGTAGTGGATTAAGTACCAGAATGCTTCACTGCCACACAGGCACTCGCATATATCCACATGCATAATTCTAAAGTTATGCAACTTACTTTCTGTCTGTAGAAATTTGGCATATGATCAAATGTTCAACAGACTTTGTATGTCACATAAATATGTCTCTTTTAAATCTCTGCCTGTCTGACCATCTCCGTCAGCCCCTATGTAAGGGACATGCATTGGCTGAGATTCAGTCTCTCTCACATTCACAAACACAATTATTAATTCATTATTAATAAGGGTCTCTCTTGTATGTAATATGATTTACAGCTTGCTTTGTGTTGATGAAGTTAACCAGGTTATCATTATGAACAAGTATATGCGAACTATTATGTAATTTTCCTGAACCTTTTAACAAGGCTAATTCAACTCCCAGCTAAAGGCAATGCTCACATCAGTGGTAACAGATATTTTGGATATGAAAAAAATGTTTGGTTGGCAAGAGATTCTTTGTTTTTTCTTGTTTGTATGTTTTGTATTTAATGTTATGTATACATGCGGTAATCTTTCATGAGATTTTAATTTAATGTTTACAGTGTGTGTAGATGTTTCCCTGCTATTTAAGAGACTACATTTGCTTGAAAAAAAGAGATGAGCTTCTTTTCGTCCCTTAAGTCAGTAAATTCTACCTCCTCACGTTCTTGTTTCTGCCCAGCAGTCTCTCGATCTCGCTGCTGCTATTTTTAGAGGCTTCATGATATGAGCTCCTTCGATGCCTGCCAGAACAGAGCTGTAATGTCCCTCCCTCACTGCCGCTTCCTGTCGGTTGCTCTTATTGTTATTTCATTTTCCCATTGATGTGGGATCGCGGTCAGATCCAGCCCAGGCAGACGTGCGGTCCGGTTTGGATTCCTTTATTCACTCCGCCTATTGTTGTATGAGCCAATTGAGCATCTATCCATCATGGTGACTGCTGCTGGTTTGATTTTGTGTGTGTAACAAAAAAAACACAACTCAACAGAAAGAATTTAATCAAGTGCATACACACACACACACACACACACACACACACACACACACACACACACGCTGAGGCATTCTCTCTCACACACAAACACACACACCTAACTTTTACTTCAGCGCTCTCGATTAAACTTCCCACACCAGCCTCATCTCTGAGTTATTACTCGACTTCCACCTGTCATGGTGGCTCCTGGTGCTTGGTCTCCAGGGGCCTCTTTGAAATGGCAGGGCAAGGTGTGGAAAGGAAGCAGATGGCCTCAGTTGTCTATTAATGTGATATGCTGTAAAGTCAAAGTCAATCTGGGACTACAAAGATTTTAATTTATACGAGATTAGTTCGTGGTGTTGACTCCAAAACCCCTGAATGGTTTGAAAGATGAGGATGGATGGATAGTTCATGGTAACTATAAAAAGTTTTGTCTATATACAGTGGTCCCTCGTTTATCGCGGGAGTTAGGTTCCAAAAATAACCCCCAATAGGTGAAATCCACGAATTTCCTCATTTAAATTTGTATTTCACCTTCAAATTGTTTCATTTTATTTTATTTCCTTGGCTTGGTATCATCCTTTTCAGCTCAACCTCACGTGTCTGAATGTAGTTGTTTTTTCACTGACATACTGTATTAACACAACTGATCTGAAATCGCGCCAAGAACATAAAAATCCTAGTAGTATTTTTTTTTCACCGTAAAAAAACACAGACATGTTGAGTAAATTATTTTTATAACTTGAAATGCAAATATAAATTGTACATTTTGAAAACTTATAGTATAGTATAGTTATCTAAAAGTGCAGCCGATACACCTGCCATTTTTTAAATTTTGTACAACCCTTTAAAAATATTACTATAACTAAAATGAGAGAACAATCAGCTGTCGCAAAAGGATGCCCCACAAATTATTTGTGCCAGTAAAAGAATTTTTTTTTCCACCACAAGACAGAGGAGAACAGCACAGGGATAAACCTGCAGGCCTGACAACAGGAGGTGTATCACTCCGCTGGTTTTCTACTTGGTGGCAGTGTTTACACTGCAATGTGCTTTTGTGACATTCATTAGTTCCCTCACTGACACACAAAACAAAACAACGACTACACAACAGACTAACTATACATGTAACTATACATGGCTTTTTTCTTTCTTTACTGTTTTTGCGCTGTCCTTAGAAAATGCTTTTTAAAAAAAAAACAAAACAAAATGTGACGATATATATTTTATCAGAACTCTGGATTTACTGGCCTGTAATTAAAATTTAAAAACCGGTGTATACGTTGAAGTCCGAACTTTCAACACGGGCTAAAAGACTCAGCGTGGCTGCAGATTGTTGCTATGTCAGCTTAAATCAGTCATGTGATTTGGAGGTGCAGCGTGTCTGTGGACCCCAGAGGGTTAATAACCCTCCCCTTCATTCTATTTCCAGAGTGTAACAACCAACCACCTACGTGAAACCTAAATTCCCATGGTGTTGTTCAAAATGTGCTCTGGCACAATTCTAGGCATCGGTTGCTACTGAAAACAAGAAAAAAGCCGGTCTGCGCTATGGACTGAACCATTTTTTAATGCTGGAGTGGGGTAACACTATGCAATATTTTCAGTTTTAGAATTTGTATTCACTGCTAACTGTAACTATGCTCAAAGTGTTAAGAGATTATTTTAGGGTGTCACTTGCCACCCCATGCGACCCTTCTAGAGCCGCCCCTGTCCCCATGGAAAAACGTGGGGGGAGCAGGAAGACCCCTATTTAGGAAGAGAGTAGGCATTTGTACTAATAGATACAACACTGATTAAGTCAGACACTGCATGAAAAGGAGGAAATTGGGTGGATCAAACTGCAGCAGCAGTTTCAAATTGCAATATGTTTTAAAGGTGCTTAAATTAGATGATCTACCTGTATCATCTGCTGGACTTGACTTTGCGGCTTAAGTAAACTAAAGCTATACCCAGGTTAGTAAACATTAATTAACTTGATGACTAAAATAATTAATCCTACTTCCAGTTAGCAATAAATTCCTTGCACAAAGTCTGTACAAGATTCACCGCCCCCATCACGGCCCTTTGTAACGTGAAATGCAAAACTACTTTCTGTTAAAACTTGAGCCTTGGCACACAAATTATTATGAATTTGTGTGCCCTTTCCATTAATGGTCATCAAAGATGAATCATGGTGCAATACATAGACAAATCGTGATTTATGTGCATGACAACATCCGCGACAAACAAGACCCTGACATGCATGCTAAAGCCTTAGAGAAGAAAAAAGGAAAAAAAAAACCCAAAACATCTGAGAAACAAACAATCTAAAACAACCACACTGTGCCAACCCTCAAGGCAAGAAGAGGTCTCAAGCTGAGGCGGCAGTGTTGTTGTGAAGACCTGTGTATGTTTTTTGATTCGCTACGATAACACTGGGAAAATGCACCACCTAGTAAATACATGCTAATTCTTAAGAGTAATGATAACAGAAGCACAGAGCAGCACAGCTGTTATGCTTCTGATGCGTTTCTTAATGTTAGCACAGATGGTAGAGTTACCTTCAAACCAGGTACCAGAGAGGCTCACACTGACTACAGAATTAGTGCCAGAAGAAAATATCTTGTGATTATCTTCTGCTAAAAAACTATTATTGCCAAGTTTATATGTGTCCAAAGTGTCTCTCACCTGAAAAGAATATTCCTAAGATCATGACATGAGAAGTAAACACAACTTTATGTCTGTCAGAGCTGATACCAGAGGTACGTCTTTGATAAATGGATTCGTTTTTATATTGCTTTTTTACTGTACTTGATCACTCAAAGTGCATTGAACAAAATCCTTCACACGCATTCATACAAGGACTTTTCTTCTATGCCTAAGTGCTTTCTATCTAACATTCACACTTTGATGAATGCATCAGAGAGTGTCCATCAGAGAATGAGTCACCAGTAGCTTGACTAAGGATGCTTAGGGATGCTGACTGGATCAGCCAGGGATTATAGCACCAACCTTCCAGTTAGTGGATGACCTGCTCCAGTTCCTGAGCCACAGCCACCTCGATCTTTGTGAAAGACATCTTTTTTTAGGTCACTTAGAGTGTAGCTAAAATGAGTCATGAATGGGTTACTTGACTTCTTCTGCTTTTTCTCTCAGCTACTCACTTTGGGGTTCACCACAGTGAATCATCTGTCTCCATCTCACCGTATCCTTAGCATTCTGTTCTGTCACACATCCACACATCCATGAATCCTATTTGTAGTTTTCCTCTTTTCCTCCTACCTGCTAGCTTCATATTCAGCATCCTTTGTCCAGTATATCCACTGTCCCTCCTCTGTCACTCTCCAAACCATCTCAGCCTTTCAAACTTTGTCTCTTAACTCCGTAACCTGAGCTGTCTCCCTGATGTACTCATTTCTAATCCTCTCCATTCTCTTCACATCTTTAACTCTGTCAAACCATCCATCACAGCAGGTCTTTCGCTCTTGCTGCTATCCTTCTGTCACAAATCACCTCTGAAAACTCAGCTCCACCTGCACCACCCTGCCTGTGCTCTCGTCTTCACCTCTCTTGTGCACAGTGTGTTGGTTTGCATGGTTGATTGCAGCTATTTAAACTTGTCTGCCTTCACTACTTCTACACCTTGCAGCTTCACTGTTACACCTGTTTCACTCTCATTCACACTCTGTTGCTTCTACTGCTTGAACCCATCTGTCACTCCCACCACACTCCTACTGCACAACTCGCCACTGTCTCGCTGTTGGATGTCCCGTACCACCCTTTTCTCCCACTCCTGATTTCCTCGTGCAGTAGCACAGTTCTTCTCTTGGCACCCTATCGCATACTTTCTCTAAATCCACAAAGAGACGTGGCGATACCTTCTGACTTACTTTATTCTTGCCCGCCAGCACTCTGAAAACAAACTGCATCTTCAACAGGTAAAAAAGTATTAAACCCGTCACCAGTTTTCTGAGTAAGAATATTTTAAAGGTGCTTTTGACATACGTTGTCTACAGATGTCTATAACAACCCATGCAAATTACTATCAGCTGTTCAGACCAAATTGATGGCCTATAAAAAGCTGTTTCATTACCAAGGTGTCACACAAGAAACATCTCATGATGGGCAAAACCCAGTGAGCTCTGTTAAGACTGGTGCAACACACACTGATGGCACTGGTTACAAAAGAATTTCTAAACTACTGAAGGTTCTATTGAGCACTGTTGGGGCCATAATGTGGAAGTAGTAAGAACATAATTTCACCATAAACTGGCCACAACAGGTACAAAATAATAAGTCTGTGAGATACTGGGAGCATATCCGGTTGTTCAGTGATGACGCGACGAATCCTACTTCCGGGCCTAAAGTAGTCTGCGTTTAATATGGCTTTTGTGTTGTTAACATGTTTAATGTTATGTATTTTCTTCTATTTGATCTCAAAAAGCTCCTAAAACAGTCAGTGATCACTGTTGACCTCCCTCGGCTTTTATTACCGCTAATCATTTATTTAAGCTCAGTTTTTAAAACCTTAGGATGTAGCTACAGCCCATCCCATGCAGCAGTGTATATGAATGACTAACCTCGTATTGTGGATGGATTATCTCAGTTGTTCTCCTGGCTGAAGTTTGGTCCTTTTACAGCATCCTGCCATGCGATTACATTTGTTCCTGACCACCGAGAACACTCACGTTAACTTTTATCGAGTGGAAAAAAAAGTTAGCTTGTTTATATTATGCTAACATAGCTGTGTCGCTAGCGGTCACGTAGCACATCATTATATACCAGCTAGCCAAACTTCAGTAACCCTACAAACGTCACTGCTGTTTAGTTTTCTGTCTTCATTTATGTTGGAAGTGATAGCAGAGCTGTACGTTTTAATTTGTTTCCAAAACCCCGCAGTCAGGACATGCTATATTGTATTTAGATGGAAGCTAGCGAGCTAACTTCCTGCTAACTTCTAACTCCGTTAAATGTCATAAATTCCGTTTTCATGGATGCCTGGATGTTAAACTCAATTGTTACACCTGGTAGAGCAGAACGCTGATCATTTTATTAAAGATGAAAGACTTTAGACAGTTTTTCAACTCTCAGTAATGCCATAGTGATCGTTTGATATATGGACCTGCAGCGGAGTTTAGGTCCAGACACGGCTAGTGACGTCAGACTGAACAATCGGATAGTCTTGCAAGATGAGACCAAAACAAAGGCACTGTATTTCACCTCAAAAACACCATACGAGCAGTAAAGTGTGGAGGTGGGAACATTATGGCTGTTTTTCAGCAAATGACACTGGAATGCTTTATGTAATGGAAAGAAGGATGAATGGAAAAATTCTTTCAAGACATTCTTTATAAAAATTTGCTGCCATTTCCAGGATGATGAAGTTAAAGTGAAGGGGGATGTTTCAGCAAGAATATGATCTTAAACACACAGCCAAGGAAATTCAAATGATTTCAAAGAAAGAAAATAAAGCTGCTAGAGTGGCCCAGCCAATCACCTGACCTGAATCCAACTGAATATCTGTGGAAAGAATTAAAGCTCAGAGTTTATAGAGGGGCTCAAGAAACCTCAAGATTGTGGCAGAATTGGTCGAAATCACACCTGAGCAATGCATGTGAATAGTTTCAAAAGGCTTTTGGACAAAGCCTTAAACACATTCCAATAAGCATTTTTAAATACTTTTTCCCTCTGTGTTCCTCATTATTACGCATATCCTAATTTATGGACCTCTATGCTTTGATTTCTTTGCATGTGTGGATTGGATGGGTTACCAACATCTGGTGAAAACGTCAAGTCAACAGCACCTTTAGAAATATATCTACTTGGAAAATTGGTGACATGTCCAATACTTATTTCACCTGCTGTATCGTGCACTTTCTCTGCTCGCTGATCACCTTTCATCTTAACCTAGCTTCAAAAGCTTTCCCCTAACTTTATGGTATGGTTTATTTAAGACAAGTTGGTTGTCTGGACCAACAGACCTTCCACTTTCCACTTCTCTCTGCTGTCTACTTTTTCCTCACTTTCCCAGTCATCTGGTGACTCTTTCCTACCACCCAGAAAACTTTCTTCACTATTCAGCTTCCAAAACTTTATCCTTCCTTCTTCAACTTCCACCACAAAACCTTACACTGAAAATCACTATTCATATTTCAATTGAGAGTACAAAATATTCAGCTGTAATATGTGTTTTTTGCATCGTTATGGAACTGACTGACTAACAGATGGTAAAAAAGTGGCATTTTAATCAGTATCACTTCTGCAGAATTTGTATGCTTTGCTTCAACTTGCAGCGCTAACCTGGGAATTCTAAATAAGTCTGCTGACTCTATGTGACTGTGTTGTTTACACCGTGGCACTGAAACTGCAGTGTGTAAAAGGGTTGCAACTACCCTTGCAAGTACTACTAATGATGATGATGATTAAAAAGGGGGGCATACTGTCCATCGTCTTCATTTAGAAATCACATGCTTCAGTCACATGCCAGTTCCAGGCTCAGGTGGTTTTACCTGCAACCCTCTCAGGTTCCAATTCAATATAGTACATGCAGAAATAACACATTTTACACAGATGAGCATTGTTTCACCTATGAAAGGCAAAACAAGCCTATTGTTACCATCTAGGGAAGCAGGTTTGGCACTCATGGGCAGAAAGGTGATAAAGTGTCGATACTGGACACCCAGGGGTGGAATTTTTCTGAAGATCAAATGTGCCCTTTACCTGCCTCTGCCTCTTCTATGTTCCTGACACCCTGCCAACTATAAGCCTGTGTATTGATTCCTGAATTACATAAACTGCCTGTTACTTAACCAGCTGTATCTGCATTTGGATCCTGGTTCCAGTTGCCTGCTATAGGAGCTGTTAAACTGCCACTTTCTGCTGCTTCAAACCTTTTTTTTTATAAATGTTATTATTGTATAGATACAGCTAATGTGATATGAAAGCAAAAACGCCTCGATTGGAATTAAACTAGGTTTTATTGCTCTATTACTTTGCATAATTGACTCTGACAGATTTCTAGCTGGCAATGGTAATGGGAGGGTTTGGATGTGTTTCAGTTTGCTGAGCTGGCTTTGGCTTTATGTATATATATCCTGCTGGTAATTACATAAATTGTTTTTATATGAGAGTGCAGAGTAAGGTAATTTAGAAATACTTTTAATTGTCATCATCATTTCAATGAGTCTAATTTATTGCAAGTAAATGATGAGGTTAGCTGACAGAGAGCATGTATGCTGTAAGTTTGTAACCTCCAGTGACAGCTTCTTTGGTCAGATATCAATTCAGGCAGCAAAAACACACAACATTGAGGGTTAACAGCATCAAATCTTAAGATAATATTGTGAGTATGTTTGTGAACAGTTATTACTTAAACCTCCATCCACTATAAGCAATTATTTACGTGCAAAGCCATCGGACTCCCTTGTTTTTGGTCTTTACCAACTTCTATCCATTCATCCATCCAGTGCTAATTTTATTGACCTGTGAATTTTGTCATTGTTTACATCAACAACCTTTTTTTCCCTGACAAAAACAAGATAATTAATAAAAACGAATGCACAAGGACAAAACATGATCAAATGTTTTGACAGTTTTGTCAACGAATAAAGACAAGATGAAAATATATCGGAAAGACGAGAGCCAATCAAACGTATTCAGTTGTGTAGAAAGATGGGACACGTTTGGAAGGGATCCAATTAGAAGTTATCTCATTGTGCAGTATGGTGAGAACAAACGTTTGATCTTCCCCTGGTAAAAACAAACTAAAATAATTTAGATGCCTAAAATTTCATGTCAAAATTAGCACTTATTAGTACAACCAAGTTATGATGGTAAAAATGGCCATATATATTATCATCTTTGCTTCAAAGGGCAGCACGGTGGCATGGTGGTTAGCACTGTTGCCGCACAGCAAGAAGGTCCTGAGTTCAGTTCCACCATCAGGCCGGGGTCTTTCTGTGTGGAGTTTGCATGTTCTCCCCGTGTTTGCGTGGGTTCTCTCCGGGTACTCCGGCTTCCTCCCACCATCCAAAGACATGCAGCTTGTGGGGATAGGTTAATTGGATAACCCAAATTGTCACTAGGTGTGAATGTGCAAATGAATGTGAGTGCGAACGGTTGTCTGTCCCTGTGTGTTGGCCTTGCGACAGACTGGCGACCTGTCCAGGGTGTACCCCGCCCCTCGCCCTATGACAGCTGGGATAGGCTCCAGCGCCCCCCGCGACCCTGAAAAGGAGAAGCGGAAGTGAATGGATGGATGGATGGATGCTTCAAATGCTCCACAGTGTTAATCAGATGTTCAGTGAAGAATTTCTGTTTCTTTCAAGACATGTCAATGTGTTTGCAAAACTGTACAGAGCTGATGGTGACTAGGGGTTGGCCTAGATGTATCCTAGATGCATTCACATGTATCGTCTTATCGATATATTGTAATTACATCTCAAATTAAAGTAACGTAATTTACAATATTGTCACATAATAAAACTGAAACTGAAAATTATTTTTCACCTGGAATGTTGTAACATGTTTCCAGTGCATCCGCCTTTACCACTGTTTAACTGGTTTAGTAATTTTCATCCACTATTCGCTCTTCCTATCATATGGAGTGCACCAGCATGTGCTCCGGTGATGCCTGGTGGAGTCTTTTTATTGTTTAGTTTTGGCCCACACATCATCAGCTGCTACTGTCTCCTACTCACGTGCCCTCACAGCCTAGCTGTGCTCGATACTGTAGTTTTGCCTCAAGTGATGAAACAAATTTCCTTTAGCAGGAAAACTTTTCTTGCTCTTTTTGCAAAGCATTGTGCGTTGCTGGAGGTTGTTGAAGTAGCTCCCTTTTTGCTAAATCATCATCGGAGGGTGACACGCTTTCTCTCGCAGTCAGACGTGTCTGGTCTCGTCTCATTGTTGTGCGCACTAGGGAACGTAAAGGCATGGTGTCACTATATCATTAATATGACAGTGGAATATCACATCCCTAAAGTGCACACCTCCCAGATCTCAGTAACAAATTCTGATTCTATAAAAGCTGACTGGTTCACATTACTCTTGGTTCGCTACTGTCCAACACTAGAACATTTGTAGTATTTCTAGTAGGGATTAGTGACAAATCCAGTATTAAAATAAAGCTTCATTATGTTGGATCATTTTTCCGTCAGTATAATCCTCACAGCAAACTGTGGTGACTACTATAGTGACAGAAACAGGTATGGTTTTGTGTAAATCTTAAGTATGATACATTTAAATAATAAAATCAAACATAAATGCATTCTGCTTTAGACAGGGCAGCAGACTTGCTCTAATGCTGTCGTCTACCATTTTTAATAAAAAAAACGAAACTTTTTACTGAAGTGCTGACCTTCAATTATCTTCTTATTTTTTGGTGTTGTTGTTCAAAAGAGGCTGGGGTACTGTTTGAAACGTTTCATTAAAGAGTGTTGCAAAAGTGATGATTAAACAATACTATCATCTTTATTTCTTAAGATAGCATGTTCATAACACCCAAAGCATGGCAAATTGGATTTTTCTTGGAGAGGACAAAATAACGACTTTTCATTTGATACTCTGGGAACTGAAGAGAGAAATAAACTGAATATAACTTTCTGACTTATTGACATTCTGCTTAGAAGCGTGTAATAACTTGTAACTGAACGAGGTGGCAGATAAATTGGGTGGATATATTTATATCTATAGCGATATACTGCGCAGTACATCTCCACAGTTGAGATCATCCTCAAGAAAAACAAAGTAGTGCAATTTTTTCACTGATCATATCATTAAACTTTCAATTTGCTTGTTTTTATCCGCTTATTAAAGTTGACACATTGTAATTGGAAAACCAAGAAACCTTTTTTGTCCTGTAGAAGGAGCGACCATCTTTTTGTTTAATTAGTTCTTAAGTGGCAGAGGAGGGAACAGGTTCTACAAAGGCTGAGTCCAAAATAATTGGACTCAGGCTGGGCTGCCATCTGCCATGGAAAACAAATGTTTGTCCTTTAAGAACTTAAAAAGAAACATGTGTGCTTGAAATCTTGGGTTTATTAAAGAGAAACGTTGTTCTCAAAATGTAAGCAGACTGAAGCTTTTCTTAAGGAAAGGAAATATGGAGAAAGGCTGAGATATGCCAAATTACTCAAGACCAGCAATTAGAATCAGTGGAATGATGAGTCCAAATGAGTTATGTTTTAGAGCTGTTTTTCAGCTATTGATGTTGGAGATCCTGTCAAAACTGATGGAATACAGTAAAAGCAAATCGGAAGATGATCTGACCAGGCTGCGGCATTACTGAAGCAGTGTGGGCTCATCCTGACAGAACAAACAAAATTCAGACGACATCCTAAGGAGAGCTTTGGCTTGCCTTTCAAAAAAGCCTATTAGCTTTTTCTGAACATGATTTAAAGAAAGTTTGCTTAAGAGAGTTTAGGCTCAGTAAATTGTTGTATCTATTTAGAAAAAATACAGAAATGAGGGACTACTTAAGACTTTTGCACAGTACTGTATATGTGTCTGACCCGTTACATAAACAAGTCACGCTCTCTAATGACCTCCTCTGTCATTTCTGCCACAACATCCTCTCACCTCGTTCACACGTAGCTGCTTCCCGTTGAACAATTACAGTGACGAATGAGTGAGTGAGAGCGCCGCATGACTGTAGGCAGCTCTGCATAAACGAGAAACCATCACTAGATAAAAAAAGAAAAAGAGATTTCTTCTTTAGGAGTGAAGTGAAAATGATAAAGGAGTGACATCAGTTCATAATAATATGTAGCCAGAGAAAGGGAGAGGCTGGAGGTAATCATGACCCACAATGCTTTGCAGCAAATTCTTTACGGGCCACAGTTGATATTGAGTTTGGTAGATAAGGAGGCAGAAATGTCTGTTATTCCTCCTGGTCATTTTCTCTTTCACTCTCACGCCTCATTTACTCGTGTTTTTTTTTTTTTTTTCATTGTTTCTTTCTTTAGGCTAATCTTTACTCTATATAGTATATATTTCCAAAATGTGAGCATTTTCAGGAGAAACATGTTGCAAAGTACCTCATATTAACATCCATAGCCCATTTGGTAATCTCTAATTGAAAGTCACGAAGACTTTGTCAAACCTTTTTCCAAACAGGTTACTGCAGAAAATGATCTTAAAGCAATTGCTAAAAGCTTTTACTGACATTTCTGTTATTATATACAAGTACAAGGATGTTCTAACACATGATGCGCAATGTGGCGTATATCAATAATGTTTCTAATGACCTCTTCATTGAAATTCCCCGTGTCACAAAGTCACAAAGTTATGCATCAAATATGACACACTAGGTGTTAGGGGGTCTTCCAAACATCAGCTGTACAATAACTGCTTTTAAAAATGATGCATAAAAGCTTTTTGTTTCATCCTTATTGTAAGTACAACAGCATTAGTCAGCATTTCCTTTGCCATCACTAGTCTTTATGCAAGCTGTAGCTTTGTATTAAAAAGCCTGACATTAATCTTTTCACCTACCTCTAAAGACAATAAACACATGTATCATATATTTAGCAGTAAACATGACCTTTCTCTAAGCTTAATCACACTGCAGTGAAGGCTCTCATATACTCTATGTATGCCATATTATGTGTGCAATTACAGATTCTTCCTGTAATGACGTTTTTGTTTTTTTGCAAGTGGTGTGCTCTTTTCCTCCCGCTTTGTCTAACCTTTCTCAGCGTAATTAACTGTACAGTGTTATTTTTCACTCTCTGGCCCATCTATTTCCTTTCTTTCTGGATCATCAGTTTTTCTTGTTGTGTCATGTTGCTCTGTTAGTATTTCAGGTCCTCGCTTTCTTTGGGTCCATCTTCTTAATGACGTATGTTGTTTCCTGTTGCTGCTCAGCTTTAATTTATCTGCCCTCACTACTTTATTCTTTGATCCCATTCTCTCCATTTTCCACTCTACTATTTTCTTTCTCTTGTCTTCTCTGTCTTTTTGTTTTGTCATGTCTCTTTTGTCCTGTCCACATTTTCCTCTTGTTATCCTTTCATATTTAGCACCGCTGTATTGTGTGGCCAGGGTCTTATAAAAGACAAAAAAGAAATGAGCATAAGATCATAGCACTTTATTCTGTTCATACATACAGCATTAAATATTATACACATCAGACACTTACTGCATTTAATATTATGTAATCTGTCCTCTTCACATTTCCTCCTCAGTGTGCAGTGTTTGCTATTTCGTTCCTCCCCTCCAGTCAGAATATCATGACCTGAGTAAAATGAAGACATTACTCAGCCCAACCAGCATCTCTGTGCGAACCCCTAAATAAACCCTGACACTCTCCTTCTGCTCAGCTCTGCTCTTGAATATTTAAACAAGCCTGACGTACATTTGGACAGCTCGCAAACACAATGTCACATTTGTTGTGAGTCCCGCTCCAGCTCTGTGCTCTCTTTCGAAATAGTCATGAAATACACTTTCTATTTAAACTGTTTTTAAAACTTTGAATTCCCAAATAGATCTTTAGTGCCAAGATGCTTCGAGCACCTCTGCAGAGAACACAGGCATACGCATGTTTCAAATGTGATTATCCATTTCTGTTTTAGCTAACTGGATTCAGTCACTTGTCTGAGGATGCATTTCTCATTATCAAGCAGATCGCCGCACACGACTTGTTAAAATGACACTGCTCATTCTGTCCTAATTTAAACTGCATCATAAAACTCTCTCCATTCATCCCTGTGGGTTAACAGAGTTTACAGCTGGTTAGAGGTTTAAACTGAAATCTTTTTGGATGCATGAGGTAGAAGGAAGAGTTTTGATGTAACTGATAAAGAGACATAAAATACATGAGTTTCAGGAGCCAGACAGTCAAAAGAAAATGGCTTTTTCCTCGGAGCTCTCTGCCCTGCATTGGGCACGTGTGGAAAGGTAGAGGCATGGAGAGTAGCAGCGAGAGCTGGACATAGAAGAGTGCCAGCGTCAACAGCAGAGTTGACTTTGATTAAGTCAGATGCAGCATGGAAGGAGGAGCTGGGGGTGGAGGTGGGGTACAGAATGGCATGCAGATGCTCATCAACTTTGGGGAAACTAAACTGTGCTCTGTGAGAGATTTGCCACCAAAAAGTGGTCTGCTCATTGTTTTCAGCCACATGGACAAAATTCATGAAACAAAAGCTTCGGTCACTCTCAGTCCATGTACAGTAATCCTGCAGCAACACTACTGCAGGGCTGCTGTGTGTATGTTAATATTATAATATATGTACAGTATTTTGTGTCTTCATTCATGGTTATTTTGGGGAGAATTCACTGCCTTTAATGGTTTGGTTGGTTTGGAAAGTAGTGATGGCAACCAGCTTCTTTTTGTTTGTATCATGGATCATTTCAAGTTCAGTTATTGATAAATGTGCAGTTTGTATCTTTCTGCTTATTTATTTATTTATACTTCTGCTAGTTTGAGTATTTATTTGTATTCTTATTTCATTTCATGATTTTACTTTTAGTCTTGGTTCAGTCTCCTTTTTTAATCTTTTATTATCCTCAGAGTTTGTTTTTCCTGCCCTCCTCTGTTCTGTGTCAAGTCTGCATTTCTGTTCCTGTGTTCAGTCACTTCCTGTTTTATTTTGTTAGTCACTGGTCTCTTGTGCTTTTTAATTAGTTTTGCATCCCTTGTCTCGTTTTCTCAGTTAGGTTCAGCTGTCCTCCCAGATGTCTCCTGTCATTTTGTTTTTGTTCATTGTTGCGTCCTCCCTCCTGGTTGGGTTTATGTTCCTGCTCTGTGTTTCTCTAATTTTTGGATTCCTTTGTTTTGTATTTTGCTTGAGTGTAATGTTAAAGCTGTTTTTGACATTCTGTCTGCCGTGTTCTGCAACTGAGTCCAAATCCTGCCTGTCACACAGACGTTATGACAGTATGATCCAACACAAACTTCAAGTCCAGCTCTTCAACAATTCTACTGTAGTTCAATACAGAATTGAAACCTCACTCTGCCCTATAGCTAGCATAAAATGGAGGAAGAAAACTTTAATACACGAGCTTGTTCACCATCTAAATTCCATGTTGCTTTCTAACACTCTCTCTTCATTGTACCTAAACTATGCAAAAATGCAGCTTTCTTTCACCCTGATGTTGTGCAGTTTGCTGAGGGACCATTTTTTAATATTTTTTATTTTTAAATGTTGGACTAGTTTTAACCAAGGTAATGATAATGCTGCTACTGAGTAGAAAATTGTGCATTGAGATGAATGCTAACATTTGCTTTGTGCAGATGTTGAACTAGCCAGCAATTAATAAGCCGGCTACCTGACATCAGTTGTTTGATTCAAAACAATTAAAATGACCTTGAGTGTCACTGTTAAAACAATAAGCATGGTTATATTTCATGGATGATTAATATAAAATATTTGAAAAAGACTGGAGGTAATGAAGCTTAATGACTGGTTCATGTTGTTCAACAGGTAATCCAGTTTAATATATTTATTTTCCACCCATTATTATTCCCCATATTTGTCCCCCATAACTGAATTATTTGTTCAACTGGGAAGGCTGGTATTTATATTTGGCTGTACATGTATTGCGATGGTGGAGCAGACCACTAAACCCAACCATGTAGCCACAAAAGAGATGACTCCAAGTTGGCCTTTAAGTTTTTCCGTTAATGCAAATCTGGTTCTACTCATGATGCTTTCATCCTCTAAACTAAACATGCATTTTGAAGCATTTCTATTTTTTACGTTTTTGCCCATTTTTGTATTTATTTGTTGACCAGGGCTGTGTTAATGGGAGTCACAAAACAAGCAGAAGAGCAGAGGAACTTCTTTACTAATGAGCCATTAGTATGAGCCAAAAGCAGGTCGCTTCCACCTCTCTAGAAACGTTTCACCAGAGTTATTGTGTTGATTTGGCTCCTATGTAAAGACAGGGACACACTGGACCTGTGCCATAATAGTCAGTCACGGTCCCCTCGCCTCTGCACTTTGTACAAGTTCATTTAACATTCATATATCACTGGGGTGATATTTCTACGTGTCTATATGTCTTACAGTTTTTTAGCCTTTCTGAAATGGCACAATGTAATTATGGAAGCAGCCACTTCCACTACCTGACAGTAAGCGACAATAACTAGATGGTTACCTTCAATCTCAGATGAATAGATCAGTAAATGAGCAAAGAGAAAAAAGACAGGAACGCCAAACTGAGGGAAGTCGGCCTTTAAGAAATCAGATTCATAACAAACATGAGCAGCAACAACTTAAGGCAGCGAGCCAGAGAAGCAGCCAGACTGTCTCAGTGCCCTTCTATGTTTTCATTCTATGAATCCTCAAATTTGCATATGAAGCTCTCAGGGGAACCCAGCAGTGCTTCCAGTGTACTGTGGGCGGACGTACGGACTTAATGGACATCAGCTCTCAGATAATTGCCGCCAAAGTGATTATCCTGTGGAAAGGTGGTAACATCAGACTATTTCAATGTGCAATTTCAGGTCCTACTGACCTTTTGACTGGTGCTGAAACATTAGCTGATCAGTCAATTAGTCAATAAGGAGAAAATGGACTTGAGAGTATGTTTGCAGAGCTCATACTTGTGACCTTCTGTGACAATCAGGTGAACACACACGCAGACACACACACTAATACGTTTTTGGGACAAACACCTTTTTAAAGTAGCACAATAGTTTCTCAGCAAAAGCAGAGAATGAAAGAGACAGGAAGCAGCCGTTCTACCGTTCACCTACAGCTGCACTGTGTCTGTACCTAACTACTTGCACAAATATTAGATGTTGAAATCCAGGAGAAATTAAGAATTAAAAATTGTCATGCAAAATACAAATCCTTGTTCTCGCAAAGTCTGTGCTTTGTGCAGCTTCATTGCATTATCTGTTGAAAAATACATTGCAGAAGGCAGAGCCTGGCCGAGGTTATAACAAAACAGGAGAAAATCAGGAATAAAATAAATCTGGTGCACCAGAGTTGTTGTGTATTAAATTATTAATCAGCGTATTGAAGCTTGTGTGCAGGTTGCTAAAAAGTCAACTTATGGGTTAATGACAGATTACTATACTAGCCATAACAAAGCTTTGTTAGCAGCCTCCCATAGCAGGGAGGATTTGTGATGAAGGTAATAACAACTCAAAGTTTCACAACTTTTGTCTTTATGAAGAAGGAAAAGGCATCTCGGCCTGATTATCAGCTTAAAAACTGTCTACTTTGGCTTTTTGTTTGACCATATCCAGATAATTTTTTTGTTTTTTTGTTTTTAAACAAACACAAGTGCTGCGCGTAGTACGTGTCCCATTTATTTTATATTTACAAATGAAGCACAAAGGAGAAGCTCTAAGAGACACATCAGGTCGAGAGATTGAAAAGATGAAAAAAGAAGAGCCAGTAGGAAAGAATCATTAATTGAAATACGCTGCTGGTGAATTTGGAAAGCTTTTAAAAAGCTTGTGAAAACGCTACTCGCCAAAGGGAGGAAATCAAATCCAATTCCTTTTACTCCTAGACATGAACAAACATTTTGATTCAAATGAAGTACACAAGCACTAATTTCAGAATCTATTCAAACACTGAGCTGAAAGGTTTTATGTAATCAAAGGTCTTACATATAAATGATATAATAGGATTCATCATTTTAGCCTTAATGTCATCTCAAACTTTTCATGCAGTAAATCCAAAGCCAAAACCAATCTGCCAAGATTTTGTGGTGCTGCACAGCAGAGCTCACACTCCACTTTTTTGTATTCTTTGTAGTAATCATACTGGAACGTCAGGTTCACAGTAATCCCTGCATTAATTTGACAGCTGTTCAGCCCAGTGGTTCACAAGAAACCCATTTATCTGTCTTCCCTTTCCTTATGACTTCTTACTTCGGAATGATGCTGAGAGGGAGCCGTTCAGCAGCATTCCTCATAACTCCTAGTTATATTCTGTACATGAGTCGTGGAGGACAGCCACTTCAGACTCCGAATGAGGCTTCGTATGTGAGTGCTGGCTGTCAAGCAGGCAGAAGGCCTGAATAATTGGGTCAGCTTTGGGTCAAAGGTGAGAAATGAGTCAGGTCCCTCTAGTGTATGCAGTCAGAGCGATCATCCTGAGGTCCACTGAGCCACCCAACAACTGTGTAAACCCAACCAGTTTTGTTTCTTTTAAAAATCCAGCAGGCAAAGTGTTTATACTGATGGATCTGAATAAAAATTACTGAGAGGGATTTTTAGGGCTGTTCTAGGTCAGAAAAGATGTTGGGGTGGGGGTAATAGTCTACAAAAACCTTGAAACCTTGAATATCTGTTAAGGTTATGGAGTCATACATTTTTAAGAAAAACCCTCAGGTTCACGTTTAAAATTTCTGGGAAAGCAAAACATGGAATACATTTTTTGTTTTTTTCCAGGGATCACAAAGTTTCACTTTAAAGAGGTCAGATCAACCTCACAGACACCACCAGAACACGGAGAATTTAACAGACATTGTTAGTGAGGAGATGCAACAGACTCTGAAATGGATTAATGGCCAAAACTACAAGTTCTTTCATGTTGGACCGATTTTCAAAGTAGACGTAATCAGGTCATCGACTGCATCCATGATACTGGCAAACATCTTTATGCTGTGATGAAAACCTTCTGCCGTGACTGTGGAAATACCAATGTTTCTTTTTCAACTCAGACATTTTCAACAGGTTTTTCTTTTTGTTATTAATACTTAAAATAAAAGAGACAGACTAGCTGTTATCATTACTTTAGGAAAAGAACATTGGTCAAAACACAAATCAGTCAAGAAGTTAGCAAAAACACATTCCACCTACTCCATGCCACAAACACACAGCTCAAACTCTGCCAAGAAAATGTCACTCTGGCCCCGGAGCATTCGTCTCCCTGACCTTAAGTACTCGCTTTCCTAATCACTGAGTGAAATCTCAGGGCGGTACCTACTAGAGATGGACCGATCCGATATTACGTATCGGTATCGGTCCGATACTGACCTAAATTACTGGATCGGATATCGGAGAAAAATAAAAAATGTAATCCGATCCATTAAATATCACGAAAGCACCTCACAAAACTTGCAACACGCCGTAACTCACCTCAGAACGTTAGCACGTCGGAGCAGTATGCATCACGTGATAGAGCGGCTGTGGCATGCGGGACCTGTCGGTGGTCTGGATAGCATTTGGAGCTTCGCTAGCAACCCGGCATTTCATCTCCGACAAAGTTATCCCCGAGAGAAGTAAAGCAAGTGTGTAAGTCCATCTCTGAATGTTTGTAAAGCATTCCTGCGTTAAGCTTAACAAACGATATATGGAGCGACTGCCTCTCCTGCTGCTACTTCAATCATGAAACTGCTTAACGATCAGCTGATCGGCTTTTCTGTCGCGAGTCCGTCTCTCTGGTTTGTTTTTGGCCCACTTTGCACCAGAAAGAGGAAACCAGCGGCTGAACAACAGCAGCACGTTTAAGCTTGATCAGCTGTTGTTAGAATGTATTTAATATTACTTTCTACTCGAGGATCTTTTTCTACGTAGCTGACGCTGGTAACTGTGCAGGGGCGGATCTAGCAAAGTTTAGCCAGGGGGGCCGATAGGGCATTAACAGGGAAAAGGGGGCACAAAGACATACTTTTTTCTTATTCTCATTTAAAATGTCTAGCTTTTAATAAATAATTATCTGACACCCAAAGTTTTAATTTGATGTAAAATGAATAGAAGTCAATTACTGTATATAGTAACTATTAAGTCTATTAAATATACCCTAGTAAGCTATAGTACTTTTTCCTTTGGGAAGGTACCATCTGTGCAGTCTGCAATTTTGTTGAAGAAAGATGTTGAATCTATTTAATATTTCTTGAAAAATAATTGATTTCTGTGCATTTTTTTTTCACACTGCATCAAATTAAGGTTGATTACGTCGATTAAGCATCATGAGGTGGAGCGTGAGGGGTGGTTCCCTATTTTTTATTTATTTATTTTTGTTGTTGCTGGGAGTTGGAACCCTATTAGTTAGGTTGCTTAATATTTATGCTAAGTACTCTTTAAAATACCAGAATAGGGAGGATGGTGTAGGTTTAAGTTTATTAGATTGATCAGTATTGCTGAACTATGAAATTTTTTTTTTTTTGCATACAGGTATAACAGAATAGCTTTAGTGTAGTTGTTGTTTTAAACTTGAGTATGAACTTATACAAAATGCAGCAAGATATTTAAAAAACAGTTTTGTTGATTAAAAAACACTATATCGGATTCATATCGGTATCGGCAGATATCCAAATTTATGATATCGGTATCGGTATCGGACATAAAAAAGTGGTATCGTGCCATCTCTAGTACCTACAGGGCTTCAGAAGTGGTCGAGCATTGGCAGCGTGGGCAGCTGCAGACTGCTTGTCTGTCTGCAGAGCGCGTCTGCTGTCAGATGGGGGCAGTGTCAAAAATATGCAATACAATATGTCTGTGGGGTACGCTTGCTTGTGCTGTGATGAAGAGCAAAGTTAGAACATACAAAGAGCTGAAGGTCATCAGCATTCAGCATACTACACATGTTTGCATTGATTGAAAACCTCTTTCCACTGGCTCTCTGTAGGCCAGTGCATATGCAAACTGGCACAATTGCAGTACCATAAATTAAGCATAAAGCAGGATAGTGAGCAAAACACCCCCACAAGCAAAACCACAGTTCACACCAGGTCTGTAACACCGTCATAAATTACGGTATGTGTTTAGCATCTTCAACTTTATTTTCATTTGAGAAAAGTAGCAGCATGGCTGCTAGCCAACGCCTTAGTTATTGCACCTATTGTTTAAACATACTCACTGCAAAAATAATGTTGGCACTAAACAAAGCCCATTGTTCTCCATTGTGTATTCTTATCTGGCAATACAACTGCGTTTTACATCTGAAAACTAAAGTCTACACAGATAATAGTACTCATGAGGTTCAGGTTCAGTTGTTATAGATAATCTGGCGGTTTCACAATAGATCTCATTTTTTTCATTTAGTTGAAACATGTTTACCGTAAGAGGATTTGTCTCTACTTCTGAGCCATATAAAAAATGTATTTGACATTTATGTGGTATTTAAAAACCAACTCTTCACACAAAAATTTAAATCCTCCTGATTTAAAAAAAAAGTGAGATGCAAAAAGGAGAGACAAGAACTTGGATCTAATGTTTCTACATGTTAAAACCAGTGTTGGGATTTTTACTCCAGAAAATCAATGTATCATTACTTTTCTTAAGCGTAATGCAGTATGTTACGTAACTACTCACTGGAGAAAGTAATTTGTTACACTACTCATTATATTACTTTCTCATTAGTCCTTAAAATGAGCTGAAACACACCGTTTCGTAATTATCAGTTAACAATGCAAACCTTGTGTTAGTCTGTGGGACTGTAATCTGAATCCCAATTCTAATGAGAACATAACTAGTCTTTGTTTTAGTTTAGTTAAAGCAAAGTTGAAAATCAGTTGAAAATCAGCCCAAAGAGATAGGATCGTCACACTGTTTCATACTCTAGAAACACAAATGACTCATCACTACTTTTGATACCTGTTTTAAGTTCGGATTCTGCCTGCTGGGTTGGGGGTCGGCATACACTTAGCTTTAAAATCCCTCTGTGTTCTTGGCTAGCTTTGCGTTAGCATGCTGTCTGTGCAAATGTTCTGTTATCAGTAAAATCCATTTGTTTCTGTCTTGGATGCAGTTTCCACTTTACTATTAAGCTCTTGTCCTTCTGTGCTATAAAAATACAAGTAATGTGCATATCTCTACTCAAAAGCTGTAGCCCTGCACACAAACTGAAATCAAATGACTGTAGCCCATTTACGCAGGGGGAAAAGGCTGTTTGTTTGATGTTTTGTTTTTATTTTTTATTCCTCGGCCAGATAACTGGATAACCTTTGTAACACAAGTAACAACATAATTAAAAATGAATAAAAGAAGATTTAAATGACTGAATTTAATAGTAATCCGTTACTTCACTGTTACTGAAAAATGTAATGCAATTAAAGTAATGCATTACATGTAATGCGTTACACCCAACACTGGTTACCCGACACTTTGTATTTAACCACAAACTATTATCAATATTATCTTTGTCATGTCTTCTTCCAAGAAACCAGTAATGTTGAGTCCTGTCAGTGCTCAAAGTTCAGTAGTTCATCCCTAAAGTGACAGCAGAGTTAGTTTGTGTGAGCCATATGTTGGCAATAACCAGCTGATAAGTTTGAGTCAGTTTTGAGTCTCGGGTATAACTAGTCAAGCAGAAATCCACAACAACTGCCTCAAGGCGTTTTACATTGTAAGGTAAAGACCCTACAACGATAAAGTTCAAATCAAGAGTTGGCTGATTGATTGGTTGAAAAGACGCCGTGAGTTTAGGAACGACTTGTATAATTAGACAGGAAATTCTTGGTGAAGTGAGCATCCCTGCCTCAGGGTCGATAGTCAGCAACAAGAGTGTGCAAAGATTAAATATTAATGCCCAAATGAAACAGAAACAGAAACACAGAGAACTTGAAGGGGAAAAAAACACTATAAGAGTATTATTATTGTGAAAAAGTCCCTGACATAATGGAACAGATGCTGTCGCTGTAACTAAAGAAGCTGTGGTTCAGCTTGGGCCACTGCAGTCAAAAGGATTGTTATTTTCATCACCACTGTCTGTTATGTGACTTCCCCACCCAGAGCAGCAGCAAAACCCCAACACTGAACAGAGCAGACACGATTAACAAGGCGTTGGATTGCAGCTTAAATAACCTGCGGTGTTAGGGATTTTCCTGTTGAATCACTTACCAGTTTCAGCCCCTATTACCAGTAAAATGGCATTTAAAAAAATTTAAAAACTGCTCTAGACCTAATCAGATTTAGCTTAATGCTGGGCACTGACAGCTTATTTGGATGCGCGAAAAAAAAAAGCTTCTAAACCAGAAGACTGTAATTTAACAGTTAACCAATCAAAAATGTGATTTCAGTCAGGACAATCAGTGAGCAATCAGCAGTCAGTGGTTATTTAAGCTTGTAAATAACCACTAAGGGTGGAGTGGGTCATTTACTAATTGGAGGGTTGGTGGTTTGTTTCCTGGCTGCTTCAGTCTACATACCAAAGTGTCCTTGGGCAAGATTAAACCATGACTTGCTCGAGTTGAAAAGCATAATAAGAGCCAGTCTATTTATCATTCATTTAATTCTTTTTAATTTGGTGGCATTCTTCTAGGACCAGCAGCAAGACACTGCTTTAGTTAAAAACTTCATTAAAAGGAGGAGTTGGGGCCAAGATGGGTTGTAAAGGGGCTTGCAGGTAGTAGCCACTGTGGGTGCACTAAAGCAACTCAAATACTAAGCTCTATGTGAAGTTTTCTAAGAGGATTGGCTGAGATTGTCCCTGTGGCCAGCATTTTCAATCGGTAAATTGACTGAACAGGCAGAAGCGTCAGTGAAACATTTCATCTACACAAACAAAAGGCAAAAATATATTTGTTCCAGATATTTCTTCTGGGGGAGTTAGTTTGGACTGTGATGAAAGAAACCTCTGTTTTACTTGACAGTTATCTGACACTAATTCCTTTCAGCACTTTCACTTCTGCTGACATTTAATCTAATTTCAGCTGACACTCAGTATCCCTTTCACTTTACCAGATGAAGCACTTTAATCACACTGTTTAGATGCACTTTGTATAACATCTGCAATGCATATCATGATAATAGGAAGGAACATTTACTGCTTTAGTTGATATGAAGCAATGACGGTTCATCATGTTTGATCCGATCACATCATGTATCATCAGCTCAGCTGTGACAGAGATTGTCCTGATTTGTATTCAGCAACAGTGGACTCATTGTTTTTGTCAGAAGGTAATGAGTAAGAGAACAAAGCCCACCAGTGATAGCTTCTCATTTACTTTTTATCAAATCGTACTCTTCTTGCCAAAAATTCATTTAATTAAAAGTGCTAATCTTTCAGCTTATGCCTCCAGGTAGACATGGAGATATGAAGTGACACGTAAGGCATTCCCCACTCCCACCACAGATTCTCTTCTAGCTCAGAGCAGCTTCTAGCTTGGGTTGGCTCAGCAGCTCTCGGCAGCAGGTTGGACGAGCAGGAAGTATGGGTGGATGAATGGAAGGAGTTTAGGAGATGTGCTAGATGTGGTCAGTTGGGTCGATTATGGCTGGGCAGCGAAGTAAGCGATTTCCCCTCGCTTCCATCTTTAAGTCAAACATCGACTCGGCTCCCCATCCATTGGGCACCGTTATTTTAACCAAAAATAACACTTAAATTACCAGTTGGATGGCTGGCTGACTGCCTGGCAGGGATTTCTGTCATTTCCAATGTAATTAGGGTGTAAGAGGAGCCAGAAGAGAGCCTGGCGCCAGGCTGAATAATACAGGCGAGGTGTAGGAGCACTGATGGATAATTTAACATGACTGTTCAGAAGTCAGCTACATTTTGCAGTACCTGAGTGCACTGCAGAAAGAATGTGTCATGTGTTCTTAAGTGAAAAATGTTAAAACAGACCGTCAGATTTCCATAACAATAATAAATCTTTGTTTACTTCTTGTTGTAGAAAAATGCTTTTATCTCTGATGAATTATGTGCAATGCTCATCGGGGCGCACCGGAGACAGAATTACTATTCATAGCATTCATATGAAATGATGTTTGCTGATAAGCTGCATTTTGCTTATTTATGTGTATCCCTCCTCCCCCGCAGATAATTTTCCGCAAGATCAGTGAGGTGAAGAAGGAGGAGGAGGAGAGACAGCGAGCGAAGAACGAGGTACAGCTCACCATCCCACAGGACCATCCTGTCCGGAAGCTTTTCCAGAAGTTCAAGCAGCAGAAGGAGCTCCGCAACCAAGGAGCCGCAGCTGCCTCGCAACTAGACCTGGAGAAGAACCAGCTGCAGGTGGAGCACCACCAGCACCTGCATCCTCACACCCTGCAGCTCGGCCACTCCAGTCTGCAGCACTCCCTGCCGCTCACCCTGCAGCGGCCCCTCACCTCCATGCAGAACGGGGCTCCACCCAGCAGCAGCGTTCTGACTGTGTCTCAGGTCACACCCATGCAGAGCTCTCTGGCTTACGGCCATCCCAGCGAGGCACCTGCAAAGCAGAACAACTGTGACATCATGGAGCTGCAGCCCAGTTCTGCTGGAGGGGGCAGCGAGCAAACTGTCAGGCTCAAAGTTAGCACCAGCCCTGCGCTTGGAAAGCCGGCCGCCAAGGCGAGTGGCTGGATGCGCCTCAAAAACAACATGGCTCCGGCGGAGACGAGGAAGGAGGGTCTTAACAACAATGTCAAAGCTGTTTCCGTGGAGATGCTCTCTCAGGACGGTAAAGGTCGGGAAACAGGGGGGAGCAGGGATGGAGAGGAAGGTGGGGTCTCCAGCAACAACCCACTTCGCAAGACGGACTCCTGTGACAGTGGAATCACTAAGAGCGAGCTGCGCATCGACCGGGCAGGGGAGCCGCGGACCCCAGCGGCAGTTACCCCACTTCTCCACAGCCCTCTTCCCGGAGGAGTGGGGTCCCCTCACTCTTTCTGCCCCATACCGGAACAGGCCCTGCAGGCTGCATTGCACGAGACCCGGATGGAGCTCCGGGGGGACATCCAGACTCTGGGAGGCCGTCTGGGCGCCCTGGAGAGTCAGGTAGCTGAAATTATCAAACTGCTGTCGGATAAGAGACAGCCGTCCACGGGGGCGCCACCTGCCTCTGCCACGCCCAAAACCAAAATACAACGGCAAGACATTTTCACCGTCTCCAGGCCCGTTTCTCCAGACTCAGAGAAAGACGACGGGCTCTGAAGAGAGCTGAACCAGCGGTGCAGAGTGCGCACTGGACTAACAGAGATTATATTAACATTAGCTCTATCAATTCAAGGTTACTCTCATTTTTGGGCATCCTCTTGGACTCTCGTACACCGCTGGTCTCAATTCCAAATTGAAAAAAAAAAAAACTGGCTTCTTGTTTGCACACTGATTTTTTTTTGTCTCCAGGTGATGTGAGAGTCTTTACTCTCCAGTCACCCGGACTCTGGTTTCTTTTTGATTGTACATACCTCTCTATGCATGTCCAGCTGGATTCTGGCCTGCCAAAGAAACAACTACTAAACGTACTTATTGCCTGTATATTATGCAGTTGACTGCATGCAAATAAGATTCAAAGAGACATTTTATTGAGCTACACTGTACATATAAATATTTTTCATTGATGAATTTACTATGTGGACATTCAGGGTTTGCATACTAGTAGCACTATAAACATTGAATATCTCAAAGGGTTTACAGGCAGATGGATTGTGCATGGATTATTTATACATAGAGAAGTTATAAGGGGACAGAGGTTTTGTTTCATTTCTTTTGCCTGTCAGATGAAGCAGATGTGTGATTCTGTTCTCTCGCCACAGAGATGCTCGGATGTGAGGATCAGCATCTGTTAAAACAGGGAGGGAAATTTCTGATATGTTTTTCTAATATATATATAATAATAATAATAATAATAATAATGATCATTGATTTCTATTTTTGATTACAGAAATGCCCTTGGCCTCAGTTTGATATGTAAACCCTGAAAAATGCTTGTTTTGTTTGAGCCCTCCTTGTGTCTATGCATCACTCGGGTACGCTGCCAGAATATTGTACCTTTGTAATCTCGTTGATGAATTATGTTTTTTGTTTAGTTTTCTTTGGGGGTTTTTGTTCCATTCCTCTGCATGAATCAGGGATGGCAGAATGCACTTTTGGGTAAAGTTGGGGTGACAAGAAGGCTTTGGGGAAATAACACAGTTCACGCAAAAGTCCACTCAGCACAGTGACATGTAATCCCACGGCCCCAGCAACACACACGGCAGTCTTAACCAGCTAGCGTCTCTCTGAAGCCTGCTCTGAATTCCATTAACTAAGCAGCAACAGCTTTGCCTCAAAGCTAGCAAGTCATAAAAATGGAATAGTGTACTTTCTATGATATAATTTTTTGTAAAAAATCTGCATGTGAAGGAGCAGTTTTATGCTCCGCAGTGCTTACAAATACACGTGTGAGAAGTGACACATTTGCTTCATGCATACACATGCAGTGTGAAGGCGTCTCGTGGTGTGAACCCTGAAGGCTCGCAAAGACCTTTTCTTCACACAAGGCAGATCAGTTGGTTTGTCAGAAGTCACAGTCTTTTCAGGTCCTCTGTGAATTGGACAATGTCCCTCCTCCTACCAGCGCTCATTCCCTGAAAAAACACACACACACTCTCAGAATCATATTTAATAAGACAATGATAAGAACACAAATGTACAGTAGCCATCATGAAAGTTTTATAAACATTTAATTATTTTCTGGTGGTTATATCAAATGAATAGCTGAATGAATAGTAAGTTAAATAGTTAACAGTAGTAAATATGCCAAAAAGTAAAGAATTAGATTCAAAACTGAGGATTTTGCAGTTTGTCCTCTGCACAGTGAATGGTTTGGTTTAAACACAAGAACCTGTTTTGATGCTGCTGCAAAGTATCTTCTAACAAGCACTTGGCGACAGTAGGAAGGGAAAAACTCCCTTTTAGCAGGAAGAAACCTCTGGATGTTGCTTCCTCTGCCCAGGGAGCGACAGCCATCTGCTGGGACCAGTTGGGAGTGAAGGGAGGGCGACAGGACAAAAAAAAGAGATACTCCATTATAGGTTTTTGTCAAAAGAGTGGATGGGTGTGGAAACTGCTTCTGCAAGAAATCTAATGACATAAAAAGAAACACTTTTTAACCCTATGCCATAACCTTCCAAGCCATTCAGTCAATCCAGGCTTTGTTGACCCAAGCTTAGAAATAGGGTTAAAAGGGATTTATGGTTATGTCATACAAGTTCTCTTGTAGATTTCCTGCTGCTGAAGGCTAAATCAGTCCTTAGAGGGAACCTGCATACAATTATTTCTATATCATATTAAAATCAATCCTCTCAATATTTAGCCTCGCTTTACATCTTTGCTGAGCTTCTGATAAGCATAGATAATCTCTATCATCTCCCATGTGAACAAATAGGAGTACAAACCCTAAAGATGTCTTCCAGGAGGCTGTTAGGAACAAGTCTTACCTCTTTGGATTCACATTAACCAGACTAATGCATCATATTGAACTTGATTGACTGTCAGAATGTCACACTGCTGATCCAGGAAATCTACAGACAAGACAAATTAGTAGCTTAGGCAACACCAAGGAGATACATGCAAGTTCCAAAGCGATCGCCCTCCATTGTCGACATAAAACATGTAGTCTAGAAAGTGATGAAATGTAATCAATTGTTACTCTATGGATGAATGTACACTGCTTGATTTGTAAAGTAGAAGTGACCAATAGAATTCTAACAAATCAGAACCTAGATGCCTTTCAGTGGTGCTATTGGCACCATGTCTTCTTTCTGTTCTCACACCTCATCTCTGCCCCCTTTGCGTGCCGTTAGGATTCACAGCAGAAATTTAAACCATCATGACTGCACAAACTGATATAGTGACCATTTCAAAAGACATATATTGTGCTGTCTGATCTTGACTGACACCCATGCTTGAAAAATAACAAATTAAGGGATGTTTTGCTATAATTTTAATGAGCCCAGTTACAACTCTTGAATTTTATTCTGGAGAAACTTCACCAAAACAATTGTCATTTTTGGTGCAGCAAAAACGAAGCATTTATTCTGAATGTTCCTGCCATTTCTTGTGATTATAGGTGTGAAGGCTCATTCAGATTCATTTCTCTCTGTTCTCTACAGGCAGAAAAATAATGAGAAATTATAACTTTATGATGCTAATTGGCATAAAATCACAGTAGTCCGAGTTAGACATTAGATTTCTGTCACGACATGCTAATCAGGTTGTTCAATTTGGAAAGAATACAGTTTTAATGGCTGCAGTTATGCAAATGACAACATTTAATTTAAATTGGAAATTCATCCTGTCAGCACAGGCCCATTCCCTCTACCAACATCTTTTTTTACACTCACACTTGGTCACTTGCCACGGCGGGCCATATACTCTGTGCTTCAGGCTGCTAAGCAGATCCCCTGCTGGAATCAGCAGCAAGTGCCTTGCTCAGGGGAAACGCAGCAGCATTTTCAGTCAACTTGGCTCCAGTGATTGTTGTAGAAATCATCTTCAATGATGGCTACCAATGTATGTGTGTAGTGCAAAACATGCCAGTGTGCTTCACGTCACTTAACAGTTGGAGTCAATATCACACAAAGCGAGATATTATAGTAATTATTCAAAGTATATCCATCAGGGGGGTTTCACATTGATCTCTTGCTTCAGCTTTGGACAAGAGATCTTGAAAACATCAAAACTCTCAAGTTAAATGCTACATTCCACATATTGGCTTGCGTATATTCAAAGTTCTCCAACTGAAGCTGTGAAATTCAGTTTAAGATCTGGTTTTGTTCACACTTTGCATTGTGCACGGTGAGACCTACCAAACAAGCTTATTTAGCCACAGTAACATAGTACAAGACAAAAATACACAGCGGTCATTAATGTTTGTGGATCTGCAGATGGTAGTGTGTGAAAGGGTTTTGTAGTTTGACCAACTGGGCATGACTCACTGTGGCTTTACCCCCACCATACGCTCAGCTACCAACAAAGACTCTTCTATGGAAATGTTAAAAGCTTTTTGGGAAACTAGGAAATCACTTACTGACACAGCAGGAGGAGGAGTGAGTGCAGCAGTAAAATTAATTACTTAATAGCTCTCAGAAAGTACCAAACATCCCAGACTTTTTCTCTTCTTTAAGTCTAGGGAGAATTTGAATGACGTGTTTTGTCGGATGTTATCATATTAGAATTTATAACAAAAATAAAGCCACAATACAAGACAAACTCCTTAGAAACATTTTAAGACATTAAAGGGATCATTTCTTTACATTTGTGGCTATGGAGGAGTCTAATATGTTTTCACAAAAAGACATGAGATCAATGTCAGATACTCGTGTTTGGAGTATATCATATGCTGTTTTTCTCTACCTGACAGAAAGATTTTCCTCACAGACAAATACAGCACGTGCTAAAAAAAAAAAGAATTAGAGTACTTCCTTAACCTAAAAGTATCACGTTAGGGTCAACTTTTCACCCAGAACATCACCTATAATTGATTCAAAAATGTCTTCTTAAAATTATTCAGTGCAATAAAATATGTGTTAGAATAAATATCCATTAAGCAAAGAGTACAATGTATCAAATATGGAACTAAAATGTGTATTTTTATTTAAAAAAAACACATTATTCATACCCCAAATAAACAGCTTGGTTTCATTTATAACTGACTTGTTCAGGATCTCTTGCTGTCACTAAGTAGCATTGCTTTTCAATGCGAGGGGTTAAAGAATGTATTTTATAAACACTTAAATGCCACTTTTTTAGATACACTTGTTCAACTGCTTATTAACAAAATATCTAATCAGCCAAACACATGGCGGATCCTCAATGCATGTGGGCACATAGGGATGGTCAAGGCGACCATCTGAAGCTCAAAGTGAGCATCAGAATAAGAAAGAAAGGTGTTTTTTTTTTTTTTTTTAATTATTTTATTTTATTTTTATTTACGGGTTGTACGGAAGCCCCAAACGCAATTTCATTGTTCTTTGACAATGACAATAAATAAATACTTGACTTGACTTTAAGTGAGTTTGATAGTGACGAGTTTGTTGGTGCTAGACGCGCAGGTCTGAGGCTTTCAGAAACTGCTGATCTACTGAAAGTTTCCCACATAGCCATTACTAGGGTTTGCTGATGAGAGAAAAATGGCCAAGCTATATCGAGCTGATAGAAAGGCAACAGTAATAATCACTTGTTACAACCCAGGTATGCTGATAAACATCTCTGAATGGACAACACATTGAACCTTGGAGTAGGTGTAAGCATGGATTCATCCTACCTTGTATGAATATTTCAGGCTAATAGTGGTGGTGGAAGGGTGTAGGGGGTATTTTCTTTGCACATTTTGGGCCCTTTAGTATGAATATAGCATCATGTTAATGTCAACACCCTACCTGTGTTGTTGCTGACTGTGTCCATCCCTTTATGATCAGTGTAGCCATCTCCTGACGGCTGAAGGATAACGGGCTATGTCACAAAGCTAAAAAAAATGGAAGATGATCTCACACTGCTCTGGTGAACGCAACAGTGAGTTCATTATACTCAAACGGCCTCCACAGTCATGTTTGTACTCGTTCCAAATGGAGTTCAAATTAAAATAAACAGTGTCATTAAAATTTAGCTTTACCAGGAAGAGAATGTGTGATTCATAGTGGTCAGAGTGTCAACCCAAACCGCTGCAAAAGTGCTAATCAGATCAATCCACCATGAAGGTTTCTTTTTGTAATTTTTCATTAAAAATCATGTATTGGTCGATGTGTTCTCTATAAACAGACACATATTGACTTTTTATAGTCTCCTTATAGTCCAGGTACTACAGACCTACTGAGGGTCTGAGCACAGTCTGGTTTTATGCAGGTAAACATGGAGTCAACAGCATAAGATGAGCTGCATCTTAAATGCACCTTAAATGCAGTTTAGAAACCATCAGCTGCCATTTAATGATGGTTTTGCTTTTTGCAAGTTCTTAAAAACTTACTTGCATTTTGTAAACAATGCACAGCAGATGGAACAGGAAGTCTTGGCCTGGATGCAAACTTCAAAATATTGGTTTCCAATTGGTTGTCTGTTTTTCACGCAGCAGCAAGTCTTAAGACAAGACTGTGAGCACCTTGGAAGTGCTAAGTAAGATAAGTTTGAAGAAGTAACCCTAAATTTTGCATTAGCAATACTGCTATTCTGTCCTCAGACATAAAAATCATCCCCTGAGTAGTTGCAGTACATGATGAGGTGCCGGACAGGGGGCTCACAGGAGAACTTGCAGCACTGGATCGAGTTTGAGAGCTTTCCTGTCAGCGAATTTACCTGAAACTTTACGGCTTGTCTGAGGAGAAACAGCAGCGTCCTCGTCCTCGGCTTTATTAATTTGACAAGCGAGTGAAGGGCAACTCTGTGATCTGAGGCCTATATACACACAAACACACACACCTACACACACACCTTTCAGCACAGGATTTTTCGACTTTGCCGCTTGAATGTACAAACCCCCCTCCAACCCCACCCCCACTCCAAATACTGTCCCTTCTCTGTGCTCTGAGAATTTCTTCTGGAGTAGGGATGGAAGTTTTTCCCTTCTCTCTTCTTTTCTTTTTATTTCTGAAAAAAATATTTTGCTTTTCTCTACTTTTTGGAAGCGTCCCTTTGCTGTATCTTTTGCCTTGAACCTGGTAAGAAGTCCTGCTCTGTCTCACTCCCTTTTCCTATGAGCACCTTGGTTTTTTCGTTTTATTATTTATTTATTTATGTTTTGTCATTTTGGGTCTCCTCCACCTTCACCCTTCTGGTCCTCCATTCTCTCTCCCTTCTCAATGATCCCCACTCACATAACTGCAACTGCTTCCATAAGCATGTTGATGAAGCACCGTCTTCTTTGTCGTGCCATCTGACTGAAAAACCACAAACGCGCCAATCTTGGGATGGGTGGGCAGGACAGAGGGGCCTCATTTATTAAAATTATCCTTTGGTTTGTATTTGATTCTGCATAGTGCGTCCGAGATGACTCAAAAAGAAATGGAAGTCATTTCTCGGAGAGTGATAGAATTGTTTTTTATCTTTTCACTTATCTACACAACCTTCAGACTTTTTTCACCTGAATTAATTTTTCATCAATCTCACCTTTAGCTCAAACTTTGGATCCTTTTAATAAATGGGACCCACTAGAAAAGCTTTTCTATTTTTTTTCTGCTGGAATGTTTTCAATTTCTACTGTATTGTTGAAGCAGTGGTATGACACAGCACTGGATTCCCACACTGACTCATGTATTGTTTTGCAGTTGCACACCTAAACTGTAGTGTCAGAATAATAAACATCCGTCTGGGATACTCTCGCTGGGCTTCCTGTCTGGTTCTCTGTTTTCAGTGAGAGCTTCCTTTGCACTCATCTTCCAAAACAAGCATTAATGAATCAATTATCTTTTGCTTTTTGACACCTAAAAGGAGTTCAAAGAACCTTATTGAGCTGTGGTGGCTAAAAGCATAAAAAAGATTAATTGTTTTCCTAAAACTGTTTGAATGTCTTTTTACCCATGTTAAAGTCAAAGCCACTTCCCCACTACCTTAGCAAGACTCAGACAGATTTCATGAAATTAGGCAGAAAGGGGTGGCATGAGAAAAGGAATGATTAAAATACACTTTGTGGATAAAGGTTCTGGGCCACCTGCTGTACACATACTGTACTGAGGCGTGTATGCACTACACCCACTTTACGTAAGTTTCCGAGGTCTGAGTTCCTGTAACTTTCATTTCCATATCTGTGGCGACGGTGTGGTCCCTGGCTCAGCTGCAGGGAAGGGTTGGTGCAATGAGCTCAAGGGGCAGAGCCAGGCAGGTGGGTCAACATGGGGTGATGATGGAGCTGTTTTTAGTGACGCTGGAGTGGAAAGGAATGAGGTCAGAACGTGTACACAACGCTGGGTCTGTCCCACCTCTTCCCGGTGAGACATGCCCGGAACACCTCGCATACTTGTCAGGTGCCCTAACCACCGTGGATACATGTACAATGTTCCTGAATACGTTTTTTTGGGGGGGGGGGACAAACAAAATAAAGTTTTGATCAAAAATGTTTTTTCCCTTGATATTTATTACATTCAAAGGACTTTTACTAAACAATGAAACAAATGCTACACATGTACTATACCCACATAAATAAATAAAAAATAGCTCTAGTCAAAATTACATCACGTATTTTAAAATGGGTTTCAATAGGGCAAATAACAAAAGCCTGCACTTAGACTTGTTTTTAACGTAAGTTTAAAGAGTACAAGGAAAACTACATGAGTATATAGAAAATACAACACTGCCAGGAGAGCGAACTGCGGAGGTTTGCACCCTCAGAGTGCTTCTTGTTGACACCTGTGACAGTGATAAAAACACCTGAATTCAAAGATTTAAAGGAGTCTTCCAATACTATGTATGTTAGCTGAAATGGCTCTTTGAATGGACGCTTCAGTATCAAAGCACAAATCAGTTTCCTGATTCCAATCACTTCTTGTAGTTCAGTTCAAAGTTTCCTGCTCACTGAATGTAAACTTTACATGCTTTTTTCCTCAGCTCAGATTTGAGCTGCTGTTTTCAAAGCATTTCAGTTGTACAACAGAAAGTGAACGCATTGTTCATTCGGCTTAATGGACATTGATGATTCTGACTCACTGTGTTCACTCTTGTTTCTTCAAGCTGTTACTTTCATTTCAGCACAAACGTCTGCTGACCGATAGCACTGCTCATAGGCTTTACAACTCAGCAGCACCTTGTTTATGACTAAGCTGTCAGCTTATGATCGTTGCTGTAGCATTCACAGTCTTTTAATAGTCTATCAATGAGGAAGTCACGTACTGTGAATCACCACTGAGATGGAAATTTCGCTCTCAGTTGCCAGATAGGAGCTCTGTTGCTTATTGGCAGTAATCATAATGATTCACTATAGTTCACTTTGAAAAGTTATTGGTAGAATTATTCATTCGTGTGGAGAACACCTGTAACACTTGGCATGCTACTTCTACATGTCAGTCGAACCGTTGGCATTATTCTATGTGCATCAGTTGCGTGCAAATAAACAAAGCATGCAGTGAGGATACCGGACACAAATCTGGCTCCTGGTTTCTTTAACAAACACAAAAAGAAGCGTACCTTTGGCAACACAGTGCACATATCCATTGGGTTTCCTGCATAAGCTCTAAACTGTGATGGGCCCTATCAAAGCATATAGCACAACTAGAGGTCAAAAACTGTCATCCTAAAGCTATGATTGAACAGTTACTGCTCAGGGGAGCAGTTTAGCAAATGACTGGATTTATAGATGTTATGTTCACTAAATATCTGCACTTATGTTAGATTGTTTTCTATGTTCCTTATTTGTATATACCAAAATAATACAGAGAACTTTAAATCTCACACAGAACTCTACTTATTAACTTGGACGTGTTACCCTGAGAAAACACCAGCTGATCGCACCCTCTTAAGACAATGCTGCTGATTCCAACAGATGCATCCCAGAAGCGGTTCTATAATTAAAATAACACAAACAAAATAACACACAGAAAACAAAACCAAAAATGAATCCACATAGTGCTGCATAAAGAATGCACGCAAAGGATATTTTATGTGACATCCAAAGACACGCACCTAAATTATTCCTGAGGTTTGACTACAACTTCACTTGAAGTTTTTCCACGTTATGAAGAAATTGTGCTGTAGAGCTCCAGAACCTTACATTTTTTGGTCTATGCTATAAAAAATAAAGAGAAAACATCTTTAATCCTGTGAAAACAAAACAAAAGCACCCTTGAAATTATTTGTGAATTTAGAAAATGTCTTATTTTGTACACCAACCAATAAATAAATAAATGAACTGATGGTGAATATATGTAAAAATAAACCTGCTTTCCTCGTCAGTACAACGATTGTAAAAGAAGAAGATGAAAATACAGTTAAACATGCAAACTTTATGCTGTCACTGGTTGAAATTTCCAAATTTTCCAAAGTCAATGAGACACACCAGTTTGAAGGTTATTTTCAGCATGAGAGAACAAGTTTTTGTGACCTCCGTTTACTTGTGATTGCTGAAATTTAGATCTGAAGGATAATTCATGCAGATGCTACTTGCATGGAGGAGAGAAGGTTAAACTTATTCACTTATTTCTGAACTTTAACAATGAAAATTTCTCCACAAGTTCCAATTCTTATTACACTTGCTGCTCCGCCAGATGTCAGATATAGAATTTGGAAACTTTGAGTCTCTTTATCGTGTCCCGCAGCTTAAGCATTTGCTCATCTCCCTCTTCTCAAACTCCACCTCGTCCTCCTGCAATTGCATTTTTTTCAGTTTCTTTCTACCTGAGATAATCTAAGCGGATCATTGTAATGTGAAATAATCTCAAGTCCCAGTTTAACACCACAAAATCTCATTAAGGTGCTCAAAAACATCAGAGGTGTGCAGAGACTTTGGATGTTGAAGCCGCTGCTGTGATTTTGGATATTTTAGCAGGAAAAAAATTTGTTGTTGTTGTTTTTTAACATCTTTAAATGTATTTTTTTTTCAGCCTCCCTTTCCATCTAATAATGCGTCCAGCTAATCTGATCAGACATTTTTCTGTCATGGACCATTATGAGGTGATAGGCTCTGAATCTCCACAGCCAATTACCTGCAGGCACCAGAATTATCACGGTTAGTTTCCCGTGGATGGTGAGCAATGACGGTGAGCCAGAGGAAACACAGAGGAGGAATTAGCCTGTCAAGGCTGTGCCGTAGCCCCAGCAGGCCCACCTGCAGCTCTGCCTGGACACAGAAACCTCTGCTGATTCCAAAAGTTAGAGCTGAGCCCCGTTTTGGTGCCAAGATTGAGCACATGCTTATCCCCATTAGTGTCTCCTCACTGCTCCTGAGAATAGAGAAGAGGAGACACACTCTTTTACCCAAACTGACACCCATCAGCTCCGGATGTGCCAGTGGAATCTCTTGGAAAACATTTTTAATTGCTGCTGGTGGGAAGTAGATGTGCGAAAGGCTGTCTCTCAGTTTACAGTCGACGAGTTACAGCAGTTTGAAGTAGAGGTGCTTTTAAAACTCATTTACTCCAGAATTGCTTCTTTTTTAGTGTCAGTCATAAAGTGTTGGTGTTTTGGTGCCTCTCTCTGTGTGGATCAACAACTTTTGAGGTAGTTAAATTCAGTATTTTTAAAGGTATTCTCAATGCCAAAACAACGTTACCTTTAAATTCACAGGATATGGTAGTTTTTTGGTGCAGAAACATTATCTTTGTCTAATGTGGAGAATTTCATCTGAGGAGAGGGAATTGCATTTTTAGCTCAGTGTATTCCTAGTGCCAGTCCCAAACCTGGATAAATGGGATGGGTTGTGTGAGGAAAGCCATGCAGGTCATAAAGAATGAAATTTGTTCAGGTGACAGACTTTAACTGGAATGTTTACCACAATCCTGGAGAGGAAGATGATACCTGATATATACAGAAGAAGTGTAATGGTATCGACTGATGTCCAGAGCTGTATGGGATAGAGTGAGATGGAGCAAGATGATCCACTGTGGCGATCCTTAAAGTGAGAAGAAGAAAAGGAAGAAGAATAATGTATGTTTAGGTTTTTAGTTGTTGTTCTTCCAGCAGCACATTTAAAATGAGTCATAACCTGCATGTGAATTCATTTCAAACTGTTATTGTTCTCTGACTCATTCAATATCAGTGAATCATGCAGTGAGAGTTTTACACTTGTTTAACTTTTTAAAATATTAAAAATGTTGAATGAGATATTACGATTTAGTTGGTGGTGGTAGCAGTTGTAGTGGGTAGTGGTTCATTAACATTTAAATCCCAATGACTGAAGTTTAATTTTAGCAGCGTGGCGTCTGCTACTGCAGGAAATCACTAAGCAGAGAAAGATGAAGCATTCTGGTTTTTACAAAGCATGTCTTTTTTCAAGTTAATTCTTGACACTGGAACAATCAGTTCAACAAATAGAAACTCATGGTTCACTCAAGAACCTTGGCTCAGATATTACAGTCCATCATTTGCAAATAATGTAATGATGAGCTTCATGAGCTTCAAATGATCCCAGTTATTATCTGTTGCTTTTGTTGTAAGTAGCCAGCTGATGTGTCTTCCTCTTTGGATTTTGGGGGCAAACCCATCACGGCCCCCATGATGATGCCTCTAAAAACCTTCTCAAGTAAGAGAAAATCCAGAAGGGAAGGTTGACACGTCACGTGGTTACTTGCACAAAAAGTAACGAATATTAACTATGATATTTTTGTACAATCTGAGTTCAGCCACCGCTGCTTTTCTACTTCATTTAAGAACTCAAAGCAACTTATGCAACATGCCTCATTCCCCCATTCACACCACCACTTTGTTTTTTATACAAGTGCTCTCTATCTGACATCCACACACAATTGTACTCTGATGAGAGAGCAACTTGTTCCTTGCTACAGGCAGAAAACTTTCACATTAAAAAACAAAATAGAAGTCAATATGATCATGTTGTTCCCCTTCATCTCAACCAGGTCAAACACTCAGTCTTTTAAGGAGGAAATTCAAATTATGTAAGAGGACCACATGAGAGGCAGACAGTGTCTCTCCTTATCCAAGCCTTCCACAAGACTGCACAGTCCCAATCATATAAATCAAAAAGTGCATGAGGCAGACTATTGAAGCTATCCAAATAGCTGTAAAATATAAAGACTTTTAATCATCAGAGGTTTATGTCTCAGCTCATTTGATCAAAAGTCTGTCATCTCGAGACAAACACTGCTTTGATACCAAACAGATGCCCAAAAGCATCATGAGAATGAAACACTTAAAATCCAGACAGGAGACAACAGTCACGTTTTAGTTGCTGTCAATATCAGAGAAAATACCACAGTTTGAGTCGGGCTTAATACTGTAACATACAGTATTGAATCCTTTATGAGAAATTAGAAGATTGGATTGTTAATTTCACAAAGGTCTCCCCAGAGGCTACCTCATTAGATTTAAAATTGAATCCGGTCTCGGCTACTTCAAAGGACTCGCTATGTATAATCTATGTTGTTTGAGTCTGTAAATTAAATTCTCATATTTTGACTTTGACCTGATATCCTGACAGCTTGTTATTTCCACAAGTATACGACAATACCTTGCTTTTTCCCCCTAAGCTGTCATTACCATGATCATTAGTGGATAAATGTAAATGAAGACAGGCTATAATTTTTTAGCTACAGCTATAGAGAAGTAGCTATTGGCACAACTTTCATTTACTCCTCAGCATTACCATGAGCTGACTGCCTCCATGTCACACCGCAATAATTTATGGCAACACAAAACACGAACAACAACCACTACCAAAATGAAACAGGAAGTGAGACACAACTATATTACAAGAGAAACAAGGACCAAAACTCACACTTAAACAATTTGTTACAGAAAGAGAATAAACTGAGGGCTTCATCCTCATTGCATGAGCCAAAGTTAAAAAAATAAATAAATTATGGAGCCAAAAATTAATATTTTAGGAGAACTTTAATCACTGAGGCATGCAAACCTACATAGAGCCCAAACCTGTAGCCTTATAACGGCCAAGAACCTAAACTGTCTTTGATTTGTTGGGTGATTATTAGAAGAAGACACACAATCACTGTGACACTGTGACTGTAGATTAAGGTTTTTGTGCTTCAAATGTTAGGCGTTTTTCACAAAATGTGTTAATTTTAATTATAGTTTGACTATAAGTTGCTATTCCTGAAGTTTTTCTTTCAAGACGACATCGCTAACGAGCAGACCGAAGTCTTTATAATAAGAATGATAAGGTGTGTGTGTGTGTGTGTGTGTACTTTACTGTAGTTTATGGTCTGTATGTGCTCTGGCTCTACATGTAAGGACTTCTGTCTGATTTCAGAATGTTACATCATCAAGACAAAGTGGAAGCAAAGCAGACTGGAGGGATATCCAACATCTAAGGCCTATCACCCCACTGAGCCATCATCACCACAATCACACTATGACTGTACTCCACAGGCTCTGCTGAAACATAACTTATGCTAGTAAAACATATTTTGTAAGCGTGGAGAGACGCACGTGAAACTTTCAGTGTTATGCTAGGCTAATCTTTCCCTGCAATGTTTGCTGCAGGAAATATAACTGCTAGCATCAAAGTAAACAAATTAAGGGTCAACAAATCACACTTTGAACAAGAGCGGTGAGTTTTTGTTGAGTAACACTTAAGGTTAATGTATACTATACTATATGTACTACATATAGATGCATGCATGGTTAATTCAGTATCAAATACCACGATACAAAGCACAACAGATGACTGTAATAACAATGTGAAATAATTAGTTACATTTCTAAATTTGTAACTCGGTTTACGGCTCCCTTTTTAGTGAAGCAGTTAATGAATAAACAAGACTTTAATGAAAGTAAAACTTCATAGCGCGCCTTTAGCACTGAACGCTATCAATCTTTATCTTTGCAAAGAAGATAAAACGAGTTTTTCATCATATTTCAGCAAACTCAGAGACTGAGCAGCCTGCAGTTTATTACCATAGTTAAATTACAGTTGTTGAGCACAGACTTAAACTACTGAGATTTAATTTGTACAACTAATTAAATTAAATCTATTAACTGTCCACATGGTTGTATAATAGGCCTGTTTTCAATGGCACTTTCATGGCTATATGTTGTGATTTATATACCAGAATTATGTATTTTTTTCAGTTTATTTTCATCTATAGTTATTTTTTTGCCATCTCATGCACACATTGTTCCAACAGAGGTGTTGATATATACAGCCTGTGAGGACGATTATCAACATTTGCACCTCTGTGTGAATATGTGCTGATTGCTGACTGAATGGGATTACGCCTAACCCAGTGGTATAGCGGCAGTTGTAGTGTTATATTTTTATATCTTTTTTATATCATCAGAAAATGGAAGACATACAAGACCACTGATAATCTCCCTCGATCTGGGGCTCCACGCAAGATCTCATCCCGTGGGGTCAAAATGATCATGAGAACGGTGAGCAAAGATCCCAGAACCACACGGGGGGACCTGGTGAATGACCTGCAGAGAGCTGGGACCAAAGTAACAAAGGTCACCATCAGTAACACACTACAACGGCAGGGAATCAAATCCCGCAGTGCCAGACGTGTTCCGCTGCTGAAGCCAGTGCATGTCCAGGCCCGTCTGAAGTTTGCCAGAGAGCACATGGATGATACAGCAGAGGATTGGGAGAATGTCATGTGGTCAGATGAAACCAAAGTAGAACTTTTTGGTATAAACTCAACTCGTCGTGTTTGGAGGAAGAAGAATACTGAGTTGCATCCCAAGAACACCATACCTACTGTGAAGCATGGGGGTGGAAACATCATGCTATGGGGCTGTTTTTCTGCCAAGGGGACAGGACGACTGATCCGTGTTAAGGACAGAATGAATGGGGCCATGTATCGTGAGATTTTGAGCCAAAACCTCCTTCCATCAGTGAGAACTTTGAAGATGAAACGAGGCTGGGTCTTCCAACATGACAATGATCCAAAACACACCGCCCAGGCAACAAAGGAGTAAGAAGCATTTGAAAGTCCTGGAGTGGCCTAGCCAGTCTCCAGACCTCAACCCCATAGAAAATCTGTGGCGGGAGTTGAAAGTCCGTGTTGCTCGGCGACAGCCCCAAAACATCACTGCTCTCGAGAAGATCTGCATGGAGGAATGGGCCAAAATACCAGCTACTGTGTGTGCAAACCTGGTAAAGACCTATAGTAAACGTTTGACCTCTGTTATTGCCAACAAAGGTTATGTTACAAAGTATTGAGTTGTATTTTTGTTATTGACCAAATACTTATTTTCCACCCTGATTTACGAATAAATTCTTTACAAATCCTACCATGTGGATTCATGGATTTTTTTTTTTCACATTCTGTCTCTCACAGTTGAAGTGTACCTCTGGTGCAAATTACTGACTTCTGTCATCATTTTAAGTGGGGGAACTTGCACAATCGGTGGCTGACTAAATACTTTTTTGCCCCACTGTATATATATATGCAATGCATATTTCAGTGCAGCCATTTACCAGGAGAAGTTAGAGCACTTCATGTTTTCACAACCTTATGGAGGTCCTGATTTCCTTTTCCAGGAGGACGTGTCCATGGATCCTAGTACCAAATGGTATTTCACTTTGTATTGTGTGTAATGAATATTGAATATATGAAGGTTTAACTCTTAGGATTAAATTATGACAAAAAAAACCCCGGTATATAACAACAAACACCCACTGCAGACTCCACACTTGCAATTTATAATGAACTTTTATTGTATAAGTGGTTAAGGAAATGGATGGAAGGTTTCTTAAAATAGAAATACTCCAAATATAAAGGTGCTCTCTCTTGAGAACCAAATAAGTCGTCACTGTCTTCAATTGTTGTTTCTTGGCCAGCAAAAAGAAAATATAGCGTTCAATCATAACACCTCTGTCTTATTACATGCCATTGGTAATAAAGGCTGTAACAATCTCAGTGAGAATATGCCTCAAAAGAAATGTTATCCAACAAAGATACTCTTCCTAAGATTTATCCATCATATTCACAGGGATCCTCAATCTTCATGTCCCTGCAGGAACTGCTATATAATTCATAACCCCAGCAGCTACCTGTCAGACTGTTACTACTAAGGCAATGGAGAAGGTGCCCTTAAGGCTTGACTGCAAAACCTACTCAGCTGGCCTTAATTTCAAACTACTGTTTATTAGTGAGACACACTGCTTTTATTCTAGACAGCTATGTTTACATAGCCTGGCAGGAGGCTTCTTTCCGATTGGCCAGAAAGTTGTCAATTAGGGATCACAGCTGCCAGGGTGTTAATATTTAATATTTCAAATGCCTTTGAGTACTAATTCAGTGTGTGTAAGGGGGTTTAATTTTATTATGTTATGCAAAAACAGTTTTTTGATCATAGAGCACAACAAAAATAGATTCTTTTTAAAGTGTGCTGTTTTGAGAATTGTCTGTAGTCCGCTCTCTAGTTTGATAATCTTGTCATTTCACGTTGTTCATTTTCTTTGAATGGCTGAAAACATCTAAGAGCTATTCAAGCGATTTAGACTTCTAGAACCAAGTTATTTAATTTGCTTTTTCCATCATTTATCCAAAATAAATTTATATGTTCTGCTAGATGACATTTCTAACAAGTGAGTCTGTGAAGGTTCTCAGTCATCCAGGTCATCGGTGAGACGTTTCACCTCTCATCCGAGAAGCTTCTTCAGTTCCAGAACTGAAGAAGCTTCTCGGATGAGAGGTGAAACGTCTTCAAGCAACTTAAAGAAGTCCAGACGCTTTTCTTTGCAAGCTCCTTTGACTTCTAACGACTTCTCTTAAGAGATAAAATACACTGACTCTTACTGGAGCAACACACATTACTGAAAAATGAAAAAGACCTATGAATATAACATAGAAGGTGCCCCCAAATGCTTATGCTAGTTTGTTCCTGCACTTTCTTGCTACTGGGTGTAACTTTTTATGAATTAGCAAAGAGTCATGCAGCCAGAGAAACACCCAGCTACCGTCTGCATGGTAGCTAGCCGATCATCCTTCACTCCCCTGGCTGCCCACCCCAAATTTTACTCCACTGCTCTTCTTCAAGTTTCTTAGTTGTCACGGACCCGGCTCTGGAGGACTCGGGGGTCCGTGAGCAGTGGGGACTGTTGTTGTTGTTGTGATTATTATTATTATTTGGAGTCTGTGTCGTCTACTGTTCTCTGTCCACATTGGTATGTAGGGCGTGTGTGTGTGTGTGTGTTTGCTTCTCCCCCTCTCTCCTCGGGGCTGTTTTATGGAAGTACGCGCCATGGGAAAGGCGTGACCTGGCGACTGTCGTCATCGGGAGTCCCTCGCTGTTGCCGGCCCACCTGCAGCTGATTACCTGCTCAGCTGTTGGTAATTTCTTGGAAGTCGAATTTCCCAGAGAAACCCACCCGAGGGATTAATAAAGTTCTATCTTATCTTATCTTATCTTATCTTATCTTATCTTATCATCCCCCCCGGCTAGACAGAGGTATTTAACCTGGGCGACAGTCGACGTGGGATTATTACTCCTAATTGGTATAGCCTGTGCGAGACGTGTGTTCTTGGTATTCGGCTAGCGTGTGGCTAATTGTGGATTTTCCTTCTTCCTCCAGGAGAGTCGAGCGAAGAAGCGAGTTGGGGAGCACACACACTAACGGAGCTACAGCACGGGACGCACTGGGAGCAAGGGACGAGCACTATTGGCAAATTGCACTTTTGAGTGAATTGTTGGACTTACCTGTTGGCAGAGATGGGCAGTAACACGTAACGCGTTACTGTAATCTGATTACTTTTTTCAAGTAACAAGTAAAGTAAGCGATTACTATTGCAAAATCGGTAATTAGATTACCGTTACTTTCCCGTAGGAACGCTGCGTTACTGCGTTACTAAAACCGTGATTTTTTTGCGAGAATGTCTCATGACAGTGACAACGTTGGTGACAACAGCTGCGTGCAGATCAACAATGGATCATATATCGAGTGCGGAGAGAGTATGAGCGTGCAGCGTTTAAAGCGTGGAAGTACTGACCTTACTTTGAGTTTGATTCCATAAAAAGTGACAAAAACATTAGCGTCCATTAGCATTGTGCGTGGGAAGAAAACTTTTTACAGCGAAAAAAACCTCTAAACTTCTAAGCAAGCACCGAGTGCGCAACGACGTAATGGGAAATTCACAGAGAAACTCGCGGATTCTTCAACTGACCGCGGCACACCTGCACCAGGGTAAACCTCCGCCTACCCCAGTCCTGCTTTACAGGTGAAAATAGAGCAACAGGACCGCTGAGTCTTTGACTTTATTTATTTTCTGCTGTGTTTTACTTGCATCTATTTGAAAGACTGAGTGTAAACACACAAAATATTTTATTTTATGTGCTGGAATGTGCAGAAAATAGGTTTAAATGTTAAACTAATTTCTTCCAGTCAGAGAATGTTGCATATAATTACATTTTTGCTTGATGCATAAAGTTAAAAGATTAAAACTGATAAAACAAGTTTTAAAAAGAGACTTTTCCATTTGATTACATTTTGTATGATGGATTATGCAGAAAAAGTAGAATTGGGCTGAAAGATCTATCGCTTTATCACCTCTTCAGGTTGTAAATCGTGTTTTTAAAAAGTAACTAAGTAACTAAGTAATTAATTACTTTTGAAAATAAGTAATCAGTAAAGTAACGGGATTACTTTTTTGGGGGAGTAATCAGTAATTAGTTACTGATTACTTTTTTCAAGTAACTTGACCAACACTGCCTGTCGGTTTCACTGTAAATAAAGTGCACTGTGGCATCGCAGAGTCCTGCGTTTTAGGTCCTATTTTCCTCATCCCCACGGACTGCCACGCAGACCGTGACATTACAAGATGAAATGGATGTGTCATCTCCCCTGAGTCTTTCTTGTTATCACACACACTTCAATAAGATGAGCACAAAAGAGTTTGGGATCCTATTTTTGTGACATGTTTTTGGGGGCTTGTTTTGGTGCACGGTGACATACGGCCCTCTGACTTGCACAGGAGGCAGGTGACACTGAGGAAATGTATTAGTTCTTCACTACAGGCAAAATTAGTGGACAGAACTTATGAGAACTATATACTGACTGTACACAGGCATGGAAAACAGTAACACCGTAGCTTTAAGGGTGAGACGTGCTCAGGTGGTGTACATCAACTTACAGTAGTGTGAGTGCACTCTCTGTCCTGCTCTGTAGGTGTGGTCTGAGCAAAAATTGTACTGAGGTAGTACAGTATACAACAACAACAACAACAAAAAACAACACATTTATCTGCTATTAATGGAAAAAATTCTGTCATGTTTACCATTTTAAAAGGTCTTCCTTTGTGTTCCCTCACAGCTATATAGTCCTCCCACCAAGTGATGCTGCAGGCCCCCCACCACCTCCTGCCTGCCAGAGTAGGAAGTGCTAATGTCAGAAATTATTAGGACAGCGGGAGTCGTTACAGTGACTCTCCTGCCAGGGCTGTTGAAGATAACAGAGGTCTCAGGAGAGTCAGCAGCACAGACAGCTACCCTCTCTAGTGTCTCCTTTTAACCTCTCCATTTAATGTACACCCTTAAAAGCCTCTTCAGCACTCACTCAAACTGCTTTTGTTTATAGATTTTCTTCATTTTATGAATGGCACTATAGAGCTCTGCAGTGGGCTCGTAGAAACAGCATTTCTCAAAGCGACAGGCTGCAAAGAATTTTGTATGTATTACATAATATTTGCCATTATCTGCTGTACATTGCACACCTATCCCAGCTGTGATTAGACGAGAGCAGAGCACACCCTGTCACAGTCTGTCACAGCATGTTGGGAAATAAGCTATTATTATTATTATTGTAGTAGTAGTATAGTAATTGCAAGAGCTTTAACAAGTGAAGTAGACACGACAGTCATCTCTTGACATGTTCCCTTGTGGACATGTTGAGGTGTGGTTATTTCCACACATAGGGCAATGCTCTCAACTGATTACCTAAGTTTGCCCATATGTGATTTTAAGGCTGTAAAAAGCAACAAAAATCAATCATGGTCAAGGATTTTCAGCGACGCTGACCTTAGCTAAGAAAGGCCATTTGTTAGTTTTTGTTGGTTTCTGTTAAGGTTACTAAAATGTGTAAGAAAAGACCAGTGCAGCTTCTAACAACTGAGCACAATCAATAGAAAGCAAAGATTATCTTTGCACTAAGTGACACAGTGTCAGTTACAATAACAGGTGACTCGATGGCTGAAGGTCACAGGTTTTATTCTTCTAACAAGACTCCTCAGTCTCAGTCTCCTGACTAACAGAAAGAGTGTAATATATATTAATGCAGTAATGAATATAAAATTAAATATAAAATTTTAATGATAATGAATGTTTTAAATAACTAACCTTTGTGATAAGCCACTTCACTTTTTGAGGGTCTGCTTGGGCAAAGGTGACCCCCATCATTTAAAAAAAAATGGCTGGAACGTCATATGTGATTCTAAAAAGAGCCACATGAAGGTTTCATCATTACATCTTCCCTGTGTAACATTATTAAAACATCTATGTACTCAGAGGATAGCACTGAAAACCAATGCTGAGTAGCTGATTCTTGCCCCTGAGGCAGCACTACATCTGAAGTGGGACACCCAGAAACATGGTTTCTAGCATCAGTTTCTAAGTAAGAATACATTTTCTTAAAAAACAACATAATTCTTTCAATTTCAACATTATTTTCAGCAAGTTTTTGTATTTTTATATACATCTTACACTAGTTTAGCATTTTTGAACATGCTTAGTGTTTTCATTCTTTATAAAAACCATGTTTGTTTATAAAGTTTTTGTGAGACAGACCAAAGAATGTTATATTGAAGTTTCTTATGAGGATGAGAATTTAAAACTGTTTCTAAAATTATAAAATTGGTTTGTTTATTTGCTTTGTATAAAAGTTTAATATTTTTATTTTATTTTTATTTTTTTTACACAGCTCTCTGCCCTGGTGGTAATGTCTGTATCAAAAGCCAGATTTGCAGCAATTTAAGCATAAACATGAAGTTCTACAAACCCAAATGACAAGAAACAGAGGAGGAAAGAAAACATGCTTTTATTGTGGAAAGAGTGATGGTCCTGCACTCCAAAACACACGAGAGCACTCAGAGATTATTAATACACCCAGTTCTCATGGAAAATCAAATGAATAAGGACACTTAGTAAGCCCTTACCTCTCCAGCAGACCCTTGGGCTAAAAGCTCAGGTTGATTAAAAGCTAATAAGTGATCATTTCATTATTCATCCATTAAAGGCAGATAAAAAATTGTTTTTCACTTATGTCAATTACAACATTGCAAGGTTTACAGTGATTGCTTTGCTCCTAAGAAAAAATGCCAAGTGAAGCTGGTAACATATTTCAGTAGTGATATATCTCAGGTTTTTCTTGGATATGTAGTATCCAAACTAAGAGCATTCTAACAACATTTCCTGGCGTAGTGACACATTCCAGTTAAAGCAGTATTGCGTGTAATTATTACCAAAAGTGTACATAAAATATTTCTGCCTGTTCAGACTTCACACAGAACTTATGCATTCAGTAGTGCTGGTCAGACAGACTCCACAGTCACATCTTAAGGCCACAGGGTAGGTGTATGTTGGATCTACATTGGGCTGACAGTTTGGTAGTTTCACAGTCTCCAGCCGAGTCTCATTGTAAGTACAAACCCGCTGATAGGACTCAATGAAGGGAGGCTCCAGGATTGGCTTCTGAAAAAACCAAAAATAAATTTATTTTGTTTTAAATTTATTTATCACTTTGTTGTAATACTGTCAGGGTTCACTGTATGGCAGGCAGGGTTGGAGCCAAACACTAAAAAAAAAAAAAAAGCAGGTTTATTGCTGAGAACTTTCAAATAAAACAGGAATTAACAAACACTCAGACGAGGACCGAGACGTGAACATGACACACTGACAGAATCTATATACAGGCAGACACACACTGTGCACACTGTGATTATGGTATTTAACCGCTTGTAAAGTGTCCTTGTGTGTCTTGAAAGGTATGTATAAAAGTCTATTATCATTATCATATGCATACTATATATATATACACACACACAAATACTGGTATATTGCAGCACCCATGTATTTATGTAGGCTTTTCTGTTCTCATTCTCAACTGAATAACAAATAATGTGTTTCCAACTGTCGTGGTTGCTACGCTCCCTCTTCCTTCCTTGTGACTAACATATCTGAGTGTTTTGTATGCTAATTAGTGCATGCAAACCCATGTTCCCGATTAGTGGCTGCATACGTTCCACATCCTTCCTTTCATCCTCATTGCTGGTTCTTGGTCCTGCATTCCACCATGACTGATTGGACCAGTGGCCCAATCCTGTCCTTCAATTAACATGCAGACTTAATCAGTGCACCTGTTTTTAAAGGGAAGCCAAACTATCACTGAGTGCTGCTGTGATTTACTGATGTGTCTCATTCTGGTGAAGGTTATGTGTGGCTTTGTACTTTGTTTTTGCAGTAAGTGTAACTTAAAGTCTTTGTGCGCCTCATACAAATGCAGTCTAGTTCTTTTTGCTCCATACCTGTGTTGTTGTTGTATTTTAAGACGTTGACAAAATCCATGAATAAGGAGGCTGGGCTTTCTTTACAGTTATGGCCTACTTTATCATTTCATATTAATGATAATTCTTTCAGCTTGCCAAAGAAAGCTGCTCCAGTTAGCTTTTATATTCCAAGCTGTCTTTGATGGGACATTTGTGACACATCATCACATTACATTAAACACCTTCAGTGTTCCTCAAATACTTTATAAAATGACAAAAGTTTATCTTGATTCTATTTTCCAAAGAATGCTCAAATTAATGCAAATCTTTTGCAGCTGTTTCCGTGGCCAACACTGCCTGTCGGTTTCACTGTGGCCTGCACAGATTTAACCCCCGACCTCCTGGTGTCTGTCCTCAGACTCTCCCTAAAGCAATACATCAGCTCCCTCTGCTGTGCCCTGACCTCCCTGTGGGGGAGAACAGAGAAAAAGATGAGGCTCTTCCCTGAGGCGATCCAAAGAGTAGAACAACACAAAGCTCCGCTACGCTGCAGTAATAAAGCAGAGAGAATCATGAGCTTCCTAATGCCTCCCGTCACTGAATGCAATGTTCCAGATGAAACTTGAGATTTCACAGCGTCTTTTTTTCATAATAGTATATGGTGACTTGTGAAATCCAATTGTGTCTCTCATGCTCTTGAGGCATTGTGGAGGAAACCTCTGCTGTCACTTCAATCTCTGGATTCCACGCTGCTTCCCATTCCTGCAGAATGTTAACTCAATTTTAGCACTCCAAAAGTCTTCTGTCTTTATTCATTCTTATGCAAGTGTTTCACTTCAGACAGCCACTCATTACTATGTGGCAATAATTAGATCTTGGTAGGGTATTGCAAACACTGCATGTATTTTTTCCCTTGGACATCTAACTGTAGCAGCTCAATCCCTGCTTGCACTTGCAGCTGACCTTGGGAGAAAGCGAAAACAAATTTTCTCCAGGGCGGGATCACCCATCTCTCCATCTCTGTATCTACAGTATTCACTTCATCTGTCTCTGCCTCTCTCTGTGTTTAACTGTCTACTAAACCATGTTGTTCATCTTTTTTTATCTATGCTGATAATTTAATTTTGAGTAAAGTTGTGAGTTATATCACCTCGCACTATAATCATATTCTTTCAGTCCCCCTTATCCTCCCTGTGTGTCTGTGCCTGGTACAGTGGCCCTTGTCCTCACCTCCCAGGTCTCACAGCGCCCCCAGCAGGCATCAGTGGTGATGTGCAGACTCCCACAGCCGGGCTTCCTGGCCAGGAAGGTGAACTCCCGGACTGCGCAGCCAATGAAACGCCGCAGGTTGATGGTTGACACACAGCTGATGTTGTCGGACTGTAGAGAGATCCCGAGCAAAAAGCAACACAGAACCACAGCAGGCTTCCTGAGGAAGAGAAGGATTTGTGGACGTAAAGAAGGAGGAGTGATTTAAAGAAGACTTTAAATAGGATTTGTGAGGGCATACTTGATGCAAGCGAGGAGGCTGACTCCCTAAATGCATGAACACATTTCTTTAGAGTGAGAGCATTCTGGCCTCTGCATATCGATGTGAAGCTGTCCCACTGCACTTTTTTTTGGTGTCAGTTATTTGTAAGCTTGTCATAAAATCAATTAAAATGGAATCATAGGTGTTTACTGTAAATCTGTAATCTTAAGTACAGTTTGTTGACCACCTTGTCCAATGTTGTTTTTAAATGGCCTTAAATGTATTTCCTACCTTGGTAATATTCAGAATAACCATTCCATTCCTCTGTGCCTCAACCAGGACACGTTCAGGAGACTCAAAGAGCAAATAAAAGCAGGAAAAGAGCGCTACATCGTGTCTCTGCTGACATTCCACCTCAAAAATGTAATAAAACCCTGAACTTTCCAGTCAAGTCATTTTCTTTAGCACTTGACTTTAAATGAGTTTATTCTCAGTGTGCTTTAGCTGAGATGATACCCCTTTAGTTATCACTTTGTAGTATTGGGTTTTTTTATGCAAATGTTTTAGGAATGAAGCCCATAACAGCTGTATTGTAGAGTGTCAGGCAACGGTCAGGTCTCTGTTTTTTATTAAATCACCTGCATTCCTCTATAATAGAAGTATGGTCCAGTACTGGTCAAAAAATTATTGGAGTTTTAATCCTTAAAAATAGAATTTTTCACTTTTGATAATTTTGTAATTCCTCTCATTTGATACATTGTCTGCCAAAAGCACACAACATGTTAAAAACTACAGAGTTAGACAAATTAAGTTATTTGTAGAATCATTTATTATTTTCTGGACTTGTCACCAATAAACTGTTAAACTGCAAATCTGTAAATCTCTGACATTCCTGGTTATCGTTCAGGACTAAAAACAGTCCTGCTATTTTGACTGAACACAGTTAAGAGCTACAATCCTCGAAGTTAAACCTCGGAAAATAATCCTGCATGCACTCACCACTGTGGCTGTCTCCTTTGAAGGGTCATCTCAGCTGTAAATCGCAGTTGCAGTCTGGTTTCAAGCAGACGTTGAAGCATCTGTTTTAGTTTTTTGCTGTTTAATGAGCAGCTACTCTCACTTTTTAATACTCGGATGTGAAATGATTTTTTGGCTGGACTGAATGAATAACATGAACCACAGTACTTGTCACTGATGGTTCCTTTGACCTGAACCATCTGCTAATGGATCTGGCAGTACAAGCCGAGGCTTTATATCGGCCCCTCGTCCTGCCAACCAGCAGCTGAAAACCTCACCTCGGTCTGCCTCTTCTCCTCCTGACTCTGTAAATCCCCCAAAGGCCCTTCTACCTGTCACTGCCCATCGAATTCAGCCACCAGCTTGTTCCCACTCCATTAGCTTGATTAGGGAGGCGTCTGCCCTTTTGTTCATAGTCGTTCACATGGAAAAGGGGGAACAAAACTCAAATGCAGTTCCTACCTGTGTCTACACTTACTCATTCAGGCTCAATTAGCTGGCTCCAGGTACAGACCCTGCTCCTGTTCTCACATGCCGACTGCAATTATTTCACCCATAAGCTCCTCCACAGCTGTCCTCCGCCTCACCCTGCTACTGTCTCATTCTCATTTTTTTTGTGTCATGTGTTTTGTTTTGGGGGTGGTTGTCCATTTTTGTTGCTAGTGACACTCATCACACCACTCTAGAGAGCAACCTGGCCAAGTCTACAGCTTCTACCACACGGTTCACTCAATTATGACGGAAAGGATACGTCAGCCCTCCCAGGAGTCAGTGACAGGAGGAGGAGAAGAAAGATGTGGAGACATGTAGAAGGGGATGAATTGCCTCATCAAGAAATTACCACCGTCAGGTACCCCTACGAGCGGCATGTGAAGCCAGTGGCGCAGAACTGTGCTCAAGTAGTTCAGGAAATGAATCTGTAGAAGTCGACTTGAAAGTTAAGGCCAAGCAATTAAAGTTAGATTAGAGAGAATATTGTGGAAGATGAGTCAGGGACAGGTTCACAGACTCTCTGTTCTCCTTGCTGTCATGAAGAATTAGCCTTACTGAACAATGTGCAGGATGTAGATTAACAGGATGCATGTAATTGGATAACTTTGGTGGAGGTTAATTGTGATTCAGTACAAAGGGAGTAAAGCCTAGATTTCCAAAATCCAGCTTTTATGTAATTATTATATACTGAAAGTTTCCAGCTTCATTTTCTTGTCATTTAATTACAAGGATGCTCATCTTCTTTATTAATCAGTCCTGACTAAAATAACTAGGAAATAAGCAGAAACCAAATCAAATTCAAAGGCTAGTGTCTTATATAAGGGTTAGTGCAGAGAGACTGAAGCCAGCATGCATGTGAGTGTTTGTGCAAGTGAGAAAGGAAGCTTCTGTAAGTGCAAACATGTAAAAACCCAATGAGATATTATTACAGCCAGTAGTTCAGCCCACGTATGTTGTTCTGCAGCTTTTGATAGTGTCACAGCTATTATTATTATTATTATGGTAGCATTATTAGGATTTCTTGCCAATGTTTGAATTCAACAGTGTTTAATTGTGAAATTTACATGAAAATAAAAATATAATTGCTTTTTGTAAAAATGAGCAGAATAAAGATAAATGAGTAATCCTAAATAAAAAGTAAAATCCTAGGTCTGGCATATCACTCAGCTTTGCTCTTGTTTGTGATATCCAATAATTGTGTAAGTTTCTAAAAGAAAGATAATATCTTTATTAACATTTTCTGTCCAGTTTACTCAGGAGATTCCTCAAGATAACAAAAGTCCTATCTCCAGGAATGACCTAAAGGTAATAAGTGGCAGTAGTGCTAAATATCTAAAGCAACAAACAGATCAACAGACTATCATGGGCAGTTATTTAAGTATGTTGTTTATTTCCATGGATTGTTTGGTTATGTAGGTAAACTGAAGGGTAATAAAAGCAGCCCATCCATGTCCTTAATGCTTTCCCAGTAATCGATACTCAAATCCATGCAATCAATCAATCAATGTAAACATTAAGACTTTACTTAAAAGTATGAAATCGTGTGGGTTTGGCTGTAGACGTCAGAAGCCCTGACAGGAATAAGATGATGTTGTGCTGACCTCTGGTGCTCACATATAATATTAATATTTTTCAATGATTTGAATGCAAATCATTCACTGAGTTATGCCATTTTACAGTGATATACAATTCTTTGGCAGATGAATCCTTTGAAATTATTTTCTCATTGTATGATTAGCTGAAACTACATGAAAATATTGTATCCATAAAAACTATGACTTGATTGGGGAAAGATGTTGGTATTGCAGTACATCTGTTAAAATATCCAGTTCAATCTTTTGCAAATGTCAGATGAGTGGACCTTAGCTGTATTTCTAGACCTGTGAGCCAGTCTCACTAACACTAACACTCTAAAACATTTAACTCATATCTGATGATTAAAATGAATCATAATGTGTTTAAATTGGACTCATGAATTACAGAATTTGTACTCAAAAGCAGGGCATGGAAAAAGGTTAGAGTTAAACTCAGAATGCATCTTTCATAAGGCTGTTGAAGCAGTGCACAAAACAAAAGACTAATTCAGTCCAGCAAACACATGAGAACAGATTAACAGCCACTGAGACAAAGGACTGAGAAGAAGACAGCTCTATATATACACAGAAGGGCAATAACAGGAAGTGGGCACAGCTGGGGAAAACAAGAAGCAAGTGCAGACAATCAAGACAATGAGACAGGAGTGGAAGTAAAACTAAACACAAGACAGTTAAGACAAGTAACTGCCAAAATAAAACAGGGTGTGAGAAACGCAGATACATTAATAAACCTAGGGGAGGATTAGACAGGAAACACAGAGGAAACAAATTAAGCAATAAAACTAAGAAAAGACTCGAAAATACTCAAAACATAAAGATCAGTAAACAAAACTGTAATACCAAACGAAGAACTTAACTTCTAAGGTGTGTATACTTACCATAAAAATGCATGAGGAAAATCACATTTTATCAGCTAGTAGATCACAAAGAGATCACGCAATATCACCATATCCCAGTACATCAGTGGAAAATGTGGTGTTTCTTACTCACTGACCTGAATGTGAATATGTGAACAGTCAAATGTTCCTTTAAATAAAAAGAATGTTTCATTTTCATGTGTATTTCCATAAATTTTATTAAATAATTACTGGATCTGTGATGTATAATAAAAACTTATCATATCATTACCATACCATTAGTCTCCTATAGTGCTATATAGCTCGTATTTTGCTAGGTTTATGTAACTTTTAGCTCAAATATGTTCCTTCTTTCGTTTACACTGTATGGTCATGCATGGCTACACCTCAGAAAGGATCTGTCAGTTCTGCATGCGCATGAGCATATATGTACATGTTGAAGCCGGACCTTTAACCCAGGTGACAGCCATCAGAGCCAAACTGGAGGGAGGTGGGTGAGCTGAACCCTGGCTGGTTTCTATTTTTAGTGCCCCACAGAGTTTCCTACTTGGCCCCGGCATGGCTCTGACTTCTCGGGTGACAGTCCAGTGGAGCGCTGCAAACTTCCAGATCTGTCAAACAGTGCTTCAGGTTTCATTTCCACATACTACAACACAACCAGATCTGCTCTCCCACATTGCAGTTCAATAGTCCCTGGACCTCCATCTTTACCCCAAAACACAACTTTTTACTGTATGTAAGTACAACCAACTTTTAACATTTTTTCTGTAAATCTCTATGAAATGTCGAAGAACCAGCTGTACGTGCAGCTGTAAAGAATGTGTTGACTACTGACTGCAGTTTAGGTGGTGAAGTTTACAAAATGCGGCTGTAATTGACCCTGAGTGTAATTAGTAATGGTATTGCTGTCACCCGATGCAATTCCTAAGTGTGTGTGAGGAGAGTGTCTTCTCATTATATTCTTCCTAAACCTGCAGACCCATGGCTTCTTATCTGCCTTATTAAAAAGTCCTCTAGTCTTCCTCAAGGACTCATTATATGTCTCAACTGATCTGATCTCAGTTCAGCTGGACACACATGTTCCTTGCTGCTATTTTTGGGATCCAACAGCTTCATAACAGTGACACTATCTCACATTCCTGCAGTGAGAGCCAGCTCACTTAGTAGCACTTATAGACAACAGTGATAGGACAAGTTAATGTACAGTGGTTGGGATTTCTTTTCTTACATTTGCATATATACATCTATATATCTTATTTATATAGATGTATATATATAAGCAGTTCTGAACTGTAGCCTGTCTAGTAACAATTCAATGCATCAGTTTAGTAAGAATAACGAATTCCTGTTGCTAACTAAAGTTATTCTATGTTTAAGTGACTGATGTAAAGTGAATATGTATCAACCCAGGACTGTTATGAGTTGCAGTTTATACATCATTTAAAGGCCTTATCACCCAGTTAGCAGATGTGACTTTTCTCAGTAGTTTGACTTGAAGGATTCTTTCAGACACAGTGTCTCTCTCAGTCATCACTTTAACTGAGCCACCTCTTCTTTGTACCTCATGTTTATCTGTCTATGTGTGAAAAATTGCCTGTTACCAAAGATCACTATAAGATTTGTATTTATACCAAGAATCACGCTATAAATTTGGACTGTTTGTTCTGTATTTAAGATATAAATCCAGAGATATTGCTTTTGGTTAGGATGCTTTTACAACAACGTTGTCATATAAATTCACATTTCCTTTCTGCTAAAACATGTGAGCAGCTCTAACTCAGCCCACTTGTAGGTGGTAGGATAACTGAAGTTGAGCTGAGAATCATTTTGTTAAGCACCCTGGATTAAAAATCCCTACAGTGGTATGTAGGGTAGTATAACATTTAGTTTTGTTTCTATAAAAAATCTGCAACCCTATTTCCTTCACTTCAACTTGAGCTATTTAGAAGAATAATTATGTGATACCATTTTTCTGCCCTAGCAGAACATTAATAAATAACAGGAGTTTTATGTTTTCCCTGTTAGCTTGTTAGAGTTCAGTGTGTTTGTTTTCCATTCCTTAGTGGAGTCATAGATAATGATACTCGATAGAAATCTTCTATCTAAGAGAAACTACCTTACTAACCTCATTCAATCAAGACCTCCGTGTTGTATGAACCTTGTGATACTGTGCATGCGTGTCAAAATATATTGCACTGTAGGTCCGCCTTCAAGATATTTGCCCCATATTGTCATCATTATACTGAGATAAAAGCTAGTGGCAGGGAGAGTTCCCTTTAGAGTCAAATCTCTAGTGAGGGAATGTGGAAGATGTGGTTTTCCCAGGTGTTTGTTTACAATTACTGTACAAACTGGATATCACTGATTTGTCTGTGGTTCATGTCAGTTTAGTTCCGTTCCAGCTTGTTGTGGTTAGTCAGAGCAGTACTGTCAGACTGACACAGAAGTAGGATCCTGGAGCCAGAGGAAGGTATTAGCCTTGCACACAGAAATGATTTTGTTTTGGTATCTTCATAGATTTTAATTTTCTTTCATTTAATTTATGCTAACTGAAGTCAGGTTTAACAGCTTCTTGTTTCTTGAATGGTAATTTTGTTTAGTCTTAACCAGTCCTTAGCTCATGGTTCAACTCTCACATCCAAGATATTTTCAGTTGGCATAAAGCTGTGGGAGCTGAAGGCTAACATTTTCTAGCATATATTGTCAATGACTAATCCATTATCCCTCAGCTTTAAAAATTAATATGAATACCTTGTAAATATATGGGGAATGTGTGCAGGGGTGACATGAAATCTGAACAAATTGGTACAGATTTTTTGAAAGATTTTGGTAAATATGGTCAATTTTTTTTACTGTTTGAAAGTCTGGACACAGCGTGAAAACAGAGCGGAAGAAAGGCTTTCAGTGTAACACAGGCTTGTACAAACTCCAGTGACAAAATGATTCCGTTTCAGGTTTAGGTTATTTAATGTGTTACTTTCATCTGCACCACAGTCAAGAATACTTTTTGTTGCATTTTTTGTGCTTCCTCTGAGGTTGAAGACAGCCTCTTTTCTCAGTCCTGAATAGGGCACAGTTATCTGTAAGACAAAGTGCTCATTTTGCTCATTCATCAAATGAAGGATATTTTGCACGCTTTATCCTTAACTAAAACTATGTGTGGGATTTTTTTTTAATTTACTGATCGATACATGTTGGATACTCTAGCACAACATATACACTTACTACTGATACTTACTGCTTGTGTTTTTCTTGGGTAAAGCTTTTATTTAAGGTTGCACTTGTAAGTCTGACATGAATAAACTGGACTGTTAAATCACTTTTGTTGTGGCGCTCTGGGGAGACTTAATACCTCTCTACTACTTCATGCCCTTCAGCTTTCTCACAGACGGCCACTTTAACTAATTATGCGATTATTAATCTGGATAAATACATGCAACAAGCATGTAATGCCAGTGCTTTGGCTTTGTGATGTGACCCCTCCCTGTGCTTTTTCCACAGCACCGTGCAATGTGTTTTGCTGCCCTTTGTCTCATTGCTACAATTAGAGCTGAGCAGTGGGACTTGTGACTCTCTCTGATAATGTGCCTTTGCCCGCTATAGGCTTACCTCTTTACTCAGTAATGACAGCTAGTAAAATTCACTTTGTGATGCAACTTTAATGGATGGTGTGATTTGATTGCTTAACTATGAGTCATGCATGAGTGTAGCACTCTATTGTTGTTGCCCTGAAATCTCAATAGACATGTAAACAACTTCATGCATTTTGTATTTATTAGATCCAGACAGTGAAAAACACACAGCAGTAAAAGCTGTATTCCTTTCTTTTAAATTATGCCTGTGTAAGAAACCCCTGACATTTTCCCATTAGTTACTATCTCTTGTAATCTCTTGCAGTAAATATTTGTATATATTTTATATACCGCTCTCTCGGTCTCTCGCCTCCCTTGATCTATCGTTTTGCAGCTGACACGAAGCCTTGGGATAGCTCAAATGCTGTGCTATAGCAGTCCACATATGCACACATGCTTGGCAGGGTAGCATTATCAGAGCATGGTTCTGTGGGGTCACATTAACAATGGATGTTAGTGGTTCAGTGTGTTTTTAGAAACCGCATGTGCTGCTTGCTTCTTATTGCTTGCGCAGCTGCGAGTAACCTTGGGCAAATATTTGTTTAATGCTAGCTTGTCAAATGATTTAATTTGATGTTATTATTAGTTATGGTGCTTTAAATAGTTTGCTGGTATTTTGCACTTGTCAGAATGTCAAGTAACCAGTAAGGAGTCATCTCATGCACTGACATCACAACAGCTTGTCAAGAGTATAAAAATACTTTTCTTGCTTTTTTGTTTTTATTAACTTTATCTGCACCAATATTCTCCAGTTACTAAGGATTTACTGGATTCAGCTTTAAATTAAATTCCTCAACACCCATATCTACTGCCAACACACTTTATAGCACTGGTAGTGTCATATTTGCAAATAGCCCTTTTAATAGAGTTTGTCAGAGCTAATGTGTTTCTGTGTACAACCAGAGTCTTTATTGACTTGATTAGTTTTTTTTAGGAATTAACCATAAGTTTGACTTCTTCTGGCTTGTTAAGGATTCATATTTGTTTGGCCATTAACGATTCTGGGAGGAAAACATGCCACATAGGAAACAGCATACAAGAAATATTGCCAAGTGGCTCCAATGTTTCACGTTGCCAGTTTGAGTGAAATCACATTCTTCTGGCAACACATGCAGGTCACAGTACGTGAGCTCCTTGTATTTGAGCTGATCTGGCTCTGACACATCTGACATTTGCTCTGACATATTGGTGAGTGTTGGCACTATTTCACACTGTTGTATTTTAGTCTCGCTCACCTGTCCGCTCTCCTGGACCATCACGTCAGTCGTGTTTATCTGCAGAGAAAAACAATCAAATCAAAGGGCTTTTTTATTTTTCACTGCTTGATTTGTTTAGGCAGGCTACTCTGTAAAGATGTCTAAATGTCATACATTTCTCTCAGTCCGCTTGTTCATATCCTAGAGGGGGAATGAACAAGACAGAACACGGCCCAGCACTTCACGCTGCACTCAGTTTATACTGACAGTGTTTCATTGCACTTTAAAAGATGATAAACTCCTCTTTGACTGTATTTCAGACATGCTCACTGCCAGTCTGTTGGTCATAAAACAAATGTTTTGTGGACATACACAGCAGCAGACAGGAACAATATAATTCTGTTCACACAAACCTCCTGGCTGCACCATTATCATTATTTGTGTTGATGCAATGGTTATAATACTGGAAATAGTAATAATTATTATAATAACCAATCTTAAATATAATTGTACCACTAATTCATGTTTATTGGATACATGTATCCACATCCCAAAATATTAAAGGTCTGCTGTGTCTGAATGGGTTTGGGTGCATGCTCGTACACCAGTTACAGCACATTAATAATTAGCCTCAAGCAACAAGCAGCACACACGCTTTTGCTGAAACAGAAGCGCTTGAATGCACAGATGTTTGCGGGCCTGTTTATCCGAACATGACTGGAAATGATTGAGAACATCATTACAACCTCTCTATGGTGTACCCTGCCTCTTGCTGTATGGCAGCGGGGATAGCCTCCAGCCCATCTGCGATTATGTGCTGTATTAGCGATTGGATGGATGGAAGTTGAGTATCCACAGTAATCCAACAGATGTCCTGGGGTCTCATTTATAAAAGACTGCATTGTGAAACTCCACATGTTGTTCTCTGTCTAAATCATCCCTTTACCTTGAGAAGTCTGCAGATTACTCAGGAGAGGTGGAGAGTCTTTCATGGTAGCTGATCAGTGGTCCTTTCTGTCATGTCTTATGGCAGCGGTATTGCAATCACTATGTAGCACTACACGCAAGTGACAGAGTATTGGTATATTTGCAGCAATCAGACTGATTGAGACACAATTTATAACAACACACAGTTGTTTCTTCCAACTTGGTCCATCCATCCACTTGTCCAGTTCAGGGTTGTGGGAGGGCTAAAGTCAGATGGACAGGGCGTACCCTGGTCAGACACTCATTCATATATATATTCAACAAATAGTCAATTTAGAATCACCAGTTAACCTAACCGCACTAACAGCATGTCTTTGGACTGTGGGAGGAAGCCAGAGAGAACCCACACAGAAACAGGGAGAATAAGCCACTCCACTGGATTTGAACCCAGGACCTTCTTGCTGTGAGGAAACGGTGCTCTTTTACTTTTTAATGATTATTTGATCAGCCTTGCTTGTGTATTATAAATGACTCAATGGATTTACACCTAACTGAAAGGGACGAATCGTCCGACCTGCCCCATTCTGTTATCATTAACTGTTTCAACAAAAAGTGGCAACTGATACATAAGACTTTTTTTTTTTTTATTGTTTATAAATATTTCGGTCACATGTATATTAGATATAGAAACTTTTGGCTATAAAGGTAAGGTACAAGCTTCCTCAGACTGGCACCAGCTGGAAAAAGTGTGATCTTTTAGTCTTAGATCTTTATAGTTCAGTCTTTAGTTCTTTTAGGCACTAATATTGATGCTTTTCTTTTTCCTCTGTATTTTTTAGAGCAGTGCCATGCTGCCGGGAGTCTGTGGATGAGAATATGTCGTCAGACTTCTACTCCAGAGATGCTTTGTTGGAGCAGGGGACCATCCCCCTGGATATTGACAATGTTCACATGCTGCTGCAGGGTCAGTCTCATTTCCAGTACAGATTACAGTGTAATGTTTCTGACTGAACAATGAAATATTTTCTACAAGAACAAGAGTAAAGCGTTTTTCAAAAAAAAATCCTAGCTTTAGGCTGTTGGAACTACTGTGGTGCTTCTTACCTAAAATGAGTAAGTGCTCATTGTTTCTGGTCTGAGGTCATGCAAGAGTAAAAAGAAAAAAAAACCCTCCTGATTTCAGTCACTGTGGCAACATAATAACTGTTTGGCCTCAGTCTCACTCAAGGGAGCAGTTTGATGACCTTGTCACAGTCAGTCCACTGTGGGCAACATCTTGTTTCACTTTTACCACTCTTTTTGAGGTCATGCTTGGTTTAATCTACGGAAAGTGATCCGCTGTTCACTTTGAGACATGAGTCATGTTGCAAAGAGTCTTCTGAAGGGAAAGAGCAGGAGGGTGGTGCAGGCATGCAATAAACACTGCGCGCACATCAACTCACTGTATCTCGGGGCATTCATGAACGTCTTAAGCAAAGTATTGCACTGAGACTGTCGTTACAAGTTGGTTTTCAATTGGTGAGCCACTTCATTTTAAAGTTTTTCATCTCTGGTTTATGATTTTAAAAAATGTAACAATGAGTCATCTGCTTGTGATGTAAGTTGTAGAATAAAAAAGAACAAAACACAAAAAAGTTATTATATACATTTACCAATTTATGGTAGGAGGATGGGCCGAAGAACAAGTGAAGTGGCTGAGCTGGGAAATGTCTTATTTACAAATAAGGCACATAAAAATGTGTACTTCAAGCTTAGGTAGATGTTTTCTTTGTGTGATCAAAGCCTTATTTGCCCAACTGCATTCTGTGATATCTTAACAAATATTATAGAAGCTACCATAGCTGACCATTGTCTGACCTTTGCCAGTTTAGAAAACAAAAGTCCAGAGGTGAACTTGGCAAGTGACAGAGCATCATCATTTTTAATGTGAATTTATCAATGCTGCCTTGGACCTAACATTACGGGAACCATTAGCACCAGAGTTTGACTTCACCGGACTGTAAACCAATCAATTTAGGTTGCACTTAGTGTCCATTACCTTTGAATAACACAAACCTATTACCATGTGAAAACATTTTACAACATGAAATGAAAAACAGATAATTTCATGTACATATTTCAGATTTAAAAATCAGATAAAAAAAATTCCAAGAACAGAGTACCATTTTAGCTCGGTGGCTGGAGAGGAGTGCCCCAGGTTCAAGTCCAGCCTGTAGCTCTTTATTCTGTGTCTTTTCTCTCTGAGGTTGAGGTGGTTTGGGCATCTGAATAGGATGACTCTGGCGTATCTCCTAGAGGAGGTCTTTTGGAAATGTCCAAGGCAGGGAAACCCTGGAAGAGAGAAGCTGGGGGAGATGGGTGGGGAGAGGGATGCCTGCTTAGACTGACCCAGAATTATTAAGCATCCAAAGGTTTATCAAACATCACTTGCTGAGGAAGTCCTTATCTCCCATTCCATTGTCCTTGTCATGGCCCTGTGCATTGGACAGTCCCTGTTGTTTTGCCCTGTTTGTCTCCCTGTGTTGTCTTGCAGATTCCTGGTAGACGGGGTTTATCAATGCAACAGCGACCTCCTGGTCAGTCTTGTTTAAGAATTTAAGAACAGGCTATTTTAGCTCTGACCCCAGTGGCGTCTGTCTGATTAATGTGTCAGGTCCCTCAAACCAGCAAACTTGGGGGTTTATCCAGGATTTGAACCCAGGACCTCTTCCATCTCCTCTTCCATTTTCAATAATGCAATTGTAACTAGCTAGAATTTTCACCACACATATATGTAGCTATGCTTTATTTTCTACCTGACAGGTGCCAAAAATGCAGTTTGTGTATTTGGTGATATGTGAGCCGTTTGGGGATATTCCATTTACTGAAGAACCAAGACTTACTGACATTTGCTTGAGTGCTTAACAGGCGTGAGCATGAAAAAAGGATGTGTGTTGCGTTATGAGCATGCTGGCACGATTACAAGGTTACATATTGTGATTTTTTTGAGAGAGTATCTCCATGACATCAGCTGGAAGCAATGCTAGACTGCAGCACAAAAATTAATAGCCCACTTTAACCACACATCTGTCAAGACTCGCAAAACCATATTTGTTCTGTATAGTAATACATATCTAAAAAGACACTTGTTGTTCATATTTTTCCATAACTTTTCTTAATCTTTCTGTCCTTATTTCACCTTTTTTAATAGCCTCTCTCAGTCCTGATCCACCACTCTCCTTATTCTCTTTCTTGCAGCTTATATTTTTTAAAATGAGTGACTCTCGGATCTTTTTTCTCTACATCTTCCTTGACTCTTGATCTTTGGACTTTTCAACATGCTCATATGTGGTTCTTTCTCTGTACCTACCTCAGTTCTTTTGCCTCTCCTAACTTATTGGGTCCAATCTGACTTCATTCCTCACAGAGCTATTTTTAGCTCATTTGCTCCCCACATTTAGAACACTGTGTTTTTTTAAGCCTTGTAAATGTTTTTCCAGTTATGTAGTTTTCAGCTGCTACACCATGTCCAGAAGGAATGATGTAAGCCCAACGCCCCCATGACAAGCCATCTTGTAAAATAAGAGTGTGAAAGTCATTTTTTGTGTATATTTGAAGGTGTAATGATAAAAGAATGTCACTAAAAATAGCTCAAGCTATGTGTGATTGTTGGGTGTATTCAACACTTGTTAACTGAGTCTGGGAGGATATTTTCTTGCATAGGGTGCAGGGACTTGAGCACGATGTGTTCTGCATCGTGGATATACCCACTGGCTGTTTTAGGGAGAACATGTGATGTCACTTTAAATACCTTTTTAATATGTTGTCGGTACAACATTAATCATCTTTTTATGCATTGCCAAATAGAATAGGGTGCAGTTTTGGGTTTATTTTGACATGCACATTTACACTATTGCTAACACCATATTTATGTCAATGAGTGACTCTTTTTTCTTTCGTTTTTGCTTAGCTGCACTGTGTAACCTACTGGCTAAATTTCAGTTACCTAACTGGGGTTGGGGTTGCATTAACTTAGTCTTCCAAAATTCGTCTTCCATTTTGCTTGGTTTGCTTGAATTTGAGTCAGGTTTTCCAGCCTGTGCAGCATAAAGTACTTAGGATGCTGCAGGAGAACTAGCTTGTTCCAGGTCGTGTTTGGGCAGGAATGAAATTTCGGTGAGTCACATTTAAAAGAGGTGGAGCCCAGCTAAACTCACCTGCATCCCTGCAGGCAAGAATTGTAGACGGTTTAAACAAGAATTGTTTTCAATAGGATTTCATATCATATTTCATATAATCTCTTCTGCTGCAGCAATGGGTGTGTTGAATGTTGAATCGGTTTGGTAAAGCATGTAAGGGAAAAATGCATTTGATTTAAACAGATGTTTAACATCAGAGTTTACTAATACTACTAGTACTACACTACCTGCTCAATCAGCATGACTTCTCACATTGTGGGTAAGTTGCTTTCATTTGTCTTTCTAGTAGTGAAGTTGATTGGTGTGGAATGAAAGTGACTGCAGAGTTTAGTGTGAAGACACTGTACTGTAGGCAGCGTTTGAATGTGGAACTCTTAAACCTAGTTTGACTGCTTATAGAAACTATACCAGGAGATTTACAGATATAGTCCAGTATCTGCAGAATATAAGAAACCAGTCTTGAGTAGGAAGTAAATAGTAACTCACCTATACAGTATGCATATGTATGTATTCAAATTCATATATAGGCTTCGCTCTCTTCTCAGGACTGGGGCAAGTTTTAGATCTTATAAAACCTACAGTAGTCTCGTTTTAGAAGAGCTACTGCTGTAGAATGTAATTACGCATTAAACACAAAACCGAAGCTTGGCTGCTATTCAGAGGTTAAACCTTTATTTAATGTCTGAGCAACATTGTACTTGTAGTAGCTGAAACTACAACAAAGCCATGAAGGCAGATGGCTAATGTTAACATCTTGAAAAGGCAAAAAAAAGAAAAGAAAATGAAAAAGAAAAAGTTTGCTGAGCTGAAACCGAAATAAGAAGCCAACCTGATGATTTTATGGTAGTTACTGCTAATTTTACTAGTTACTGTATATGTTAATTTTGGGGCGGTGATATTCTGTTGGTAACATTTTCTATCAGTGCTTTGCATTTGTACAGTTGCTGGTTATGAAAGCTGTCCAGAAGGCCTAAAATTAGCAATTTAGGAAGCAACCTTTCAAATCCCTTATTTGGAGTGGCTTTTTAGCCTGAAGGACTGAAGTAACATCTGTGATAAACACATTTTCAAACGATAACTCTGACACTTTTGCTCCCTTTTTACATGTACTTAAAAAAATTGCCTTCCAGGTAAGGAAGGTTTGAAAGCCCATTTTAACTACATAAAAAACATTATAAACTATAAAGCATTTTCCTCACCTGTTATCTGGCAGCTGAAATAAAGCACAATTAATTCTTAACAAATTCATAACAAATTGCTCATAAAATCATGAAATATTTATAGGAAATCTTATTTTTAAAAAAAACTATTTACGTAATCCTTATTGTACTCTCCTGATGGTCTTGGTGGGTGTGGCAGCTTATCAGGCGCCATTGTTAAACCCCAGTCAAGTCCCTTAATTTAAATCAGAGACTTGTTTCATAAACTGACAACTGACTGATTATCCAGTATCCCTTTAGAAATGTCTGAAAAACTGCAGAAATGCACCACATTGTGCATTATGCAGTAGTCCTTAAAAACACTATTTGCCACATGCAGAGCAGATAGAGGAGGCCCTGCTCTCAGTAGTCAAAATTGCAGACACATTAACCCTGAGGGAACAAGAAGCTTTCGATTGAGGAAAGCACATGATAGCAGGCTCTTACAGCAGGAGAAAGCCCCTCCTCTAGGAGCAGTAATCAAGTTTGTCAGCCAGTCAAATACAATATACAGTGCTGTGAAAAGGTATTCCCCCTATTGCAGGCATTTTTATGACTGCAATAGGTTGAGAACCAGGCAACGTAGCATGTTGAAACTGATACCATAGGTGCATCTACTAAAACTCTCAGACAAGTTTGAATCTCAAGCTCAAAGGCAGAGGTCAAGTTTTCTTAAAATCTTGTAACTGCTAGCTGGGAAAGCTCAGCTAGCTAATTATCCACCAGGGAAATAAATACATCACTGTTGTCAAGTAAAACCCTTCATAAAGTTTCCGAAATGCTGTTTGTATGTGAAAATGTAAGACAAGGAACAATAGCAAGAAGACTGAATTAGGCAAATTTCAAAGTCTGAAGAGGTACAAAAACATCCATGTTAAACAGATAATATGGTATGCTTTGGATCATGAGCTGTTCCTCTCATTCTCAATACTTTTGCCATCCTTCTGGTACAACTATGGTTTCATCTTTCACAGAACTGTGCCAAACCTTTTAAATGTTTTATGGCAAAGTCTAACGTGGCCTTCTTGGTCTTGACTGTATTCAGTGGTTTGCACCTTGCTCTAAATCCTCAACATTTCTCTTCATTAAGGTGTCCCTTGTAGACGTCCTCCTCTCATTTGGTTGTTCTTGATTGGATGTTGTGAAGCTGTTTAACCTTTAGTTGCCTTCTGTGGTCTTTGGGGCCTTTTGGTGTTGCTGAACTGGTCAGTGCATTGTTTCTTTCTGCCATTGTTTGTATATATTTCATTTTCTATATGTATAGGCATATAGGAAATAAATTATATTATAAAAACAATGCTTTTGTTTTTATTGGCCACATTTTGGAAATAATACTGGTTAATGGGGATGCATCCAAATATCATCTCACATTTGACCTCTGATCTCAATTTTATATTTCATATCTGCCATATCTTTCAAGTTGACCCCCACAAACTGCACTACAAACTTCATAAAGTATGTTTAAAAAGAACAAAGAAAACAAAGGGAATTCATACAAAATATAATACTCTTCTGTTAAATGTAAATACTACTCAGTATTCTTAGATCACAGTATATGTGAGATTCTTGATTATGTTTTTAGGAATCCCCAAAAGTTTTTGCAACACATTTTGTGATGAGTCATTTTTCGAGGTTTGTGGCTTGTTCAGGCAACACACAAACCAAATACTTGTGTTTATAATACTGCCAAAAGTGTTCCCATAGCAATCTGGGTGTACCCTAAAGAAATAAACAGCTTTTAGGATGCAGCAGTCTTATAGTTGCAAATGCTTGTTAATTTCGCAATAGGTGAACTTCTAGAATCTACTGTTTAGATGAATTGCACACTGCTAATGTTTTTCATTCTGCTGAATAAAGCAGATTGTTTAAACCCCAAGGTTGGCTCAGATAAAACTGTTTAGGCTGCTATGCCCCCCCCCCTCCCCCTTTACGGTTATGTTGTTTCATGGGGGACCTTCAGTTGTGGTCAGATGTTTTCATACACTCATGATGGGCATGAATGTCATAAGTTTGATGCTTTGATTAATTTGATTTCTTTGAACTGCTGCTTTTCCATGGTGGAATGATTGTGCAGCATACATCTTTAATGACTGTAATGACAGCTTTAAATTTATTTTGTGTGTTTTTTGTTGAATCCACACAGGTTCACAGGAGTCTGTATACATACAGAGTCTGGAGTATACAAACAGCTCAAGTAATATTTGGATAAATGTCTCCTAGCAAGCTACACCTTAACCAGATCCTCTTGCTAGCCATAAACAGGCTTCTGGCATAATTCAGGCTAGATATCTGTCCGCTCTTCTTGGTAGAATTGGCAGGGTTCAATTAAATTGGTTGGTTTTCTGATATTGAACAGGTTTTCAAGCATAGTGCAGAAATGTTCAAGGTTGGGACCATTTCAAAAGTGTAATGTTAACCTGCTTTATCCATTCCAAAACCAGTTCTGATGTGTTTTTGCAATCAATGTCCTGCTGTCACTGCCCAGTTGTCTTCAAGTTTCAACTGTTTCGCTATTGATATGAGGTGAAACAAAAGGCTTTGGAGGTAGGCCTCTCATCATGCAATTGATTGTGTGCAATGTACCAGAACCAGCTGGTTCTGGTACATTGGGCAGCTCTAAATTTCAGTCAAACTTGACGGTGTTGATTTTAAAACAGGGCTTTCTTTCTTGGTCAACACCTTCTCAGTTTATGGTGATATAAAACTTGCCTTCACTGTCACAGGAATACTGAAGTTCTAGCACTTTCCACTTCATGGCAGGCTTAAGCCTTAATGGGTCTTGGGTTGTTTCTGAAAATCCTAACTAATTTCTTCTTACCTGAGAATGACTGTTTGGGTCTTGTGAGTTAAGCTCTTTGTAGTTGTTTAGAAATGGCACCATCATACTTCTGGAATAGTGGAAAGCCCCAACCTCAACTGTATTGAAAATTTATGCACTATGCTTAAAAGCCTGTTCCACATCAGGAACTCAACCATTTTAAATAACATGCCAGTTCTGCTAAGAATCAGCCAAAGTTATGTCCGAATCTTGTTGATGGTAACCAAACATTTGCAATCTAGGTGTAAATGTAACCAATTATTAGTGTTGTTATCTGAATATTTGTGACCCTGCATGGACCCGGTGGGGAAAATCCAAAACAAATTCAAGCTTGTGCACGCAATTCATGGTTTATAAAAGTCAATAAAGATGTATGATGTACAGTCATTCCACCATGGAAAAAGAACAATTCAAACAAAATCATTAAAAGCTCAAAGTTACCATGACATTCATGTCCATGATGAGGTGATGAAAACATTTGACCACAACATGAACTATGTATGATACGTTTGTGTAACACTGAATTACTTGTTACAAACTGGAGAAAAAGAGATACAGTGTGTTAATTAGTGAGACTTAGAGTGCTCTAAAGGATTATAGCTGAGAAGATACCATGTCCTTCAGTTTCACTTGGATGCTAAGCATAGGCTTCTCGTTGCACCTACTTATTTTCTATGCAGATTTGACTAATCTCCTTCAAGACAACAACTAACTGTCTGTCTAGAAACCTGTGGTCATGGCTTGAAGAAACCTATAGTAAACAACACAATATAGATCCTGGAGTTTTCAAAAAAACTTTCTTTTGAAAAGCCTTAAACTTTCTTTCTACCTGACCCATGCTCTCTTAACCAAAGAGACCTATAATATTAGCAGTCCAAGGAACTGTGCCAACTCTCATTTTCTCTCAGTCTAAACAGTTCGTGGGGAGCATTATGGCTCCCTTTCCCAAGATATGATGCTTTTGTGATTTGTTGTTTAAATGTCTAAGTTAATGCAGTGATTCTTCCTTTCCTACAGTGGAACAAGAACAGATTCAGAAGAGGACCTTCACCAACTGGGTCAATGCTCAGCTGGCAAAGGTGAGGCCTAAATGTGTGAACAGTATGTGTGAAGGATGAACTTACTTTCTACTGTGTGCTGGATACAAGCACACAATAGAAAGAAACCATGCATAAAACTACTGCAGCGTGTTGAAGAATTTGTCTACTGTAACATGCAAACATAAAATGCTTTCCCAAAACTTTATACACAGTGAGTCCATTGGTCACTCTCACATAATTAGCTTTGTCAGACTAAAAGAAGAAGCAGAAAACATGAAAAGTCCTGAATATTGTTCTCACTAATGACTTTTAAAGATTATGATTCCTTTATATTAGTATTTGTGTTTTATGTAGTACCATGCAGCTAGTTTTAGTCATGTGCATTTCCTTTGAAAAGACATATTTTTCCATACTGCATGGATAATATATGAAGCGCACGTTCCTGACAGCAAAGTGACCTTGTCAGTACTGCACCCTTCAACTGTCATGGAAAGAAAAGCACAAGTAGCAGTAAAATGGCTCGCTTTCAGTAAACTTTCAGCTTATTCATGACAAAGATCCACCATGGACAAAAGTTGTCCAAGAGTTGCTAAAATCAAATCATTATACTTCCACTGTAAGCATCTTCTGAAACTTTTCAAGGAGGCGAGATGTTATAGGAAAGCTGTCAAACACATGCATTGTGTAAAGGTTCTGTCCCCTGACATGACTCAGCAGAGACAGACTCTTTCTGCTTCATAGTGAAGGTCAGCTGTAAATATCACAGTGGAGGACAGTAGAGTGGTGGCTGCATACACAAATATAGCATTAAGGAGCAAGGTTCACAGCACACAGACAGACAGCAACAGACGGCCCACCAAACACACCCACCTAATCCACCCAACCAAAGGTCCGGCATGGTGGGAACTTTGCCAGTAAGCTAAATGGTGGAAATAGTTGTTGATCCTTTTGGGGCTGGTCACATTATACCTCACATTACAACCATGCACATGTGTATCACGTGTGAATAATATTTGGTGCAGAAACTTTTGTGTCCTCCTAGAAATTCAAAAGTGACCTTTTATGCCGGGATCGGAGTACATAATAGAAAGTCAGTTATTAGCAAGTCAATTATGACTTGATCAACATGACACAGGGCATTGGTTTGGGAATGGAAATTAGAATTATGTATGACATTCAATCAATCATCTGGTTTACTGTAGCTAGGAAAATACTGCAGCCTGTCAGGTAGTCAGTAATCCATGAAATTGTCATGGTTTGGCATGGCAAACCGTGGGAGGCGTGGGGAAGGAGGACCCAGGCGCGGTGCTCTATGTACAAACAGTGCGTTTATTTACAGTGTATGGTACAAAACAACAATAAATCCCCGTGCTTTCCCTGACTCCCGTGTCGTGTCTTTCCGTGAATAGTCCGTGTCTCAGTGCTCTCCGCTCCCGTGTCTCAGCACCCCTCGTGCTGGCTGCTGTCTGGCGCTCCACACTTCTCCTGGGGACACAATAGACGCAGCCGTCAGGACACATATAACCGCGGGCATACACACACTAACTCAGTTCAACTGGATGGACTAACGTGGAGTTTCATGGAATGATCCCACGTCGGTGGGAGCTCCAAGACTCTCTTAAGTAGCTCCCCCGATGAGGCCTGATCAGCAGCAGGTGTGTGGCTTCGGGTGTGGCCAGTCCGCCAGCAGGGCCACACCCACCAGGCCTGAAGGCGCCCGCAGAAACACATACACACACACACAAGCAGGGATAACGAGGGACAGCAATACAAAATATATATTATAATATTAGTCCATAACTGCTCAGGGATCCTGGGTCGCTCAGACCCAGGATCCCTGACGGTAATCCTGGATGTTTTTATTGACATTGTTGTCAGTAAACACAGTTGTACAGTTTATTGTGTGTTGTTATATCACATTCATACTGAACACTGTCACACAATTTAGAACATAACATTATCTCACTTGCCTAAACGTGTTGCCAGTGTTCTCACAGAATGTGGATCTGCACATCTGGAACGTACTGACAGCGCTTGACTTATTTTTAATGTTAACGCCTTTAACACATAATACCCCATAATGACAAAGTAAAAACGTTTGCTTAAAATTATTGCAATTAAAAAAAACAAAAAACAAACAAACAAACAAAACAAGCAAACGAGCCGTGACGCTCTAAATTGACCTTAGATGCATCCTGCTTCCACTGATTATCTGTCAGATGTTTCTACAACTTGATTGGAGTCCACGTGTGGTAAATGCAGTTGATGAAGTCAGTGGACATGATTTAGAATGCATGACAGTGCATGTCAAAATACAAACCAAGCCCTGAAGTTCAAGGAATTCTCTATAGTTCTCCCAGACAGGATTGTATTGAGCCACAGATCTGGGGAAGGGTACAGAAAAATTTCGGCAGCACTGAAGGTTCCAGTGAGCACAGTGGGCTCCAAGTTTGGAACCACCAAACCATGAGAAACTAAATTCTGTGGTCTAATGAAATAAAGAATGAGCTAACTGGCCTGAATGCCAAACGTCATGTCTGGAGGAAAGCAGTCAGCACTCATCACCTGACCAATACCATTCCTACAGTCAAACATGGTGGTGGACCCATCATACTGTTGGGATGTTGTTTGGAGCTGGAACTAGAAACCCAGTCAGGGTTGAGGGATAAATGAAGAAATGTGCAGAGACATCCTAGCTCATAACCTGCTCCAGAGCGCTCTGGACCTCAGACTGTGGCAAAAGTTCTTCCAACAGGACAGCAACCCTAAGCACATAAGCCAAGATGTCAAAGGAGTGGCTTTGGGAATCTCTGTGAATGACCTTGAGTGCCCCATCAAGAATCCAGATCTAACCCCTTCTTTGGTTTTTATTTGTAATACCTTTGCAAGAATTTAAAACAAACTCTCTTTGTCACTATGAAGTATTCTGTACAATTTCAAGGTGAAAAATGAATTTCTTACAGTTTGGAATAAGACTGGAACATGAAAAAATGTGGAATCCTGTGAATACTTGCCAGATCCACTGTACAGTGTTTGCTATTAATGCCATTCATTGTTTCTTTATTAAACCTGTTAAGTGTATCTGTAAGATTTTATCAATAATAATGCCCATGACTATGACTATGCAAATACAGTACACATCATTATCTAGAGAAACGTCCCCATGCTCAAAATGTCAACTTCTAAGAAATCAACAAACAGCTGTCTTTTCTTTAAACTTTAACTAATTTGTTTGGCTTTAATGCCTCGAAAACTGCGTCATGCTATAAAGTTATATAGTCACGCAAAATTACAAAACTGGTCTCCACCAGTTATATCTGCACATGTCCCATCAACATTTTACATAATTACTAAGAAGCATCATCCCTGAAATTATTTCCAAATTCCTGTGATTTCTGTGTTACCAACATATTTTCATACATAACTTTCTCTGAGTAACCGTTTTTATGTATTTGTTCATATATATATATATATATATATATATATATATATATATATATATATATATATATATATTTAGCTCATGCATCTAAAATAAAATACTGGAAATATATTATTTTCATTTGTTGATTTTGCTCACATAGGTTGTAGTCAAAATAAGAGGTGATTTGGAAGCTACTTGGCTAGAAACTTGCTGTAAAATAACATAAACAAAATGTATATTTGTGACAGAGGAGGCCACCGTGCATGGTTGTAGATCTGTTCAATGATTTCCGTGATGGCTCCAAACTGCTGGACCTGCTGGAGGTGATGAGTGGCTTGCACATCGTAAGTCCAGTTTTACCTTAATGCTTCATGCTTTCCAACCAACAGCTAAGAACTTTTGTGATCTGAGTGATTCACCTCTTTGTGGTTTTCAGAGTCGGGAGAGAGGCAGGGGAATGTTTCAGCACAGGAGCAACATCGAGAAGGCTCTCTCCTTTCTTAAGAAGAAATCGGTAAACAATCTTTTAAAGGGGCTTAATATTACCACCAACTTTATTCGGAAAACTGTATTGTTGGTATTGAACAAAAATAAATTAAAGATTACACAAACACTTTTTTTCCCCATCAGACTTTCATGTTTAGATTTTGATTCTAATATCTGTGAAAAACTGTAAACTGTTTTCCTTTTCCCCAGATAAAGCTAGTTAACATACACATTCCTGACATTATTGATGGAAAACCATCCATCATCCTGGGCCTTATATGGACTATCATTCTTCAGTATCATGTAAGATTGTTTTTCTTCCCCTTTTCTGTTGTTGTCCATTTTGTTGTGCATTGCTTATTACTTTGGTTTTGATGAGGTTTTTATTTCCTCATGCTAAATGCCAAATGTAAATCTATTGTGTAAAACTCAAACTAGCGTTTGGTTATTTTAGATTGAAGAGCTGGCGAGCTCCCTCACCTTTGACTCCCGTCAGTCCTCTATGGAGTCTTTGGCCAGTCTTGACACGCGCTCCACCTTCTCAAGCCACTCGGCTAGCAGCAGTCCAGTTCCTCCCAGAGGCTCACCACTACATCATCGTTTTAGAGTCTCTGCCAAGAAAGCACTGTTGCTGTGGGTCCGGGAGCAGTGCCACAAGTAAGCACTTGATCAAGGGAATGGTAATATTTGGCAAACAGGCGTCTTAATGTATTTAGCAGCGTTTTTAGAATAGAATACCCCTTTATTGTCACCGTACATGTGTAGTGAAATTATGGGTTACACTGATGTAATTCAATTCGAATAAGTACATACAACGCTAAATCACAACAACAGTTGCCTCAAGGCGCTTTATATTGTGATGTAGACCCTACAATAATAGACCGAGAGAAAAACCCAACAACCCCCTATGAGCAAGCACTTTGGTGACAGTGGGAAGGAAAAACTCCCTTTTAACAGGAAGAAACCTCCAGCAGAACCAGGCTCAGGGAGGGGCGGGGCCATCTGCCACGACCGGTTGGGGTGAGAGAAGGAAGACAGGACAAAGACATGCCGTGGAATTGAGCCAGAGATTAATAAGAAGTATGATTCAGTGCAGAAAGGTCTACTAACACAATAGAGTCACATATATTGGTAGATCATAGCCCCTTGTCATCTGTGAGCCAAGTGTATGATGTGTGAGTGATGTATCCTCATTTGGGAATTATTACTCATTTCCAGGTCTGGGCTGAAGACCAAATCCAGATCAGGACTTTACTATGTGAAGAGTGGGACATTGATTCGTTGTTACATATCCAGTCTCTGTATTTATTTCTAAATGCTCAAAATATTACAGAATCCTGGTGCTTTTGCCTTGAAAGAGCAATGGCTATGTAACAGCATAAAGACTGCATGAAAAAACTGAACACATTTACTGTATATGTATATTTTATACATTAAAGTCTTCCTTGACCCAGTACTCTGGGTTCCATACGCGAAGACTCAGACAGAAGGAGTCACATAGGACTGGAGATGATGAATAATATCAATGTAAATACATTTTCACACATTTTTATTGTAAATAGGTTGTAAATATGTATTTTTTTAAATGAAATAAATGTTTGTGAACACATTTCTTGTATAAAAATGTATTTTCTGATCTTTGGTTGCATTTTATCTTTTAATCTTGCTGTTTCTTGTTTGATTTAATCTTTTGTTACTTTGCTAAACTTGAACTGCTGAACTTGAACTCGTGCCAGTCTATACTTTATGACATGGAAGTATTATGAAGTGCATTTATTACAAAAGTAATAAAATAATTTCTTTCCTTCAGAGCTGGCTGTTCAGTAAACGTAAAAGACTTCAAGGCTAGCTGGAGGAGTGGAGTGGTTTTCCTGGCTATCCTGTATGCTCTGCGGCCTGACCTGGTGGACCTATCCAAGGCCAGAACGAGAAGCAACAAACAGAACCTGGAGGAAGCCTTCCGTATTGCAGAGAAAGAGCTGAGGATCCCCCGACTGCTGGAGCCTGATGGTGAGGGGAAGAACTCGATTAGTTCAAAATGCACTTTATGACAACAGATACGAAATGGCAACAAGAGTGCTACTTATAGAACACACTTATACAAGCACATTCTCCTATGCATTCAATGCTTTGTTGTGTGTCTTTAAGCACTTTCTATCACTCATTACTTTTCTTAAAAGTAATAAAAATACGTTACTCCCCAGAGAAAGTAATTCATTACGCTACTTTTAACTATTTTTTTACTTTACTTTTGCCTTAGTCAGTAAATTGACCTGAAATCTGCACATAATTACCAGCAAAAGGCATATAAACCTATAGGCTACCAACACAAATCCTAATGAAGACACACAAACGTTCTTTCTTTTAGTCTTTAAATATAAACAGAAAACTGACAACACAGCTGAATCCCAGTCCGATGGAGACATTAAGGGAACCGTACTGATTCTGCTGTAGAAACAGAAGCTGCAGCCTGACTGCTGATCACTGTCTTTGTCAGCTGTTGAAATCCGGGGTCCGGCCTGTTGGCTGGGGTCAGCATGTGCTCAGCTTTAACATTATTCTGGGTTTTTGACAATGAAGATATTATTGTAAGGTCTTTACCTTTCAATATAAAATGCCTTGAAATGACTGTTGTTGTGATTTGGCACTATATAAATAAAATGCTGGCTACGTATGATAGTCTTGTTCTGGCAAATCAGTTTGTAACTGATGAACCTTTTAACACAGGCGGTGACACAATCATAGCTATAATGTAATTACTGAATTCAGCACAGTTATGCCCTACGTTACAACATTACTGAAAAATGTAATGTGATTACATTAATCCATTGCATTGGGACGCATTACACCCGACAGTTGTAATAAGTTGCTAAACCAAAAAAGTTTAATTGCATTTTTACGTATATATTACTTTAAAAAAAAAAAAAAAACTTAGAAAATCACAATAATTATAAAAAAAATGTATTGTTATAAGTTTGTTAAAAACAACAACCCAGAACTCCAAGTATGGGAAAATATCCAGTATTGATTGCTCAATGATGGTTTTATCATCAGTAGTGACACACACTTTGGCAATGTGTTGCACAGGATTTCTTAATCAGTTTTATAGGAAAGCTATGCTTTTTCCCTTTGGGTCACTCAGTTGCTTATTTCTCTGCTCCTTTTCGCCTGCAACAAACACTCTTTTCATGATCAGATTTATTAAATATTTTTCTCACATAGATATCTAGCAGCAAAGAATGTGTTGCTGTTTACACGTTTGCAACTGCATGCAGAGTGTAGCCATACCCAGCTTGCCTAAAGGCAAGATGATCTGACGGTCTGCTGACTCACTTGCTGCTTGTTTGCTTCAGCCTTACATAAAACCCTCATTTGTTTCATCTGCTCTGCCTGTTACTTTAATAGCAGACTTTCATGTTTCTAAGACAGAAGAGTTACACCTCCATTCCTCAGCTTCCAGTATTAAACTCCACCTGCTTCAAGAACACACTCAGATGTTAGTCTAAACATGTCAAAGTAGTGTTGCAATGTGGAGTTGATCATGGAGCACTCTGATGTTGATGCAGATGTGGACGTTCGGGACCCCGATGAGAAGTCCATCATGACTTATGTGGCTCAGTTCCTTCAGTACTCCAGGGACCTGCCAGTGCCAGAAGAAGAAATGCAGGTCTGTATGAGTTTATTATATTCGACACAGGGCATCAGGTTACGCTGCAGAAACATTTGCAGAAAAGTTGTTAGTGTAGTCCTTAAGTCTAAGAATCAGTTCAGGTAGAGTTTAGACTTCTCCTTTACTAATCTAGTCCTACTTTTGTGTGCCAAGTCAACATGTGGTAATGCTGATCTCAATCTAAACCAGTGGTGCAGAATTCACTCTATATATATATATTTGAATTGCATTATAACTGCATTAGCTCAGCGCAAAACAAACCCAAACTACACCTATTTTTAAGTAAAGAATGCAAATAAGTAAAAGTTTACATGTAGTGTTTATTTCAACAAAATTGGGTATTTTTAATCCCAGATATCTAAACCTAGATCTAAGTCTAAATCAGGCTTCTGTGCTCTTTTTCTTTGGCAGCTGTTCAAAATAATCGGTGCAGTTAAAGGTTTTCCTTATTTGTGGACATAATTACAGACATGTTCAAACAGTAATCTGGTCATCAGTGGCTGGTTCCCCTTGTTCAGCTTGTGTGTTTTCCATTCAAACAATTAATGTATTGTTCTGAATGGCACACTATCATGTGCTCATCTATGATACCACTCTGCCACCTTATGCCCTGCAAACGCTGCTACAGAATGTAACTCTTATATATCTGTTCATGTTTCATTCCATGCTTTATTGTAAATCAGCCAGAACACACGTGGTTAATGCAGTTATAACTGTTAAGAATAAATAAGACTTTCTGTTCTTCTTACACTGAAATCAAATATCGTGTGTGCATTCAGTTGAGGTCAGCTAAATGTATTTGATGTGTTTGAGAAGACCACTTCTCTCTTGTCTTTTCCCTTCTCTCCTCTTATTTCCTCTCCTTTCCCCTTCCCCTTTTCCTCCTTAGACACAATATTTGACCCCTTCTAAAAGTCCTTCTCCTATCAACCTGCCTATCCACTACACCCCTGCTATTTCTGCTTCACCTCTCCGCCAGGTACACCCAATCATCACAACCAATCATCACAGCACAATGTCAATCAGCTGCACAATCCCTTTGTAGTACCCGCAAGTAACGATGGATTTTATTGCTGATGTTTATATCTAGTAACGACACGTCAGGGGAGTTGTTTATTCTGAGGATGCTTAACACACTGCTGTTTAAAACTAAGCTGCTCCAAGCCAAAGTTACCTTCGAATCACATGGTGGTTAAAGGCAGGACTGATCATGCAACACTGAACGAGTTTGCCCTGTTCTCTGGGAAAGGATCCAAAGCCACAGCAAGGGTGTTTTTCTCTTGCCTCCCATGAGAAGAATAAAGCGCTCATGGGGTGGTGCAGCAGTACTGGAATCGCCTCATGATAGATCAGATAAAAATACCTGTCAGCTTTGGTTTCTGACAGGATATCACCACGTTAAAGTGTAGCTGCTGTAGACATTTGACATCTTAAGATATTTTCTATTTTTAACTATTGTGTTTTGCTTTTTGATTCTGCTGTGGGAGTGGGAGATTGTAGGAATATGAGTGAGTTAGTTTGTTGGAATTTCACAAAGAAAGCTGAAAATGCATTAAAAATACTAAACTTTAAGCGTATATAAGTGAAACAAATCAAATTTAGCAGTACTACGCTATGTTCCCTAGACACTACATACCACAGGATCTGCATGACAGGATGGTGATCTGCTTTTACAGGAGAAGAGGTGAACAGTAAAGGTGGCAGCCTCCTTCAAAGTGACATGTTGCTATATTCATATGAATTTTCAAAGAACAACCAAGGAGCCAAAACAAACTTATGTATGTGCGCTGCTTAAAATCAACTTAGTTAGCGCTATCATTCAGCTTTCTGTAACGTGTCTGGTGATTGGTGTTGCTTTTTACTTTACATTACACTCACATTATGACCACATTATTATCACGTAAAACTTAATTCTGGAATCACTTGATCATCCTCACCCACTCAATTTTTATTGTGTCTTTCCAGGTGACACCTGACCGTAAGGCACAGGAAATGACATGCTGGCTGGTTCAGGCCTATGATGAGCTGCTGGAGGGATGGGACTCCACAGAAGGAGAAAGCTACTCAGAAAGATATAATGTATGTTTCTAGCAAGAGCTCATCAGGATGTGTTGCATTTTTAAGTATCAGTGCACAAATTAGGTAAATGTCTGGCACATTCAGAGGCCCCGGTATTATTTTAACAGGCCTATGATGTAATTACAGGCACAATAAGCACTGTCTGTATAACACAGATCTTAGTTAAAACTGAATTTGGTTAATAAAACATTTTAATTCTTCTTCCCAACAACCTGATCCTGTTTTGCACAACAGTGTTAAGCAGTTGTAATTTTTTTCTCTCTCTTTAGTTCTCCCCCTGAAGGAAAGGAGTATGCTATCAGTTTCATTTGTTTATCTGTTTGTTACCAGATAAACATACGAAACAAACTGTGAACACAGGCTAGTGTTCACATTTTTCAAGAATCATTTTCAAATTTTGTGTGATTGTAGATGCCAATAACAGCTCGAGCTGATTTTCTTTTGGTGAAACTCGGGTCAGGGTCCTGATCATTCCTAAGCATTTGACTTTAACCTTCATTGTTAGCGCCCAAGAGCATAGTTGAGATTCAACTTCACTTTCAAGAAACCATATTGATCTAATATATCAGATGGAAAGAGTTATACAACACACTTTTTATTTTTTCATTACAATGCCCTACACTGTCACAGTAGCACCGTAATAGGCTGACATCATTCATTCATTCATTCATTTATTTGTTCATTTTCAGGCACAACAAATACCTATATTGAACATAAAATGCACAAAACAAAAAACAAAAATTGCCTGAAAAAGGAGTGGGACGAAGAAAACTTATTAAATCCCACCCCTATACTCACTCATCAACAAAAAAAACAAACTTCCCGCAGCTACGCCCATCATTGCATACAGACCCATCAACAGCCCCGGGCACATACAAGCATCTAAACGGCAGCTCGCAAACAACAATTAGAGCCTTCATAACTGAATACAGAATATATAAATTATAAATTGCATTACCACAGGTAACAGGCAGTAATAACTAGAGATGGACCGATCCGATATTACGTATCGGTATGGGTCCGATACTGACATAAATTACTGTATCGGATATCGGAGAGAAATAAAAAAATGTAATCCGATCCATTAAATATCAAAAAAGCACCTCACAAAACTTGCGACACGTCGTAACTCAGCTCATAACCGCAGCACGTCGGAGCAGTGTGCTCACGTGATAGAGCGGCTGTGTGTATTTGTAGCCTCACTACCAAACCAGCATTTCATCTCCGAGGAAGTTATCCCAGAGAGAAGTAAAGCACGTGTGTAAGTTCATCTCTGAATGTTTGTAAAGCATTCCCACGGTCAGCTTAACAACCAATATATGGAGCGACTGCCTCTTCTTGCTGCTACTTCAATCGTGAAACTGATTAATGATCAGCTGTTCGGCTTTTCTGTGGCGAGTCCGTCTCTCTTCTTTGTTTTTGGCCCACTTTGCGCCAGAAAGAGGAAACCAGCAGCTGAACAACAGCAGCACGTTTAAGCTTGATAAGCTGTTGTTAGAATTTATTTAATATTACTTTCTACACCAAGATCTTTTTCTACGTAGCTGACAGCTGGTAACTGTGCAGGGGCGGATCTAGCAAAGTTTAGCCAGGGGGGCCAATAGGGCATGAACAGGGAAAAGGGGGCACAAAGGCATACTTTTCTTTCTTATTCTTATTTAAAATGTCTAGCTTTTAATAAATAATTATCCGAATCTTACACCCAAAGTTTTAATCTGATGTAAAATATATAGAAGTCCATTACTGTGTATAGTAACTGTTAAGTCTAATATACCCTAGTAAGCTATAGTACTTTTTCCTTTGGGAAGATACCATCTGTGCAGTCTGCAGTTCTGTTGAAGAAAGATGTTGAATCTATTTAATTATGTTTGAAAAATAATTTATTTCTGTGCATTTTTTTCCACACTGCATCAAATTAAAGTTGATTACGTCGATTAAGCATCATGAGGTGGAGGTTGGGGGGTGGTTCCCTATTTTTTTTTTTTTTTTTTTTTTTTGCTGGGAGTTTGCAACCCTATTAGTTAGGTTGCTTAATATTTCTGCTAAGCGCTCTTTAAAATACCAGAATAGGGAGGATGGAGCAGGTTTAAGTTTATTAGATTGATCAGTGTTGCTGAACTGTGAAATATTTTGGGTGCAGTGTATTTTTTACATACAGGTATAACAGAATAGCTTTAGTGTTGTTGTTTATTTAAACTTGAGTATGAACTTATACAAAATGCAGCAAGATATTAAAAAACAGTTTTATTGATTAAAAAACACTATATCGGATTCATATCGGTATCGGCAGATATCCAAATTTATGATATCGGAATCGGTATCGGACATAAAAAAGTGGTATCGTGCCATCTCTAGTAATAACTACAAGTAACAAACACACATACATATACATACATATATATCTACACACACATGTACATATATGTACATACATACGCACACTTTTTTTTTTTTTTTTTTTTTTTATTTGGAATCCATACCAGCAATGGTAAGAGGACAGACATTACAGAGCACACTAAAAGCATCATTGAGTATACTGTGACCAGACCAACTGTTTGTAGAGAAATTTAAATCTATGAATATTTTTGCATTGTTTCAATTGTAAACTCAGACTGTTCCAGATTTTCACACCACATACAGACACACAAAAACCTGTACGGGTTGTTCGAGTTCTGGGTAATTTGAATTCTCCAAAGCCTCTCACATTATAAACCTTTTCTCGAATTTCAAATCTAGTTTGTAAATTTGCCGGTAAAAGTTTAGTAAAAGCTTTATACAAAATTATGGATGTATTGTAATTAACCAGATCCTGGAATTTAAGTAACTTTGCCTGAAGAAAGAGTTTGTGAGTATGATCTAGATAACCAGCCTTGTGAATAATACGCAGTGCTCGTTTCTGTACTGTGACTAATGGATTAGTTGTATTTTTATATGTGTTTCCCCACACTTCCACACAATATGTAAGATATGGAAGAACCAGGGTACAGTACAGAGTACGAAGTGCATCTTTATCAAGGTATGGTTTCACTTTGTTCAAAACTGCGAGGCTCCTGGAAATTTTGGTTTTTATGTGTCTGACGTGGGGTTTCCATGAAATTTTGTTATCAATTACGACTCCCAAAAATTTGTTTTCACTCACATTATCAATTGGTACACCTTCAATGATAATTGGTAATTCTACATTATATTTTAAATTACCAAAAAACATTGCTTTAGTTTTATTTATATTTAATGATAATTTATTTATATCCATCCATTTTTTTTATTAATTTTAGCTCCCTGTTTACGGTCATTACAAGATCAGTATAATCATCGCTACTGAAAAATATGTTGGTGTCATCTGCGAACAGTATGAGTTTAAGTACTTGAGAAACATCAAAAATATCATTTATGTATACATTGAAAAGTTTTGGTCCCAACACTGACCCTTGGGGAACACCACATGCAATACCAAGTTTCTCTGAGTGGTAATGCCCTATGCTAACATATTGTTCCCGACCCGTTAGGTAACTTTTTAACCAGTTACCAGCTTTCCCTCGAATACCATATCTTTCCAATTTATCCAATAATATTGAGTGATTGATTGTGTCGAAGGCCTTTTTGAGATCAACAAAAATACCAACTGCATATTTATTTTTATCCAGTGTATCAGTAATTTCTTCTACTGCCTCAATTATCGCCATTGAAGTGGTTCTTTGCGTTCTGAAACCATACTGACCAACATTTATTATTTGATGTTTTTCAAGGAATTTTTCTAATCTTGAATTAAAAAGTTTTTCTAGAATTTTTGAGAATTGAGGCAGTAGAGAAATAGGCCTATAATTGGTAAAACTGTGTTTGTCATTACTTTTATATAGTGGTATTACTTTCGCAATTTTCATTTTTTTTGGAAAACAACCGGACTGAAATGATAAATTACAGATATATGTTAAGGGACTAGCAATATTCAGAATAACCTGTTTAACTACAGACATATTTATGTCATGATAATCCATTGAAGACTTACTTTTACATTTTAATGTGATATTTATTACTTCTTGCTCATTTGTAGCTGAGAGGAACAGTGAAAAGGGATTTGATTTTATATTACTGATATTTTCATTTTTATGACACGGGATGTCTGCTGCTAGTTCAGGGCCAACATTTATGAAGAATTTATTGAACCCATCGACAATATTACTCATGTTGTGATTTTCACCATTTGCATCAGTAAAATATTCAGGATATGATGTTCCAGAAGATCCTTGTTTAATTAAGTTGTTTAACACATCCCAAGTTCCTTTTATATTGTTTTTATTTTCATATAATCTTCTTCTATAATAAAGTTGTTTGCTCGTTCTTATAATATCAGTCAATTTATTTCTATATGCTTTATATCTTTGTTCCACTTCTTTTGTTTTTACTTTGATGAACTGTTTATACAGATTGTTTTTCTTTTTGCAAGCATTAATAATTCCTTTTGTGAGCCAAGGACTTTTTATCTTTTTTTTCTTTGTCATGTGTTCGTTTACATCATATTGTAATAAAATTATGAAACGTCTAGAAGAAGAAGAAAGTGTACTTTATTGGTCCCCGTGGGGAAAATCCCTCTCTGCATTTAACCCATTCACTCAGTGAAGCAGTGGGCAGCCACTGGGCGCCCGGGGAGCAGTGTGTAGGGACGGTACCTTGCTCAGGGGTACCTCAGGGAAGCTGTTCAGGGGAATCGAACCCCCGACCTTCCGATCATGGGGCCACCACTCTACCTACTGAGCTATCCCTGTCTACGTTTTGGCACAGCGTTTAATGTTATAAACTGACTTCACGTTATAAATTTGTCACTAAAAAAGTATTTTCCTTCCCTCAGGTATTTCAGACCTTTCTGGTGTCCTTTAATGAGCAACGACGGCCCATCATGCCTTTGTTGACGGCCATGAGACGAACCCCAAAACTGAGCGATGAGCAACGGACTCTTAGAGAGGCGTGGGATGCTCTCACAGAAAAGGTTAGTTTTTGTTATTTTTTAATCAGACTAGAGAACCTTATAAATGTATAAATATGATCTATAGTCATAATACTGTACTGTACTAATATAACACTACAGCACCATAGCAACACAGACTCTTAAACACCCTAATCTGTTACTTTACGGCTGATGTGTTATATTTGTCTGTAAATGCTTGTATATTTGTACATATTTGTGTATTTGTTCACTGCAATTCGAAGACATTTACTTTACTTGTGACTTCCTTTTCTCTGTGTGTTCATCTAGCTCCGTGAGTACAAAGTTGCTTTAGATATGAGTCTTCCAACCCCCTTGGACACAGTAGCCCGCTGGCTTTTGAGAACAGAGGAGGCTTTGGCTGAGGAAGATGGCAACCCTCAAGACCACGGCCGTGCTGCTGATGAAGCGAGGGAGAAACACGAACTGCTCAAAGTAATCATTTCCAACTTTAAGATGTACTGGGAAACAATGTTGCTGATCTTAGCAAAAACTGGTTTCCCCGGCTCTTTGTAGACAGTGAAATGTAAATGTTTGCAAGCATATAAATATATATGTGCATGCTGTCTCTGCTCGTTGTTGCTGTAGGCTTGCCTGGAGGAGATGCCACAGCACGTGAAGACCTTCCAGTCCTTCCAGAACATAGATGAGTACGGAAACATGATGATTCCTACTGACAAGATGGATGAGCTCAAGAGGAGGTGAGGGTACTTTCTCCAGTGGCCTGTGTAATGTATGCATGCACAAACTGGATATACTTTTGAAGAGTATATGAATGAATTTCTTAGTTTAAGCTGAAAGTCATAGAAGGACTTGTGCTGTCCTGACCTGGGACTGGATGTAATCAAGATCACTGCTTAAACTGAGAAAAGCATCTTATAAAGTGATAATTTACTTTCTGAAGTTGATGTGGTTTTATTTTTTAGTTTCTATTTAACGTTCTGTTGGCATCTTCATCAGATTTACCAGCGTCAGAGTGACTGCCAAGTATCATGGGATCAAGCTAGAGTACAGAGAGCATCGCCACACTGTTTTGGATCTGTTGGGGCAGATCAGGACCAAGCTTCGTGTCTGGAAGAGACCTTATATCTCCTCAGAGGCAGTCAGGGTGTTGCTGCAAGAGTGGCATGTGAGTAATCTTTGTTTAGTCTTTGTATTTTCAAAACACAATTTAATACTTGGGGGTGTGTCGATGCTTCTTAACACCTTTTTGTTCTTTCTTTGTATATATATGTATATGTTTATCTGAGCAGTACAGTAATTTCTGTTGTTGGAGTTACTAATCTTTCTTGGGGTATAATTATAAATTTGGACAATATCTATATATCTATGTAAGGCCACATAATAGAAATTCTAACCAGGATGCAGCTAAGACAAACAGATTCTGCACATAGTATCTTAATATACAAGACACACTATATATAAGACGGACAAAGCTTCCAGGTGTGAAGCCAGTGAGGAAGTGCCTTAAATATGCATTTTATCTAAAGGCTAGCAGGGGGCGCCTTCTGTGTTCGCAAACAATGGAGGTTCATAGGAAAATGGCCCTTGATACCTATGCTCTACAACCTCGGTAAATACTTCAGTTGTGATCTCAAGTGGTAGTATGAAGTCATAATGAATACTATAATCATAAATTAGGGTAGGGTGTGTTTTATTGCAGGCGATGTGATTCGCAAATCACTACTGAACATGGGACGTGCCCATCGGTGTCTCAAATTTGGTTTTGACATGTCAAGAAAGCATCAGTGAAAATTCTCATCTCAAGGCCTGACACTGGAACTTTGGAAACCAATGGATGTGTCATGTTGGGTGTGTCCATCTTGTATATACAGTCTGTGATATACAGTGAAGATGTCCAAAATGGGCTATTGTAAATAGTTTTTTTATCAGGGTTTTCCCTCTGGTTCTAGTGGTGAATTTTATTCAGAGTTTTTCTCTAACTTCTTCACTAGTTTATCCAAAAATTTTCCTTCTACTGTGTAAAGGGCATGGATGTTAGTGTTGACTGACAGTATTAATTTGTATTCATTTTTTTAAACTCAGGAACTCGTATACACACAAGAGCTGCCTTCCATGTTGGAAACAGCTATTCGTAAGCTGAAGCAGATTTCCGAGAAATATTCAAGCAAATCTGCCCTTGGTAAGTACTGTGATACTCTGTAACAGATATTTTGTATTTCTTCATTTATATTAATGTTTTTGATTCCCCATTAGAGTAAAAGTGTATTATTTTAGTTCATATTATTTCTTTGCTCCATAGCTTCAGATTATCAGCATGTCAGTCAGCAGGTGAAGCAGCTGGAGGAGGACACTGCTGTTGTTTTAGAGGACGTGACCACAGTGAAAAGCACAATGGGACGGGTTCTGTCTGCCTGGGACTCGTACAGCGACTCCCTTAGTTCCCTGCAGGCTTGGCTTGAACAGTGCTCTGCAACACACAGCCACAGACCTGAGGTATGATTAACTCATTAAAGTATTATAACTGTATTGCTCTATGATAATAAATATGTCATAAACAAGCTAGTATAACTTGCTTTGTAATAGGGGATCAGTCTGTTATGACTTGGAATAACAAGTCAAGTAAAAAGTCTGCAATAATAACATCTAAATAAAATAATGTCTACATTATCCTTATAGATGATATATTTTAGTATTTGCCATTTTATTTACAAAAATTTCTATTAAGCTGACCTCCGCATCCATGGCTGAGTGGGGATCTCATCAGGCCCACCTGAATGAAGTGGGGAACTTCCTGATTGAGTCAACAGATCCTCAGACCTGCAGGAGCCTGGCAGAGGAGCTTCGAAAAGTCAACATGCAGTGGGCTGAGTTTGTCAAGAAAAACACTTTGGTGAGTCAAAGATCAAGGAAAACCCGATTTGTGTGCTTAGATTCTAAAACACCTTAATGACAAAGAATTTGGAAATGTTTGAACACTCAATCACACAAGCTATTTTTTTGTTAGAGAATTAATCAGAATATTTTCCTGACATGAATTTACTTAAAATTATTTTTTTTGATAAAGTACCCACCATATGGCACTCTAAAATCAACTTTTTATCTGTGCTTTTATTTTTTACAGAGGGTGTTTTTATCTGAGGGTATAGCTTTGTTCTTCTAAAGCGTTGGCCTAGTTTCTTCTTTTTATTTGGCATTATGCGACTAGAGGCAGCAGTGATTGTAGCAGCCTAATGTCTCATGCGTTTGGAATTTAAATGCGATTGTTCTATTGAAACAATGATTCCTAGGGAGTGACTCAAAGTTTAAAAACAGTGCTCCACCTTTACCTATTGTATGAAAGTAGCTGGAATTATAGTCTTTGAGTACAGTGCAATGTCATTCTTATATCTGGAGTTGCACGTTGAACAAGTGTTGTCAATTTCATAAAGTTCTTGTTTACTGTATGTTAATCTACTGTGGACACAACACAGTTTGAAGTTTCCATCTCTTTTCACTTATGTTAATTTCATAATTACACAGTAGATTAACATACAGTAAACAAGAATTTTATGAAATTCTGCTGCTAATGTTTACATCATTGAATTATTAATAAATTATCTTTGTTATTTAACATGTTTATTTGTGTTTTTTCCAGGAAAACATTGGTGAGCCAATTGAAGTTACCCATGTAAACCCAGAGGAAATCAGAGCTTTGATCAGAGAGGGCACACTGATTCTCAAAGAGCCTCTGGACGTTATGGCGGGTCCTTTACGCACCTACAGGAAAAGATTACAGGTAGGACCAACGGCATCACTAGCAAGTCATTGCACTTTTTCAGCTCTAATGATTATTTTTGATTTAAATGACCAAATTAAATCTTTCTAAATTATTGCTCAATTTCTGCTCTTCAGTTTATAATGAGGAAGATTAAAGACATGGATCTGGATGCTTTGGCTTCTGCCCCAGAATGCCCAGCAGATCAGTTACAGAAACTGAAGCTTGCAGTACCAGAAGTATGAACGATTTCTCTTCTTTTAAAAGAACTATTATGATTGTGGTCATGAAGATTAAAATGATTATATCTGTTCTTTTTAAAAAAAAAATCAAAGTAAGTCTATCTGTCCTTTGCTATCTTTTCTTTAATTGTCACCAGGTTATGCAGACATTATCTGAGGCAGAAAAGGTTTGTGTAGAGCTGCAACACAGTGTGTCTGGGCTGGACAGTCGATTGGCTGAACTTCTACATTGGGAGACTGAAGCCAGGGAGCTCTACCACCTGCTAAGGGCCACCGATCGGCAACAAAAACAGGTCCAGACCTCACAAGCCAGGGTGAGATGAATCACTGCATAGCAGTGTTGGCTTTTAAATCCTTTCATAAAGAAACATTTATGATTATTTAAAACTAACATTTTTATTTTCCAGGTCACTATTTCCCGTGGTCTACAGCTCGAAGGTCAGGTAGTCACAGAGGAGCAAGACCTGCAGGTGATCGTATCAACAAATCAGAAGAGCTCTCCCATCCACTACCTCCATGCCTCTGCTATGCAGGATCGAGTGCGAGCTGCTGTTGCTCAGTCACAGGCCAGTTGGGGTTTTTTTGTGAAGTAACCTTGTTAGACATGTTCTGACCAGACAAAACAGTATAATTGAAAGTACTTTATTTCTAAGATGCATGATGTCACTTTTAGGAAGCAGTTGGTATGCTAAGCAGCCTGGGTGCCAGACGAGACAGAAGCAGAAGTCCTCCAGCAGGACCTCCTTCAAAAGTCTTTATTCAAGATAAAGCAGTGCTTCAACATTTGAAACAGTTAGACACCAAGCATACAAAAACCTTTGTGCCAAAGATAGTGGTACAAGATTACAAAGAAGAAAAGATGACTTCTCCTCCAATGCCATACACCTACGCAGAAGCTGTGAAGCAGACCAGAAGAAAGTCGCCACCAGAAAGTCAGTTTCAAGGCTGGCCAATGGCCACTGCACAAAAGACAACAGAGACTCCAGATCAAGGGCCACAGCAAGACCTACTCCAAGAGGGACTTAGAAGACAGGTGGAAATTAAACTGGGACAGAAAGAACAGGAAGAAATAAAGGAGGAGTATCTTCTACAAGAAGTTCAGCAGCAGGAGTTGTTCCCAGTGCAACCACAACCAAGTCAGCCCAAGCAGGAGCAACAACAGGTACAACAGCAACAAGTTCAACAGCATGTGGTAATTAATATACAAGCTGAACAACAAGTTAAACAAAGACCAGAATCCAAAGACCAGACTCCACTTCAGGAACCAGCTGTAAAGAAAAAGGTTCTAAGTTCCCAAGAGCTCCAAAGCAGAAAAGCTCAAGGCATGAAGAACCGGCCATGGCTTCAGAAACCAGCTTTTCCAGAGCAGAAAACTCCAAGTCAAGAGCAGGATTTGACTCAAGATCTAGTTCAAACTAGACAGACACAAGCAGTCGGATCAGTTCAGGTAATTTCCCAAAATGTAGCAACCACCAGGCTACAGTATGAGGCCCATGCAAAACTGACTAAGCAGCCACAACAACAACAAAAAGTGGAACAGAAGCAAACACAGCAAACTGAAAATCTAGAGCATCAGCAACAAGACAAACTGCTACATCAACAACAGCAAAAAGAGCAGCATCAGCAAAAACAACAGCAAAAACAACAACCACAAGAAACTGTAAAACAAGCACAACAAGAATCAAATACCAAAAATAAATCACATGCTGTAACTTTGAGTCAACCTCAACCACAAAGAAAGGCCCCAAATCAATCACAAACCAATACTATGGTTCAGTCCCACATTACTACAGATACACAGCAACCATGTGTTCCTCAGTCCCATGACTCTGTGAAGAAACAGTCATCAACCAAGCCACAGACCCAACAACAGCTCCAGCTACAGGATCAGGCTCTGGTTCAACCAGCTGGTCCTCAGCCATCTAAGCAGCCACAGGTACTACCCCATGACGAATCTGTAGCTCAAGTCCCAATATGGGCTCAGATCAGACAGCCTTCCAGTGTTCAGGCTCCACTGCAAGGCCCAATTCAGCTTCCTGTACCATCTCACATTCAGCTTCGTAGTCATCCACAATCATGGGCCCCTGTCCGGCCCCCTTCCCCCAAGCCACCAACCCAGGCTCAGCCTCCAATGCATACTCAGTCAACAAACATGGACCAAACCCATGCAAAATCAATGAATGATCATGAAATTCACCCTCAGCCCAAGGTCCAACCTCAAACACACCCTCAGCCTAAGACCCAAGTTCAAATCTATGCTGATCAGTCTGAGACCCATCCCAAGTCAATGCCCTACCCACATGCCCATGCTCATGCCCATGTTCCAACTAATGTTCAGCCAATGGCCAGGCTAAGTCAGGCCCAACCATTGACTCAACATCCAACCCAAGCCCAACCTATACTCCACCTTCAGAGTCATTCTTTGACTGATCCTATGACTCAGTATCCAACACATGCACAGGCACTGGTCCAGCAACAAGGCCATATTTCACAGGGGCACTTTCAAGCTTATACTCAAGTCATATCCTCAGTCACCCAGTCTATCCAGCATCCACAGGCTACAGTGCAACCTCAGTTATACTCCCAGGGTTATGCCCAAGCTCAGTCCACATCTCAGCAGTGGACAGATAAACAAGAAACACAAAATCAAGCATTTCCCCAGCAGAGTCACCCTATCCCGCAACCATATCCTCAGCAAATGGGCCAAGCAACACATTCTCAGGCTTATCCTACAGTTCAGACTCTATCACAGTGGGCCCAGCAAACGCCTCAGATTGCCCACCATAGGGTTTCTCATATGGGGCCATCATATACTCAACCGCAAATGCATCCTCAAGCTCAACCCCAACCCTGGACTCAAACACAGCAGCAAATTGGGCCCCATAGTTCCATGCATCAACACACCCAGATGAGAGCTTCTAACTTAGTTCAGCCACAACAAGGCCAAGTTCAGCAACAGACTTGGGTTCAAGCACCACTGCAAGTGCCATCTCAGTCTTATCAGCAGCCTCAGTCTCAGCAGTATGTACAGGTCCAGCATCAACCCCAAGCTCAACATCACTCTCCATCTCAGATTCAAACACAGATATCTCTCCAGTCACAACCATCACATCCAGCCTATCCTCAGCTTCCTTCACAGCCCCAGCAACAAACTTTGCAGGCCCAGTCCCAAACACACGTCCAGGCACAGCCATTAGTTCAAGAAAAGCCCTTTGCCAGGACTCAGGGGACTCAATCTAATATTCAATCCCAGCAATCAACTTCTCAGCCCAAGCATCAGCCCCAACTTCAGCTACAACCAACGATTCAGTCACAAACTCAATTAAAAGGTAACTCACCTCTACAGCCCAGACCTCTACAGCCAAAACAGGATGTTGAAATGACACCTCAACTAATAGTTCAGTCACCAATTAAACACATACCTGGATCACTGCCACAGCCCAAACCCGAATCTCAATTGCCACCACAGGCTCAGTCACTAACTAAAGTTAATGTTGAATCACCCCCTCAACCCAAGATGCAAGCCCAACCTCAATTACAACCTACAGTTCAATCACCAACTCAGCCCAAAGTTCAGTCACCAGTCCAACCCAAAGTCCAACCAGTGTTCCAACCCAAATCTCAGGCACAGTTATCCCCACAGCACCATCCTCAGTTTCCGGTGTCATTGCCTCCCACGGCCCAAACAGTGCCACAGTCCAAGACTCAATCTCCCACACAGGCAAGACCTCAGACTCAACCACTTGACCCACCAAAGACTGAAACCCAGTCTCCTTTGAAACAGAAAATTCAACACTCCCAGACTATTCTCGTCTCTGAGATCGATGTGTTGCTTCAAACCCAGGCTGAGTCACCAGATCTTAATATCAAACCTCCTGCTCTGGCTCAAGCACCTCCCCAGGCCTACACAGAGGCCTACACTAAGGCACAGGCTTTAGCTAGAAATGGCTTTGAGGAGGCCAAACACTGCCTGCAGGCGCACATCCTGGAAGCTATCAACATCTTCAAAGACAGGCGTGTATCAGCTGAGCAAGCTTCAGTAAAGGAGGTAAGTTTAACCATTGGCAATGACTTCTGCACATTTCATATTTAGTGAATATTCATGATTGATAAGTTTTATTTGACAATTTTTGCGAATTTACAAGTCTGTTTACCTACCCTACATTTATAGCCACATTGTTTGATGTCTTAAATAGAAAGTAGTTACTTTGCCTTAAAAAAACATCCAACAACATGAAATACAGTTTCTGTAGAGGAATCATAATGTAACTATTTTGTGTTTAAACACAGAAAACTCTGAGGACACTTGATCCAGAGTTGCTGGAGGAGTTCTTGCGAGCAGCTAATGGCATGGAGGCCTTTTGTACCCCCTCACAGCTCAGAGATATGGAGTTCTTCACCCAATCTGTCAGGACACAGTGGGAGGTGGGGATTTTGATTTTTATGAATAGTCAAATGTTCACTAGTTTTTTTAAAGACATCTCTCAGTTAATTGCATATGCATATTTAAACCACAAACTAAAACTGGCAATTAAATCAAATCAAATCAAATCACTTTTTATTGTCACATCACATGTGCAGGCACACTGGCACAGCACATGCGAGTGAAATTCTTGTGTGCGAGCCCCACAAGCAACAGAGATGTGCAAACACAACAACACAAACGAGCAAAATACAAGAATGGCCAACCTGAAACTAATAAATATATGTACAATATATAATAGTGTATGCATTTCTGGATGTGTATACTAAATATTTTCCTACGTGTGTGTGTGTGTGTGTGTGTGTGTGTGTGTGTGTGTGTGTGTGTGTGTGTGTGTGTGTGTGTGTGTGTGTGTGTGTGTGTGTATACACATTTTTACAAATTAAATAGTAAAAAAATAAAATAATAATAATAATAATAATAATAAAATATATAAAATATACAGAGTTGAATATGTGCAAAACAAGTGGCATTTATATACAGTGTGGAGTGCATAATGTTGAAGTTCCAGTAGTGAAGCTGAGGTGTCTATGACGTGTTCAGCAGTCTGATGGCCTGATGGAAAAAGCTGTCTCTCAGTCTGCTGGTACGGGACCGGATGCTGCAGAACCTCCTTCCTGATGGAAGTAGTCTGAACAGTTTATGGCTGGGGTGACAGGAGTCCTTGATGATCCTCCCCGCTTTCCTCAGGCAGCGCTTCCTGTAGATGTCTTGGAGGGAGGGAAGCTCACCTCCAATTATCCGTTCAGAGCACCGCACTACTCGCTGGAGAGCTTTGCAGTTGTAGGCGGTGCTGTTGCCATACCAGGTGGTGATGCATCCAGTGAGGATGCTCTCAATGGCACAGCGATAGAAGGTCCTGAGGATGCGGGGGCTTATTATTTTATGCCTTTGAAGCCTGTTTTTAAAGGAATGTTAGCAAACTGACACAGATGTAAACAATTCAACATTATTAACCTTTTAGTCAATACTATATTCTATCATGTTTCCTTTTTCATATATATATATATATATATATATTCATTGTATATATTATCTCCCAGGCCCTCAGAGCTGAGATCTCAGGCTTTTTGGAACAATTACAGTTTGAAGTAACAAGGAAAGACTTTAATGCAGCAGTCCTTCGGTGTGAGATGCACTTAAGCACCAGCTTAGAAAACCAAGCTCAGGTAGCTAAATGACCAAAGCTGAACTCTTGGCAGGGGTGCTTCAAAGGATGGGTATTCAGCCAGTTTTCTCTGCTCTGCTTGTCTAACTTTGTCTTTTCCATCTTCTTTGTATGCCTTCAAGGAAGCTTTCAGTGGGAAGGGTAATAGCAATACTTTGTTCCAGCTGGTTTCTAAGAGAGTGCTGTTTTAGCTAGTTTTGTTTGGGTATGTTTACAGTTTCAGACACTTTTTATTATCTTAAGCTGAAAACGACAAACAACACCATCATTATCAGGACCTTAAAACAATGAATTAAATGAAAATATGTGCTAATGAAGATGAAATCACATCTTCTCTGTAAGCTTAAAACAGCATTCTTTTATGAATTTGTGCAGCCCATCTGTTGCCGGCTGCCATCTGGGGTCTTGCTCAAGTGGTGCAATGTATCTGCCAAACCTTCTTTTATGATATAGGATGCTAATAAGCAGGTCACACATATAACTAATTTATAGTTGTATAAATATAATAAAAACACAAGAAAATAAATAAAAAGCTTAACAAAAAAAGAAGATTTGGCTCAATGGATCGCCTGAAGTCAAAGCAGCTCTGCAATGCCTTTGTGCTTACTGTTTTCACATTAAAATCATTCAACAGGCTTGCTTCTCAGCAGACTTTGCTGAAGCAGAACAGCACCTGCAGGCACTGAAAGAGTTGTGTGACACCCTAAGCCCGGAGGATGCTCACCGCTTGGCTCAGACGCAGCTGAGGGAGTGTGAAAAGAGGCTGGCTGCCATTCAGCATCAGTTCAGTGGAGATCAAGACACACCACTCCCTGAATCTAGGTGAGGCTTTCCATAGAGGTTTCAAAACAGCAAGGACTTGGCATGCAATCTTCAAAACAACCGTTTTTATTCCTTATTTAATTCTTAATACTGAGTAAAACGTTTGGTTGTGCATGATTTATGTTGCAGATATTGTATTAAGTTACATTTACATTTATTCAAAATATAGTATGAAGTTTAAATCAATTTCAATTCTGTAGGATTCCTGTTGCCTTCACTGAGGATTCCAACACACAGAAGGAGCCTACCAAACCAAGTGACAAACCTCAGGCCTTAGCTGAGGTATGATTCACTATTATTAAAAATTCTTATTAAAAAGATTCTCTCTATAGATTTAAACAGTCACAGCTCCTTTAACACATTTTAAGCAAGAAGAAATACAGACCAGTCTTTGAATTTAAATCCTGAAGCCGATACTGGGCGTGTGCAGATGTGTCTGAAATAATCGTTAACATCCTGTTGCTTTTTTCCAGGTGACCCAGGTGACAGTGAAGACAGTTGCTGTGGAGAGAAGGGAGACTGAAAAGCAGATGTCTTTGGAGGAGGAAGTAACCAAAAAGGAAGCTTTAGAAAGGTGAAATTTAGCTGTCTTGTGTTTTATAATCAAAGGCAACGTACAAATCAAAAAACAGGTTGGATGGTTTTATATTTAATCCTTAAATTTAGTTATTTTTGGTTTAACTCTCCAGATATGAGAATGCTAAGAGGGCTCTGCAAGCCCAACTAGCTAAAAATGAACAGAGCATCAAGGACGTCCCCTCTGACTCAGTCTCTCTGAAAGGCCTGCATACACGGCTCCAGGAAATACAGGTACAATGATGTTATAAATACCACTCTATCAGAAACAAACTGGACTGAAATATAAATGACATGCTATAAGAACCTTTGAGCAAAATGACTCAATCCCCACAACCGGCCAGTAAACTTGAGTTAAATTCCTTTCTTCCTAGTTCTTGAGACAAGAGACTGAGTGTCTTTGGTCTGAGTATGCAAACCAGTGCTCTCAGTGTTCCCAGCTGAGTGGAAACACTTCTCTGGAGCAGGAGAAAGCAGAGCTGCAGGAGCAGTGGCGCACTCAGCAGTCCAACCTTCAGAGGAGAGGCAGCTCGCTGGGCTCTGCACTCAGGCAGATTGACTCCACTGAGAATCACATGGTGGACTTCACCGACCGCCTGGACCGTTATCTGAGACAGCCCAAAGACATCACTGGCTTCACACTGGCCAACACTAACATTCTGAAAGATATAAAGGTCTGCTGTTAGCCATACACAATTTTGTTTTGTTTAATTTTGTCAGTCTGACACACAAATATTGTCTAAGCACATGTGTTAACACCTATATGAAGCCTGGATTCATATAGTCAAAGAAATCTTTGCAGAGGTCAGCACATTTTAAAATTTCACATGGCTGGAAAAAACATACTGGTCAATAACTGGATCATTGAAAACAAGCTGAATGCATCTTGTACACATAAACAAGCTACTGATTTAGCATAAATCGTACAATTTGGTGTTTAATATTTATTATGTGTTGGATTTCCTAGTCCCCTGTATCATCAACTCCTAAACACCACAGTACAGATAGATATTAGACATCAGTGATGCTGGCCTTTATAAGATAAATCCAATAAATGCAAATTCTTAGAGATATAAGAATTTTTTTTTTTAAAAAAAAAGAAAAAGAAAAAAAAGATGTAATGTAAGATCTCACTTCTATAGGCATCTCACCTCACACTACACCTTGTGTGTTTTTTGCTAAAGGAACTGGATGACAACATACAGAGTGAACTGGACCAGTTGTCCCGTCTGGACCCTGAATCCAGCGACTTGGATCCCAGAGAACGCTTCCCTCTGTCCCGTGAGTTTGAGGCTCACAAAACCAGCTTGGATCAACTCCGGCAGCAAGTCCGGAAGAGCGAAGCAGCTGCCCGTGCCCTCGACCGATTTCTTATGTCGCTGCGCACTGTGGATGAGGATATCTCAAGTATCCCAGGTCCACCCTGTAGTGACGCTGTGGTGCTGCAGGAATGCCGCTCCAAGTTGACTCTGATAAGGCAGAGCATAGACAGTTTGAAAGAGAAGGCACCTCAGCTGGATCTACTCTTGCAGGGAGCTCGGCTCACAGTCACAAGGGATGGTATCCCAGCCTCCTGCCTCGATATGGTGAATGTCCTGGTGAGAAGGCTGGACGAGAGTGACAGTGGGCTGGTCAGCCAGCAGAAGGTCCTTCAGAAGGAGACCCAAAGCAAAACCCTGGGCCTGAGGAAGAGGACGATGCTGGGGGAGATGAAGAAGCTGCAGGATACGATTGAAGCGCAAGGCCTCAAAGAGCCCACCATGCCTGCGTTGCAGCACAGGTTTGTCCCTTTAGTGCGATAGTGCTTCTGCTATCCTGAAGCAGTTTTGATATGTGAAAATGGGAAACTACATGTAGTCCCAGAATGTACCGTTTAGATTTTGCAATATATTTGCAGAATTAAAATCTGAATTTGTTGCACTTTCCAGGCTTCGTGCCCTCTTGGACTTAGAAGGCCAGCTGCAGGCTCAGAACTGTGAGCTTCAGAGCCTCCGTGAAGTCCAAGAGAAGCAGGGAGGAGGAGAAAATCTCCTTCAGGAGCTGGAAGCTCAGTGGAAGGAGACTCAGCAGGCTTTTTCTGACAGGTAACGTCGGCACAAGAACCTTAAATTAAGACTCTGTCTAGAAAGGTGCTATATAAATAAAATTTTATTTATTTATTTATTCTTTAAGCCATTAATGAGCAACACTGACTTATATGCTGTCCTCAACTGCTAGAAATGAATGCATTTACGTTCAAGTAAACTTTTATTATGTTTCTCTATACACTGCAATCCGAATGCTCAAATCTTCCTTGGTATTTTCTCACTCTTGCAGAAGGAAGCAGTACAGCACACTGCTGGAGCTTCTGAAGAAGTTCCAGACCTGCCGGAGTCTCCTGAGCAGCACCATCCAGAAAGCAGAGCAGGCAATCAGCGATAAGGCATCCTACATGGGGAAAGACAACCTACAGAGGAGTATGGCAAAGGTAGGTGTATTTGCATTGTCTTTCAATATATTCTGACTCTTGTATTGGTTTCCTAAAACAGCTTAAGGGCATTTGTTACTGTATGCACTAAAAGGAATGAACCAGCAGATGGCAGACACTTTCTAAATATCAGATTGGTGTGCTCGGTGCGCACTTACAAGTGCTGTATGTTAACACGTGTACATTTGTTCAGGTCTGTGATATTAAGGAGGAGCTGGCTGGTCTTGCGGGGCCGATGGAAGAGATGAGAAGTGTTTGCAAACAGCTGCAGACTGAACTGAAGAAGTTTCCAGACTGCAGTGAATCTCCATTTGAAGCAGAGGCTGACACGCTGATGGACAGCTGGCTGGACGTATGCATCTATGCACTGACACTTACAGATGTTGTTCTTGTAAACAAACAGAGGAGTTCTACTAAAACTGTACATTAAGCGTGCTGGGAAGGAGACTGATCAGACTCACTGACACTGACATCTTAGTATCTGAGTTAAAAATTATACCTTCACAAGCTTGTTGGATTTTTTAACATCCTCAGTAAATGGCAGCATTTTCACTGGGTGTCAGTCTGACATTGATCCAGTGTTTCGTGTCTCCAGAACAGCTCTGTCTGTGACAAATATTAGAAGTACAACTCAAAGTTGAACAGAGAAACTAAAGTCGTAGTTGGATCGTGGTTGGAATATTTCTATTTATATATTTCTATATTTCTCGCCTTAACTAAATTTTAGTGATCTTTTGGTGCCCCTGCAGGTGACAGAGAAGACAGATGCCTACATGGATAACCTACGAGTGGGCCTGGAGCTGTGGGAGAAGCAGCTGATGCTGGGAGGAGAGGTGGACAGCTGGGCCGGGGCCAAACTCGCCCTGTTTGCAGAGAGCCATGCTTTCTACAATGAGCAACAAGTACTCACCATGAAGGTACTGAAGTAAAACCTGATATTTTTAACTGTTCTTCAATCATTTTTCTAATCGATTTTAAGTATCTGTTAATTTGAAATAATTCCAGTTTCACTTTTTGTGATTTTTTTTTTTTGTCTGTACATTTGTGTATTTTGTTGTGTTCAGGATGAAATCCAGGCCAATGAGGAGAACATCACTCATTTTCACAAGAAGTCTATTGAGATCCAGGAGATGCTGCAAAGTCAGGAAGCTCCACTGGAGCTACAGGTGAGATGAAACAGAGACTTTTACAACACCATTTCATTTTATGTAGTTATTCACGCGTAAACTTTTTTAAAGAATTATTATTTCCCCTGTACCGTGCTTCTCTTCTCATCATTCCTCTGTTCCGTGTAGGTAATGGAAACCCAGCTGAGAAAGAGACTGGAGCAGGTGAAGGAACTGTTTACCGACTGCACAGATGTCTTTGAGGAGCTAATCGCTGTGAAGAAGCATCTAGCCGAGAAGGTAGAGGATTGTCAGACAGCGGTAGAGAACATCCAGAGTCGTATCAATGAGACTAATGCTTCAGGTCCAAATGTGGAAGCCCAGATACAGGTATGCAGCTGTTGACAGAGATGGACAGCATGGTGCTCCTATACTAGTGAGTTCTCCTGAATGATCACCACTTATAATGTTTTGTGTCTCACGCTGCAGGATCTGTGCAACGACCTGGAGTCTCAGGAAGAGCAGGCTGAGGCCGTGTTGAAGGAGGTGGGATTGGTTTCCAGTGTGGCCAGCCCTCAGGTGCTTGAGGCACTCTCTGTTGACTGCAGCAGGCTAACAGAGGCAATCTCGCGCACCAAAGACATGATCCAGCTGAAGAGAGAGGAGAGGGACAAAGGCCTGCTCAAGGTTATCGGAGGTTAGTATTGAAAATGTGCTTTTAATCAGTTGCTTATCAGAGGTCTGGCAAAAAGCATTGAATTAGGAAATACAGAGAGAAGACAAGCATCAATCACATATAGGCACAACATAAGTACAACAAATGAAAATGAAACGTGCTTTTAAAAATGGTTCAAAAATTAAAGCAGATTAAATAAAAGACTTTTGGCTATTAAGGAAAGATTAACAGGATAACAGGCCTGATACTGTCAGCGTAACTTTTTCTGGCAACCACTGGACACTAACATCACTCAGACCGGGATCTCCACGTGTCTGATCAACAAGCAGGATATTGTCTTTGTTTCTCTTTATATTTGACTCAGATATTAGAAGGCAGGGACATGTTTTGGTCTCAGTATTCCTTAATTCAATTGTGTGTATGAGTAATTAAAAAAAAATGTTCCCAGATGAGAAGCAGTCATTCGAAGAATGGTTCCAGGACTTGCAGCTAGCCGTCAATGAGTGCTTCGAGAACCCTGAGAGTAGAACAGATGTGGAGACGTTTTTGCAAAGACTGGCTGTAAGTTGATGGATAATTTTAAAGTTAGATAGATGCTATAGATGCTTATATGACAGATGGATGTTCATGTTTTCTTTCATCAGAGTTTCTTAAAGTCCAAGGATGCAGAGAGACGTCTTGACCAGCTGAAAGATCAGCTGGAGAGAGGCAGGGAGCAGGTTCCACCTCAGCAGCTCTCTGAGTTTACTGGGTGGATGCAGGAGCAGCAAGAGGAAGTGGTTACGTTCAGAACCCACTGCCAAAACCGGCAGAAACAAATGGAGTCACTGCTCAGCGACTTGGACAGGTCATTCCTGCTTCTGCTAATATAATAGCTATACTGTTAAACAACACATAAAACATTTTTTTGAGCATTTCCACAAACAGAATGTGTTTGTTTTAAGTTTTTTTTTTTCTTTTTTAAAATATAGTCTGCAGAAGCAGCATGACAGCCTTCGTCAGTGGCTTCAGAACAAAGAAAAACAGTCTGTGGTGTCTGAGAAAGTCAAACAACTTCTGAAAGACCTTCAGGATGAGAGGTGATCCTCAACATTCATAAAACCAGAACCAGAAATATTCCATCGCACGAGCAGTAAAGTTTGCTGACTTCCAAGATATGCACATCTCTCTAATTTTTATAGTTGTTTCATGTTAACGGAAAGAGTCAGAATAGAATAGAATTAAGCACAACATAGACCTAAACCTGTCTATTACAGAAAAATTTGGATGCATAATATGCTGCGTGAGGATGTTATCCCTTCTATTTCTTTTGTATGCCGTCTTACTTGTCTTTGTCTGTCCATGCAACAGTGGAAGAGCCGAGACCCTCAGTGAGCTGCTGGCATCAATACGCAGACAAGGTGTCAGATCTGAGAGCCTCCTGAAGGACGCTGATAACTTGATACAGCGCTACAGAAACCTGGAGGGCAGGATGCTGAATCAGGCTGAGGCCCAGAGTGTGTTGGATGGAGAATACAATGTGTTTAATACTCAGGCAGAGAGCACCAGGACTTGGATCAGTGAACTATCACAGCCTCTCACCACTCCAGACAGAGACACCAACATGGAGGAGATGAAGTCCAAAGCACAAGTTAGTGAAAGTGGTGTCTAATCTAATAAAGCTTTCTTCTGGGAATATTTTGGTGTATTGTTAGCTCATCTCTTAAAGTATTAAAATAATGATATTCTGTCTGGAGTTAAAAATGTCGGACACGTTTTATGATTTTGTCACCAGGCCATCCTTAGCTGCAAACCTGAGGGAGACTTTAAAGTGAGCAGCTTGAGACGACAAAGCGGAAGCCTGTGTGAGAAGGAAGGCCTGGACGAGTCCAGGAAACAAAGTGTCCAGCTGCTAGTTAGAGACACAGAGAAACAGTGGACGACAGCCCTGCAGGCTGCTCAGGAGGCTCTCAGAAAGGCAGAGATGCAAGCCATTTTAGAAAAAGACGTTGAAGCTTTCCAAACCCACAATGAAAGTGTCCAGTCCTGGATCAGAGACCAGGACCAGAACCTCAAGTCTATCTGTGGCCATGTGCAAGTTGAAGAAAAGCTTCAGGCAGCACAAGTGAGTGTAAATTGACATGTAGATGAGTTTGGTAAGGGTGGGTTGTAGTTTATAGAATCACTTCTACGGGCTTGTCTTTCAAGGATCAAAACAAAGTGGTTACCTAACAGGGTATCTCTTCTCTTAAGGCTTTTCTGAGCTCCAAGCCTAATGGAGAGTCAAAGCTCCAAGAGCTTAAGCAACTGTGCCAGAGTCTATGTGACAACCAGAGTTTGGATGAGAGCAGGAAACTAAAGCTTCATGATGCAGTCAAACACACAGAACAGGAGTGGAGGAAAGCCTTGCAGGGTGCTGAAGAGGCTCTCAAACAGGCAGAGACTGAAGAGGCCACTAAAAGAGATTTTGATGCTTTCAAAACCCAAAGTGAAACAATCCAATCCTGGATCAAAGAGCAGAAGCAGAAACTGCTGTCCCTCAGTAGTCATATGCACTTTGAAGAAAGGTCCGAGATAGTACAGGTGAGTTTACAAGTTGGGACCTAACTTCAAAATATATTATAGAAACTGATGAAATTTGTAAAATTTATAAAACTGATATATGCTCATACTGTAGATCTCTACTGCAGTTTTTAATTGCAGTTTGTAACAGGAATTCTTACTTTGATTTATTTGATTGTGTCGTTGCCTTCAGGCTGTCATGACTTCCAAACCTGAGGGAGAGTCCCAGTTGCTTGACCTGAAGAGACGGGGTGAGAATCTGAGCAAGCTCTTGGAAGACAGTAGGAAACTAGAGGTTCAGCAGCTAGTAACAGTCACAGAGCAGCAGTGGACAACAGTTCAACAGGCTGCCAATCAAGCAGAAGTCAGGAGTCTTTCTGATGACTTTGACGTCCAGAGTAAAAACACAGAGATGTGGATCAAAGAGAAGCAACAGAAGCTACAGGCTGTGGGCAGTCACACAAGAGCTGAAGAGAGATGCCACACAGCACAGGTTTGTTTCAATATAACTACATAAGTAGGGTACAGAAGTAGCACTGTTTTTCAATTTTTATCAGTGACTTCAACAAGACATCTAGATTGATCATGTCTTGAAATTACAGTGAAAACTAAAGTCACCATTCTGTTCTGAACAATAACAAATGATTCCAACAGGATACATCATAAACGTCAAGTAAGCCAGTTCTGACAATTGTTGTTTTACCGAGTTTCAAAAGAGTGAATCAATCATTGATCAGGCATAGTATTATGATCATTGGTCCCCCTTTTGTTGCCAAGACAGCCCTGACTCATTGAGGCATGGCGTTCAAAAGACTCCTGTAGGTGTGCTGTGGTAAATAATAATGGATTGCATTTATATAGCGCTTTTCGGGGCCCTGGGGGCAGACTGACAGAAGCAAGGCTGCCATATCGTGCCATCGGCCCCTCACCAGTAAGCGGTAGGTGAAGTGTCTTGCCCAAGGACACAACGACCGAGACTGTCCGAGCCGGGGCTCGAACCGGCTCGGACAGTCGGTTCGAGCCCCGACTGAGTCGGTTACAAGACGAACTTCCAATTCTTTGAGCCACGATCGCCCAAGCACCAATATGGCACCAAGATATTAGCAACAGATCCTTCAAGTCCTGTAAGATGTTGTGATCTGGGGAGTTTGGAGGCCAAGTCACCTCCAACATGTTGTGCTCCTCAAACCATTCCTAACCATTTTTGCTTTGTGGCAAGATGCATTATCCTGCTGAAAGAGGCCGCAGCCATCAGGGGATACTGTTTTGATGACAGATTGTAAATGGTCTGCCACAGTATTCAGCTAGGTGGTACATGGTAAAGTAACATCCACATGGATGGCAGAAACCAAGGTTTTCCAGCAGAAGATTTCCCAATCACACTGTTTTGGCAATCTTACCTTATTCCCACAGTGCATCCTGGTTCCCCCAGGTAAGCAATGCACACGCACTTAGACATCCATGTGATGTTATAGAGAATGTGAGTCATCAAGACCAGGACACCTTTTTCCATTGTTCCATGATCCAGTTCACATGCTCACGTGCCTTTTGTTGGTGCTTTGGGCTACGTCCACACTAGCCCGGATAGATTTGAAAACTGCGTTTTCGTCTGAAAACGCTCTGCATCCACAATAGCGTTTTCAGTCGTTTTCACAGAGTTGTGCATCCACATAGAAACGTCCGAAAACGCTTACATTCCAGTACTGCGCATGCGTGAAGCGCAAGAAGATTCGTCCTGCCTCATTTCTGTCTGCCGTTTATTTACTTTCCAGCTCTTTGAAACGTGCGGCAAAATGTCGAGGAAAAGCACCGAGTTTTTTAAATGGACTAACAATGAGGTGGAGTTGTTGGTGCGAGTAACACAAAAGTACAAAGTTGCAAAAGCGAGTGAGAATTAAAGAATTTGAAGAAAAGTTATCTGAAGCAGGTACAAAGTGATATTAATCTTTAATAGGGCTGTCAAAATTGAGCGAAAACAAAACAACTGCTGTATAATGCCCTCTGCTATCTTCGGTCACATGACTGCATCACATCACTAAAATGCGTCATCGAAAGTCTCCGTTTTCGCTGTCCACACTGTGACGCTAACGCACCGTCTTCATGTATTTGTTTTTGAAAGCGTTTTCAAAGTGCTGAGTTTTCCTTTGGGGAAAACACCATCTCAGTGTGGACAAGAGGCCAAAACGGAGAGAAAACGATGTGTTTTCAAACGAAAACGCATTAGTGTGGACGTAGCCTTGGGCAGTGGACAGGTGTCAGTATGGGCACCATGACTGGTCTGCAGGTCTGCAGCCCCATACACAACAAACTGTAATGCATTGTGTATTCTGACACCTTCCTATCAGAATCATCATGAACTTTTACAGCAGTTTGAGCTACAACAGCTTGTCTGTTGGACCTGGGCACATGGGTCAGCCGTCGCTCACAGGGGGTCAGTAAGACTTGGCTGCCCATGACTCCATCGATGGTTCACCACTGTTCCTTCATTTGACCACTATGACACATACTAACTATTGCAGACCCAAAACAGCCCATGTTGGAGATGCTCTGACCCAGTTGTCTAGCCTTCACATTTTGGTCCCTGTGAAACTCACTCAAATCCTTACATGTGCCCATTTTTCCTGCTTCTAACACATCAACTTTTATTACAAAATGTTCACTTGCTTGATAATATATCCCACAATAACGAGATAATCAGTCCTATTCACTTCACCTCTCAGTGCTCATGATGTTATACCTGATCAGTATATTTGATTTAGATGATATAGTGACCTTTTGTCATTAATACTTTTTTCTTTCTTTCTGTTTTTTTCTTAAGGCCCTCTTGACCTTGAGGCCTGAAGGTGACTCTAAGGTGAACAACCTGAGGAGACAAGGACAGAGTCTGTGTGACCACAAAGATGCTGATGAGGGCAGGAAAGAGCAGGTCAAGCAGAGAGTCAGAGATGTGGAGGAGCTGTGGAGGGCAGCTCTGCAGGATGCTAAACAGCTTGAAGCCGCAGCAGAAGCTGAGATTGCCCAGGAGACTGAGAGGAGAAGGTTGGAGGTGAGAGAACTTATTGTCAGATGGCTGCTAACTCAGCATTAAAACATCTTCTGTCTGACTCTGAATTGACTTGGGTCCAGAGTAAGATAAATAAAGGTCTATTTTGAACTGTGAGTCAAGCAAAGGTACTCTAGGATTATTCAGCATTATTCATTATTCAACATTTATAATAGAAATGTTTAGCCATCTTGTGGTGTGGCATTGTTGCACAGTGTACTCATTCATAAACAGGTGGGAGTAAAACAAAGTCCCCTCTATTTCTGATGAATCAAGTGTATTTCACATATTTTCCTTTTTGACAGTTGCAAGAATTTAATACCTGTCAGCGGGAAACTGATGGCTGGCTAAAAGACCTCCAACAACAGCTGAACTCTTTTGGCAGTGGAACCAAAGTCGAGAACAGACTGCATGTAGCACAGGTGAGCTTAGAGTCACTCTGTGTCTGCTGGATGCACAGTTTGTTCCTGTAGCATTATTGCAATAAATATAATATAATAAGCATAGTTGGATAATTGTAGGTTTGTATCTAACTAAAAGCATGGTATAGTGTTGCTTCATTATCAGTCATGTGAAGCCAGTTTTAAAGATGATTTTTGTTCCTAGGCCATTATGAACTTCAAGCTTGAAAATCTCAAGATAAAAGCCCAGAGTTTCCTTGATCACGAGTATGATGAACATAAAAAACAAGAGATTCAACAAAAAGTAAGAGACACTGAGGAACAGTGGATCAGACTCCAGAAAGATGCTAAAGAAGTAATGGTTCTGGCTGAAAGGCAACGCGCTCTGGACAGCCAGCTGCAAGACTTTGAAGCCACGAGAGAAAAGACCAGAATGTGGTTGGAAGAGAAGCAGCAGAGCCTTGTCTTTCTGAGCAGTCAGAAAGACCCAGAACAGATCATAAGCACTGCACAGGTGAGTTTGGACAATAAAAAGTTTGGTGAAGACATATATGATACACAGGATGCTGACATAAAATGTATGTATATTGTTTGGTTAAAGATTAGATTAAAGTATTTGATTTGTAAAATTCCCTTAAGTCTAAATCCTTCATTTGAACACTTTAAAATGTTCTTGTTGGTCTTATTGATGGTAATATTTATAACCAACAAGAACTTATTTCTAAAAGAGTTTTGTTTTGGTTTTTTGCATTCTCAGTCACTGCCATGCTTTATCTTCACTGCTTGTTTATATGGCTACTTTGCATGTCAATAAAAGAGAAATTGAGCTAAGACTTGTTTTTATTTCCAGACCATCCTGAGCTGTAAGCCTGAGGGAGACTCTAAGCTGGAAGAACTAAAAAGACTAAGCCAGAGTCTGTCTGACCAAGAGGACTTGCCTAAGACTGTGAGGCAAAAGGCTCTGCAAGCAGTGAAAGACTCAGAGGAGCAGTGGAGGACAGTCCTGGAAACCGCTGAGAACACTCTACAAAAAGCTGAGGTCCAGTACTCACTCTCCAAGGAGCTAGGGGCTTTCTGTGCTCATGCGGGAAGCACTAAAGCTTGGATTACAGGCCTGCAGAAACAAGCTGATCCCATGGGGATGAGCACTCAGGGCAGCAAGGCTCAGCTACAGGACAGACTGAGTGCAGCACAGGTGAAACATGGAAAATAGCGAACTATAGAAAGTGTTCTATGCTACAATATTATAAAATCACAATACAAAGCTGAAATTATTGAGAAAGGTATTGAGTTTTTATACATAATATACATATATGACTAACTGAAAAAAATGTCTTTAGGTCACCTTGAGGTCAAAGTCAAGTGGTGAGACACAACTGTTGGAGCTGATGAGGCGAGCGCAGAGTCTCTGTGACCACAAAGACCTGGAAAAGGACAAGAAGCTGGAGGTTCAGCAGACAGTCAGAGATACAGAGGAGCAGTGGAGGGCAGTGCTGCAGGCTGCTGAGGAGACACAAAGGTAGAAAAAGCTGTGTTGAGCTACAGGGGAGGGAGATTTCTTCTGTTTCCTACGTAGAGGCTAGGGTTTCTATCTTTTCATAGTGCTCAGGTTCAACCCTTTGTGGCTGCAAGGTTACAGAGCAAGGTTACAATGTGACTGAAATAAACCTCTACATAAAGCTGACATACTTTGTGATAAATTCAGGTTTATCAGGCCATAGATTAGGTCAAACTTTGTAATTAATCCGTTTTTCAGAAGGTTCTGTTCAGATTTTCTTGCAAAATCCTCAAAAAAGCCAAATTCAATTCAATTCAATTTATATAGTGCCAAAATCTCAAGGAACTTTATATTGCACCGTAAACACACTACAACAACAGACAGAAAACCCCAACAGTCACGTGACTGCCTGTGAATAAGAACCTGGCGACAGTGGGAACGAAAAACTCCCATTTAACAGGAATAAACATCTGGCAGAACCAGGCTCAGGGAGGGGCGGCCATCTGCAGTGCTCAGTTTGGAATTTATGCCCATGGTATTTCTAGGCAAGTGCAAAGGCAATTATTTCTTCAGTTGTTGCATTACATTTCATTTCTAAGTTTGACTTTCTAATATCTATCACCCATTAGCAAGTTGCAGAGTGTTGTGGAACGCTTGGTATCCTGTCAGTACCAGCGAGACCAGGCTGCGGCCCGTCTGGCTGAGCTTCAGAAGCAAACATCCAATCTTCCACGTGTCTTCCCCTGGCCAGGCCTGGGAGAGCGGAGGCAAGCTGTGGAACAGGCCCGAGCCCTGGTTGATCAGATTACAGCCTTAGCCCCCGTCCTCACAAACGTCCGCACGCAGGTAATTACCTTACATGAAATTTTAGCTAAAGTTGTGTCAGTTAATAACTTCTGGGATTGTTATAGCTTGAGTAATATGATTAAAAACACAAGCCTATAACTCACTTTGAGTATTCAGTACGACTAGGAGAGGGCTATATAAAATCTCAACACATTAATCAAAGAGGAAATTTGATCAAATTCACCAGTCAAACTTTAAGTGTCTTCAATGTATTTCACTGTTTTTCTCAAGGCTGCAGAGCTGGTTGAAGTCACACAGGACCAAAGCTGGTCAGACCCCACCTGGACAGCTAAGGAGGAGTCTATCCCTGCTCTGCTGAAAGAGCTCACTGTGAGTTCAGCAATCTGTCTTCACATCATTCTGAGAAAAAAAAGTGAATTATTTAAAAGTAAATGTTTTTTTACTTACTTACATTATTGTTTTACTCTTCGCTGTCCAAATATTTATGACTTGCATCGACACAATCTACTGATATAAGTGTAAGTCTGGTGAATCAGATTTACTGGTAAGCACATAGATTTTTGCAGGGTGAACATCATACAGACCCCCGAATGCTGGTGATGTCAGACTGGGGTGGACACATTGACCTGTATGATATTTGGATCTGTCCTAAGTCCCCAAATTTTTGAACTGAGATTCATGAATTTTTCAAATTAGTTATATGACGGGATATTCCCTTTTCACCAAGATTATTCATTCTAAGGGCTCCATCACTCCTCAAACTTCTTCCAACTAATGTTGTCGAATGGATGCAGACTGCATTAACGTCAAGGCATAAGCTCATTATTTCCCAGTGGAGAGCCTGCTCCAACTTACCTGTTACTCTATGATATAATCAACTAGGATACTAAATAAAGTGGAGAGTTTCCACCTGAAGGGGGATCCCTACCTTTTCAAAATAAAAAAAAAGATCAAACTAAAACTTAGAGTGGGATGGATGTTGGGATCCTGAGGATCTATATGACAACACTGAGTGAGATACACCTTAAGTCCCACATAGATAAATGCTGGCTGGTTATTTTTGTCCCCCATGACACCCGCCCACCCGCTTTTTTTCTTTTCTCTTTGTTTGTTTGTTCTGTTCTCCCCACTCCTCTACTGTTGTGCTGATGCAATCTCTGCCTGATGTGATTTGCATGTACAGTGGACTGTGTTGTTCTGAAAAATTCAAAAAAATATTAATCACAAACACAAAAAAAAAACCTGTCGCCTTCAGGATGCAGTAGCCAACCTGGAGCAGGGCATTGTGACAGAGCGGCAGTGCACACAGCTAGTGGAGCAGCATGAAGCAGCCCAGGACTGGCTGAGGGAGCAGGTTAAAAGCCTGGGACCTCCTCCTGCAGACAGACAGAGTCTGCACAGTGCTGTGAACACCCTTAAGGTGAGAAAATGGCATGCTTTCAAACGGGTGTTTAAGCATCTGTGGTTAGTAACTTACATATAAAATACTAAATATGTTCTATTACAATAAAGATAATGTACTCAAATAAACTGCACCATTAGACAATCTAATAAATGAAGACTGCAGAATTTACTGGGTTTTTGTCTTTTAAAAATTCCATATTCATTCTTTCTCTGTTATTGAAGTACGTAGAAATGTTTGATCGTTTGACTATTACAGAAGTTTTTACAACTTTTAAACTTAAAGTCTTAAAATACTTTACTGGACTTTCTCACATCCCGGCTCTTGTCCTTCTGGTGCCAGGCTTTGCTCCAGACGGTGGACAGAGAGCAGAGAGAGATGAAGGAGCTGGACTCTGCCAGAGACAGTTTGCTGTACCTCTGCACTCCTGGGGGTCAGGATGCCCTGACCCTAGAGGTTAGCCATCTCCATGACCTCTGTTCTGTCTCAGAGCAGGAGGTGAGGGAGCGTCTGAGGGTCTGTGAGATGCAACTAAATGAACAGGACAGTCAGTTGGCCAAAAGGACCCAGGGGCTGAAGGAGGGAATTGCAGCCCTGCAGTGGGAGCTCCGCTCTCTCGACCAGGCACTCAGTTATAGTGAACCACAAAACAATATCGCTCAACTTGAACAGCACTGGCACAGCCTACAGGTAATTACCACAGATGGAATTTTCAGCTATTTTTTAAGTTATAGTAGCAAGAAAGTTTTGAAAAGTAATGGCTGAAAAAAATAATAATTTGCATTTCTGCATTCTATCTTGGGAAGACACCTTTTGAATAGGCTTTATTGCATTTCCCATTCAGAAATATCAACTCTATGCTCTTTTGTGATGTTGCTGTCTCTTTATGTTAGAATTGTGAGAAGTCCCTGGAGGATTCGGGTGTGAAAATTCATGACCTGCAACAGGAAGTAAACTTGGCATCTTCGACCAATGAGCTGCCAGCAGAAATCATCAGTGGGGTTGACTCGTTATGGGAACAGCATGCCAGGTATCCTGCTGTGAAAATGATGACTTTTATGACTCTGCTTGTTAGACCATGAAACATTCTGAATCCAAATTGTTATGACATTTTATTTCTTATATATATATTTTTTGAAATTTACCTCATGGTATAAAAAGTAGGGAAAAAAAGATACCATCCAGCAAAACACTGCCAAACTCCCAACTAGGGTTTCTTAAGTTGTAACCCTGTTTAAATAGATATTTTGTAATGAATTCTAAGCTAGCATCATCTGCCCCTTTCAATTTACTCTTCAATTATTCTTGCCTGCCAGCCACATGCCTTAGTGGGTCATTCTGCTCTTGCTCAACTGCATGGACACACAGAGTTCCCCTGTATTTATAACCTAGATATTAACCTTATATAAATGTTTCAGCTGGTTTTGAAAGACATTTTTTAAAAACAAAATTCACATGTATATAGATGCACACAGATGTATAATTATAGCACTAGAAAAACAAATACTTCTTTATCTTTTTTTTCATCCTGTAAAAATATGTTTTCTTTCTCATATATTATAGTCAGGTAACATGTTAAGTGCTGAGATTACAATAAATTGTTGTTCATTATATCCACAGTCTAAAAAATAGGCTGAGTGAGCATCAGGTTACCTGCTGCACAAACACAGCAACATGTCTCAGGGACTGTCTTCATGCTCTGCAAAAATGGAACTACAGCAAACCATCTGTGTCCCTTTCCTCTGTGCAGGTCTCTTTTCTTCTTATTTGAGTAACACGCTGATTTTATTACTGTTCCTAAATATTAATAATGGACATTAATATTTTGCCTGAGTACTGTATGTTTTCTTAATATCAGACATATGCTACAACCACTTTTAAATGTTTTTCCTTCTGATGTTAGCAGATGTTAGAGGAAGGTGAAAAGTTGCAAGCCAGCCTACAGGAGGCACTTTCGCACCGACATTTTCTAATGGCCTGTCTGACATTGGACTTGCTTGAGAAACTAGAAAAAGAAGGCTCAGAAGCTCTCAGAGAAGCAGACACACTGAAAATTTCTCTAAGTCAGAGCCTAAAGGTATTTGTGCTAAATTATTTGGCCTTGAACATTTCATAAGAAAACTCGTAAACATCCATTGTTTGACCCAACAAAGCAGTTTAATATCTAATATATTGCTGTATCTTAATTGGATTAAGGAAATATGTTTGTCATAATTAATGGCTTCTTAACCTCTCTATTCAAGGAACTTAATCAAAGAAGTAAACAAAAACTGCCTGACAACCAGTCGTCAGAGAACCTGCAGGAGACAAAGGCCTCTGTGGTGGCACCGCCACGAAAAAGCAAGCGCTCATCTGAGAAAAAAACAGTTTATCCTACTTCTGCTTCAACATCTGTGGTGATACAAAGCTATACTACTTCTCAAGAACCACAGACCAAAACTGTAAGGTTAGATATCACAGGTGAGCCTGTTACAAATGAGGCAAATAAGCCTGCTTCTGAGGAACCCACTGTGATGCACAAGGTCACTGAAACTCCTGCTGTTACTGAAGAAACTGAAATTGAACAGCTGTATGCTGAAAAAATAACCAAGGATGAGGCAGAGAATAAGCAAAAGCCTAGTAGTGAGAAATCTCCAATGACTTGTAAGCAAACTAAAGTGGCTGTGGAAAAAAGTGAAATCATTCAAAAAGGTAAGAAGTCAAAGAGTTTTGAGGTCTCTCAGCTTGCAGAGCCAATGTTTCCACTGGAAAAAGTTGCTAGTGTGCAGTCAACAGAGACCAAAGGTGAATCAGACAAGTATAACGTAACATCAGAGTCAGCTGAAATACCTATGGAAAAATCTAGAATATTGCCTATGACGAGAAAATCAAAGAGCGCAGAACTTTGCTTTGATCTTGGTGATATTGAGTTACCTCAGACTAGGGAAGATCCTCAAAGCAAAACTTCTTCTTTGGACTTTAATGGCGAGAACAAAGGTTTTGTTACTGAAAAGAAAAAACCTATACCTGCTGGGTCTTCAACTCAAACTCCAAATATGCCAGAAAAGATAGCTGAAATAACTGATACAGAAAAAGGCCAATTTTCATCAAGCACAGGAAAGTCAAAGGCTTTAATGAGTTCTCCAGAATTTCCTTCAGTGGCACAGACACAATCCAAGAAACAGCCTGAAAAGAAGACATCACCATCAGTTCCGGATGTTATCAAAGAACCAAGTGAAAAAGAAACTGAAAGTAAAAAGCCAGATTTACATGGAGTTATGGATAGTGGAAGAGCTGAAACTACTGATGAAAACTTGATAGAGGTTTCAATAATGGACATAAAGTCAGGGCATCCAAAGGTTTATCTTGGTCTTGCTAGCAAAGATCAGAATCCAACTACAATACAACATGAGAGTGATATATCATTCTTGCCTACGACAAAGCCAACTGAGACAAAGGAAGAGCCAGATAGTCAGAAATGTCCTTTATCTCCAGAGGATGCAACTGCAACAAAAGAAATTACTGCTTTCAATGAAGGAAAGCGTTCCCCATCCAAAAGAAAGTCAAAGAATCGTAAAGCTTCCTCGGAACTTATTAGTATGGATTTGCCTGAGACTTTCAAAGAACCTGAATCTGCGGGTTCCACCGTTAAAGCTAAAATTACCACTTTGGAAAGACCTGAAGTCCCCCCAACCAGGAAATCTTCTGAGAGTCTTGTAGAGTCCAAGAAAATAGAGAAAGAAACAGAAATGGAAAACGCAGCTTTAAATGTACAGGTGATTACTGAAAAAACTGAAACTGTTGCTGTAGAGTCAACTGAATTTTCACCAAGTCAAAGACAACCAGAGATTCCAAAGGTTTCTCCTGAGCTTGCAATCAAGGACCAGATTCCAACTACAAAGGAGCATGACAGTGAAACGCTGTCAGTCTCATCCACACAGCGCTCACCACCCAAAAGAAAGTCAAAGAGTCGTAAAGCTTCCTCCGAACTTATTAGTACAGATTTGCCTGAGATCTTGAAAGAACCTGAATCTGTGGGTTCCACCGTGGAAGCTAAGATTACCACTTTGGAAAAACCTGAAGCCCTCCAAACAAGGAAAACTTCAAAGAGTCTTGTAGAGTCTGAGGACACAGAGAAAGAAAGTGGAAGGGAAAAGATAGTCTTGCATTTACAGGTGATTACTAGAAAAACTGAAACTGTTGCTGTAGAGTCAACTGAACTTTCACCAAGTGAAAGAAAACCAGAGATTCCAAAGATTTCTCCTGAGCTTGCAATCAAGGACCAGATTCCAACTCAAACAGAACATGACAATGAGATTCTGTCAGTCTCCTCTACAGACCAAGTTACTGCTGTTGTTTTGGAAGACATATCTCCCATACAAACTGGAGGAAAGTCAGATCCTGTTGAATTTTCCATAGCTCCTGAGTCACTTCTAACCATTGAAAGACACCCTGATGCAGAAAATGAATATACTAAGAAAGAGCTCTATAGTGTGAAATCTAGCACACCTTCAGAGGTGGTCACTGTGCAGACTGAATATGCTATGGGGGAACTGACAAAGAAAGATGAAGAGACTGATAGTCAGAGATCTCCTGTATCTCCAGAGGTTTCCACAGCAACAACAAAAATTACTGCTATGAATAAAGGAAAGCTTTCACCACCCAAGAGAAAGTCAAAGAGTCGTAAAGCTTCCTCAGAACTTATTAGTACGGATTTGCCTGAGACTTTGAAAGAATCTGAATCTGTGGGTTCCACCGGGGAAGCTAAGATTACCACTTTGGAAAAACCTGAAGCCCTCCAACCAAAGAAAACTTCAGAGAGTCTTGTGGAGTCTGAGGACACAGAGAAAGAAAGTGGAAGGGAAAAGATAGCCTTGCATTTACAGGTGATTACTAGAAAAACTGAAACTGTTGCTGTAGAGTCAACTGAACTTTCACCAAGTGAAAGACAACCAGAGATTCCAAAGGTTTCTCATGAGCTTGCAATCAAGGACCAGATTCCAACTACAGAGGAGCATGACAGTGAAACGCTGTCAGTCTCATCCACACAGCGCTCACCAACCAAAAGAAAATCAAAGACTCGTAAAGCTTCCTCCGAACTTATTAGTACGGATTTGCCTGAGACCTTGAAAGAACCTGAATCTGTGGGTTCCACCAAGGAAGCTAAAATTACCACTTTGGAAAGACCTGAAGTCCCCCCAACCAGGAAATCTTCTGAGAGTCTTGTAGAGTCCAAGAAAATAGAGAAAGAAACAGAAATGGAAAACGCAGCTTTAAATGTACAGGTGATTACTGAAAAAACTGAAACTGTTGCTGTAGAGTCAGCTGAATTTTCACCAAGTGAAAGACAACCAGAGATTCCAAAGGTTTCTCTCGAGCTTGCAATCAAGGACCAGATTCCAACTACAAAGGAGCATGACAGTGAAACGCTGTCAGTCTCATCTACACAGCGCTCACCACCCAAAAGAAAGTCAAAGAGTCGTAAAGCTTCCTCGGAACTTATTAGTATGGATTTGCCTGAGACCTTGAAAGAACCTGAATCTGTGGGTTCCACCGTTGAAGCTAAAATTACCACTTTGGAAAAACCTGAAGTCCCCCCAACCAGGAAATCTTCTGAGAGTCTTGTAGAGTCCAAGAAAATAGAGAAAGAAACAGAAATGGAAAATGCAGCTTTAAATGTACAGGTGATTACTGAAAAAACTGAAACTGTTGCTGTAGAGTCTACGGCATTTTCATCAAGTCAAAGACAACCAGAGATTCCAAAGGTTTCCCTTGAGCTTGCAATCAAGGACCAGATTCCAACTACAAAGGAGCATGACAGTGAAACGCTGTCAGTCTCATCCACACAGCGCTCACCACCCAAAAGAAAGTCAAAGAGTCGTAAAGCTTCCTCAGAACTTATTAGTACAGATTTGCCTGAGATCTTGAAAGAACCTGAATCTGTGGGTTCCACCAAGGAAGCTAAGATTACCACTTTGGAAAAACCTGAAGCCCTCCAAACAAGGAAAACTTCAAAGAGTCTTGTAGAGTCTGAGGACACAGAGAAAGAAAGTGGAAGGGAAAAGATAGTCTTGCATTTACAGGTGATTACTAGAAAAACTGAAACTGTTGCTGTAGAGTCAACTGAACTTTCACCAAGTGAAAGAAAACCAGAGATTCCAAAGATTTCTCCTGAGCTTGCAATCAAGGACCAGATTCCAACTCAAACAGAACATGACAATGAGATTCTGTCAGTCTCCTCTACAGACCAAGTTACTGCTGTTGTTTTGGAAGACATATCTCCCATACAAACTGGAGGAAAGTCAGATCCTGTTGAATTTTCCATAGCTCCTGAGTCACTTCTAACCATTGAAAGACAGCCTGATGCAGAAAATGAATATACTAAGAAAGAGCTCTATAGTGTGAAATCTAGCACACCTTCAGAGGTGGTCACTGTGCAGACTGAATATGCTATGGGGGAACTGACAAAGAAAGATGAAGAGACTGATAGTCAGAGATCTCCTGTATCTCCAGAGGTTTCCACAGCAACAACAAAAATTACTGCTATGAATAAAGGAAAGCTTTCACCACCCAAGAGAAAGTCAAAGAGTCGTAAAGCTTCCTCAGAACTTATTAGTACGGATTTGCCTGAGACTTTGAAAGAATCTGAATCTGTGGGTTCCACCGTTGAAGCTAAGATTACCACTTTGGAAAAACCTGAAGCCCTCCAACCAAAGAAAACTTCAAAGAGTCTTGTGAAGTCTGAGGACACAGAGAAAGAAAGTGGAAGGGAAAAGATAGCCTTGCATTTACAGGTGATTACTAGAAAAACTGAAACTGTTGCTGTAGAGTCAACTGAACTTTCACCAAGTGAAAGAAAACCAGAGATTCCAAAGGTTTCTCTCGAGCTTGCAATCAAGGACCAGATTCCAACTACAAAGGAGCATGACAGTGAAACGCTGTCAGTCTCATCCACACAGCGCTCACCAACCAAAAGAAAGTCAAAGAGTCGTAAAGCTTCCTCCGAACTTATTAGTACGGATTTGCCTGAGACCGTGAAAGAACCTGAATCTGTGGGTTCCACCGTTGAAGCTAAGATTACCACTTTGGAAAAACCTGAAGCCCTCCAAACAAGGAAAACTTCTGAGAGTCTTGTAGAGTCCAAGAAAATAGAGAAAGAAACAGAAATGGAAAACGCAGCTTTAAATGTACAGGTGATTACTGAAAAAACTGAAACTGTTGCTGTAGAGTCAACTGAATTTTCACCAAGTCAAAGACAACCAGAGATTCCAAAGGTTTCTCCTGAGCTTGCAATCAAGGACCAGATTCCAACTACAAAGGAGCATGACAGTGAAACGCTGTCAGTCTCATCCACACAGCGCTCACCACCCAAAAGAAAGTCAAAGAGTCGTAAAGCTTCCTCCGAACTTATTAGTACAGATTTGCCTGAGATCTTGAAAGAACCTGAATCTGTGGGTTCCACCGTGGAAGCTAAGATTACCACTTTGGAAAAACCTGAAGCCCTCCAAACAAGGAAAACTTCAAAGAGTCTTGTAGAGTCTGAGGACACAGAGAAAGAAAGTGGAAGGGAAAAGATAGTCTTGCATTTACAGGTGATTACTAGAAAAACTGAAACTGTTGCTGTAGAGTCAACTGAACTTTCACCAAGTGAAAGACAACCAGAGATTCCAAAGGTTTCTCATGAGCTTGCAAGCAAGGACCAGATTCCAACTACAAAGGACCATGACAGTGAAACGCTGTCAGTCTCATCCACACAGCGCTCACCACCCAAAAGAAAGTCAAAGAGTCGTAAAGCTTCCTCGGAACTTATTAGTACGGATTTGCCTGAGACCCTGAAAGAACCTGAATCTGCGGGTTCCACCAAGGAAGCTAAAATTACCACTTTGGAAAGACCTGAAGTCCCCCCAACCAGGAAATCTTCTGAGAGTCTTGTAGAGTCCAAGAAAATAGAGAAAGAAACAGAAATGGAAAACACAACTTTAGATGTACAGGTGATTACTGAAAAAACTGAAACTGTTGCTGTAGAGTCAACTGAATTTTCACCAAGTGAAAGACAACCAGAGATTCCAAAGGTTTCCCTTGAGCTTGCAATCAAGGACCAGATTCCAACTACAAAGAAGCATGACAGTGAAACGCTGTCAGTCTCATCCACACAGCGCTCACCAACCAAAAGAAAGTCAAAGAGTCGTAAAGCTTCCTCAGAACTTATTAGTACGGATTTGTCTGAGACCTTGAAAGAACCTGAATCTGTGGGTTCCACCAAGGAAGCTAAGATTACCACTTTGGAAAGACCTGAAGTCCCCCCAACCAGGAAATCTTCTGAGAGTCTTGTAGAGTCCAAGAAAATAGAGAAAGAAACAGAAATGGAAAACGCAGCTTTAAATGTACAGGTGATTACTGAAAAAACTGAAACTGTTGCTGTAGAGTCAACGGCATTTTCACCAAGTGAAAGACAACCAGAGATTCCAAAGGTTTCCCTTGAGCTTGCAATCAAGGACCAGATTCCAACTACAAAGGAGCATGACAGTGAAACGCTGTCAGTCTCATCCACACAGCACTCACCACCCAAAAGAAAGTCAAAGAGTCGTAAAGCTTCCTCCGAACTTATTAGTACGGATTTGCCTGAGACCTTGAAAGAACCTGAATCTGCGGGTTCCACCAAGGAAGCTAAAATTACCACTTTGGAAAGACCTGAAGTCCCCCCAACCAGGAAATCTTCTGAGAGTCTTGTAGAGTCCAAGAAAATAGAGAAAGAAACAGAAATGGAAAACGCAGCTTTAAATGTACAGGTGATTACTGAAAAAACTGAAACTGTTTCTGTAGAGTCAACGGCATTTTCACCAAGTGAAAGACAACCAGAGATTCCAAAGGTTTCCCTTGAGCTTGCAATCAAGGACCAGATTCCAACTACAAAGGAGCATGACAGTGAAACGCTGTCAGTCTCATCCACACAGCGCTCACCACCCAAAAGAAAGTCAAAGAGTCGTAAAGCTTCCTCGGAACTTATTAGTACGGATTTGCCTGCGACTTTGAAAGAACCTGAATCTGTGGGTTCCACCAAGGAAGCTAAGATTACCACTTTGGAAAAACCTGAAGCCCCCCAAACAAGGAAAACTTCAAAGAGTCTTGTGGAGTCTGAGGACACAGAGAAAGAAAGTGGAAGGGAAAAGATAGCCTTGCATTTACAGGTGATTACTAGAAAAACTGAAACTGTAGAGTCAATTGAATTCTCACCAAGTGAAAGAAAACCAGAGATTCCAAAGGTTTCTCCTGATCTTGCAATCAAGGACCAGATTCCAACTCAAACAGAACATGACAATGAGATTCTGTCAGTCTCATCTCCAGAGCAAGTTACTGCTGTAGTTTTGGAAGACGTATCTCCCATACAAACTGGAGGAAAGTCAGATGATGTTGAACTTTCCATTGCTTCTGATTCAGTCCCACCTATTGATAGACATCCAGATAGAGAAAATATGGATCAGAACCTTTCCCTGGAAAAACCTGAACTTCCTACATCAAAGAAGACGTCAGAGAGTCTATTGGAGTACAACGAAATGGAGAAAGAAATTGAAAAGGGAAAAGCACATTTAAGTTTTCAGACAGTCACTGTAACAACTGACAGTATTTCTATAGAATCAACTAAGTTTTCACCATGTGAAAGAAAGTCAGACAGTCCAAAAGTTTCTCTTCAGTCTGATAACAAGGCACCAGAATGCACAGCACCTCAATCTGATGCAAGAGATTCAGACACAGCGCCACAAATGCAGCCATGTCTTTCTTCTAGTTTTACAGATACAACAAATATTGCAGATTGTATTAACAAATTATGGAGTAACACAGAAGAAGTTCCGAAGAGGTATTTAGTTCTTGAGCTGCCTGATCGAACAGTCCCACAATTGTTTGAGACAAACCAATATCAGCCAGACACAAGAATTTCTGATAAGGAATCTATTACTTTTGCCATTGTTTCAATGGAGCAGCCTCATGAGACAGAGACAGATGTAACAGAAATAGCCCCATCTAAGCTAAATGAGACTATGAGTCAGCAAACAGTCTCAGATAACTTACAAATACAACCTGAAGTCAACATCCAACATGACGATGGGCAAAATATTTTAGGCATCAAGGTTCAAAAGTCTCTTGAAGATGAAGCATTCAAAGCTGAAGAAATGAGTATAAAGACAAGAATACACACATCTGAAAATATTACTGTCTCAGTGCACAATGACCCCCAGATGCACATGGAGCACTTGACTGTACAGTGTGAGACCACACCACAAAGCAACGTTGAGACAACCAGTGTAGAACTGCAAGTAAGCAGTGCTGAAGGGAATGATATTAAGGCTGACCAAGGCTCTAGTCAGCCTACTGCAACTGTTTTCACCTCAGAAAAACATGTGCCCATGAGCCCAGATGACAAGTCTGTTACAGGGGATAAAATCCAAGTGGAGACTAAAGTGCTTAGTTTGGACTATGAAATACCAACCAGCCATAAAACCGCAGTTGTGGTTCACCCAGAGGAAGCTACAGTCAGAGTACAGATGCAACAAATCAGCATTGAAATGCAAGATAATGTGGAGATGTCTGCCTCTTCTCGACCTGCACTTCTGCAGGCAAGTGAACAAGAGAGAGTATCTGCAGAAATAAGCTTATCTGAGCAAGACACTATAAAATCAGAAATGGTGATTGAGCTAGAGATCTTGAAAACCACACAGGATAGCAAAGGGGAGCTGAAGAACTACAACTTAAAAGAGGAGGTCTCTAGAAAAGATGTACTTGATTTACCCAAAAGCTTGGATGAAAAGGAAATATTGGGGGACTCTCAAGTGCGAGTTTTACAGCTTGATATACCTACGAGTCATGAAGAACAGGAAAAGACATTTGTCATGACAGCAGCAGTACCAATGGCAGATACAGCTCAATCAAGTATGCAGTGGGAACAAAAAGAGACTGCAATTCAGGTTAACCCTGAGGAGGCTACACTCATAGTCAAGGTACAACAAATCAGCACAGAAACGCCAAAGGATGTGGCTCAGAGTGACTCTACTCAAACTGTTCTGCTGCAGCCAGTTGAAACAGAGACAATATCTGCAGAAATAAGCTTATTTAAGGAAGACACTGTAAAACCACAAACGGCAATTGAGTTAGAGATCCTGGGAACCACACAGAAACCAGAGGAGCTGAAGGATTACGACTTAAAAGAGGTCTCCAAAACAGATGTACCTGATGTATCCCACACTTTGGATGAAAAACTGGTTACAGGAGAGAAAAACCTTGTTGAGCCTCAAGTGCGAGTTTTACAAATAGATATACCAACCAGTAATGAAGAACAGAAACAGACGTTTGTCATGACAGCAGCCGAACCAAAGATAGATACAGCTCAATCAAGTTTGCAGTGTGAAGGAGTTCATGTACCGTCTGAGGAGGCTGAAGTTATAGTCAAAGTGCAACCAATCACCTTGGACACACAAAAGTATCTGGATCAAAGTAATTCCTCTCAAAATGCACTCCTGCAAAGTGAAGCAGGGGCAATGTCTGCAGAAATAAACATATCCAAACAAGATACTGTAAAACCAGAAAAACTGACTGAGCAGGAGCTCCTGAAAAACACACAGGACAGACCTATGATAACTAAGGAAACTGGGGTCCAAAAAGAGCGCTCTGAACTGTCAATACATAGAGGGAATGATATACCCATGAGCCTGGATGAAAAAGCAGAAAAAGTCCAAGTGGAGCCTGATGTTGTTTTACCAGCCAGCCATGAGGAGCATGAAAGATCATTTGTCTCGAAAGCAGATGTGCCAAGAACAGATATAAGTATCCAGTCTGAACATTCTCAAGTAAACAAAGATTTGACTTCAGCTGATGTTCAACCTGAACAAGAAATTAGCTTTACAATAAAGGTGCAGCAAATGAAGACTAAAATGCCAGTGGATCTCGTGGCTCAGTGTGAATCTACTCAAGCTGCACTTTTTCAGCCAGGTGAAGCAAAGAAAACACAATCTGCAGAAATAAGCTTACCTGAACAAGACACTGCAGAACCACAAACAATGATTGCACTAGAGACCTTGAAAACTGCTAGATCAGTGGAGGTGAAGGATTACAACATGAAACAGGATGTCCCCACAAAAGATGTGCTTGATTCACTCAAAAACTTGGATGAAAAATCAGTTGCAATAAAGCAAATTCAAGTGGAGCCTCAAGTGAAAGTTTTACAGCTGGATATACCAATCAGTCAAAAAGAACAGGAAAAGATATTTGTGAAGACATCAGCAGAACCAAAACCAGATACAGCTCATTTAAGTATCCAGCGTGAAAGGGAGCTGGGAAATAAAGATGATACTTCAGCTGAGGTTACACAGGAGACTGAATATATAATCAAAGTGCAACAAATCACCACTGATAGACAAGGGGATGTGACTCAGAGCGACTCAGGTCCACCAGCTGAAGTAGGGATAGCTTCTGCAGAAATAAACTTATCAATGCAAGAAACTGTAAAACTAGAACCAGTGACTGAGCAAGAGCTCTTGAAAACCACAAAGCATAGATCTACTGTGACTAAGGGACTTGTGATCCAAGGTGAGCAGCCCAAACCAAATGAACTGGATGACATACCCATGAGCCTGGATGACAAGACGATTACAAAAGAGAAAGTCCAGGGGGAGCCTGAGGTCCTTGTTTCACCAACCAGCCAGGAGGAGGATAAAAGAACATTTGTTGTGGTAACAGATGTACCCAGAGCAGATGTAGCTCATTCAAGTATCCAGTCTGAAATCATTGCAGTAAACAAAGATTTGACTGCCGCTGAAGTTCAACCTGAGGAAGCTGCTAGACCAGAAGATGTGGCGCAGAGCGATTCCACTCAACCTTCTCTGCTGCAGACACGTGAACCAGAGACAGTCTCTGCAGAAATTTGCTTATCTGAAAAACATGTTGTAAAACCAGAACTGGTGACTGAGCAAGAGCTCTTGAAGACCACAGACAGCAGAACAGACATGTCTCAAATAAATATCGAATGTGATTCAGAACTTGAAAAGAAAGATGTGAGTCCAGCTGATGCTCACCCTGGGGAGGCAACAGTTGGAATGGAGGTGCAACAAATCAGCACTGAAACACAAGAAGATGTAGCTCTGGTGGACTCAACTCAACCTGCAGTGCTGCCGCCAAGAAAAATAGCATCTGCAGAAATTAGCTTACCTGAGGGAGAAGCTGTACAATCAGAAACAGTAACTGAGCAAGAACTCATGAAAACTACACAGTTCTCCACAAATGTTGTGCTTGATTCACCAAAAAGTGTGGACAAACTATCAGTCACAGCAGAGAAAATCCAGGCAGAACCTCAAGTGTGTATTTTACAACTCAATATGTCAACCAGCGACAAGGAGCATGAAAGAACGTTAGTCATGACAGCAGCAGCATCAAGAACAGATACGGGTCAAACGATATTTCACGTTGAAATAGAAAAAGAACAGAAAGACAAAACAGCTGAGGTTCATCCTGAGGAGGCAGCAGTTAGAATGGAGGAGCAACAAATCATTACTGAAAGACAAGAGGATGTTCAGTTTGACTCTGTTCAACCTGGACTGCTGGAAAACGAAGCAGTAAGTTCTACAAAAATAATTGTATCTGAGCCACACAATGTAAAATCAGAAATAGTGTCTAAGCAAGAAATCTTGAAAACCACACAAGATAGACCTATGGTGACTAAGGACCTTGTGGTCCAAGCAGAGCCCTCTGAAGCTTCAGTCACAGTGAAGGAGAAACAAATTAGCGCTGAAAGACCAAAAATTGCAGCTCAGAGTGACTCCACTCAAACTACACTGGAGCAATCAAGTGAAGCAGAGACAACATCTGCACAAATACGCTTACCTGAGCAAGACATTGTAAAACAAGAAACACTGATTGAGCTAAAGATCTTGGAAATCGCACAGGGCAGACCTACAGGGATTAAGAAACTTGGTGTCAAAGAAGGCTCTTCTAAATTGTTAATGCATGGAGTGGGTGATGCACCCAAGAGCCTAAGTGGCAAGTCTGTTACAGTAGACGGAACCCAGATTGAGCCTGAGGTGCTTGTTTTACAAGTAGAAGTACCAACAAGTCGTCATGAGCATGAACAGACATCTTTCATGATAGAAAAAAGTGACTCCGCTCAGCCTGCTCTGCTAGAGCCAGAGGTCAGTGGAGAGCTCTTGAAAACCACAGAAGACAAACCTATTGTGACTAAGGAATTTGTCCAAGACAAGCACCCTAAAGTATTAACACATGGAGTGGAAGACGTACCCACAAGCCTGGATGTCAAATTTGTTAAAATGAAGAAAATTCAGATGGACCCTGAGGTGCTTGTAATACCAGCAGTTCGAGAAGAGCATGTGTCAAGAACAGATACATCTCGATCAAGTATCCAGTGTGAAAGTTCAGAAGAACACAGAGATACGAGTGCAGCTGAGGTTCTTCCTAAAGAGGCTGAAGTTAAAACCAGAGTAGTAGAAGTCCAACAATTTAGGACTGAAATGAAGGAAGGTGTAGCTCAGACTGACACAGCTCAATCTGTACTGATACATGCAGGTGAAACAGAGTCAACATGTGTAGAAATAAGTTTATCTGAACGAGACACTGTAAAACCAGAAACTCTTAATAAGTTGAAGTTCTTGAATACCACAGAGGAGAGACCAAAGGACGTCAATCTGCGAGAGGAGTTTGTAACTAAAGATGTACTTGATGCACCTAAAGGCCAGCATGAAGTGTCTGTTACAGTGGAAAAACTCAGCATGGGGTCTAGCGTACCCACTCTACAGCCAAATATACCGGCCACCATAACCACATCTGTTGTGATAGCAACAAGTGCAAGGACTGACAGTGATCAAACAACTACGAAGTCTGAAAAAATAACACAAACCCAAGAGCTTAGGTCTCTTGAAGCAGAGAAAGAAAAGCCTGCATCTGAGATGAATAAAGCAGATGCTCCAAAAAGCTTTACCAAACTCCTGTCAGAACCAGTTGTGTATCCTAAAGTCCAAACAGATGCAACAAATAGGAAAGAAGAAGAAGAGAAGCAGAAGAAGAAAATTCAAGAAAAGGAAAAAGAAAGAAGCACCAGTGTAGAACTGCCATTCAGCATAAGCACAACAACCACCATCACTACCATGGAGGCCACTGGAACAAGGCTTAAGAAACTGCCACAGGTATGTTATGATGACCTATTTTTCTATGATAAAGTGCAATTATGTTAACCCTGCATCATATATAGACTAATGCATAGCCTACATGTAAAACATGAACTTGTCTACCAAAGCCAGTCCAGAAAAGCCTTCAATCTTGCAAAGGGAACTTCTTGATTGCTAAAAGAAGTTGCATTATGCAGAGGTCTTTCAAAAAACAAATGTAATTTCTCAATTGGTGTATGATTTCACTTCTTCAGCGTTAATGGCCTCACCTGTTAGTCAAGTCTTATTTAATACAACTTAATGTTTTTGTAAAATTTGGTCACAAAGAGCAGCGGTCCGCAACCTTTTTTGCGCCATGGACCGGTTTATGTCTGACAATATTTTCACGGACCGGCCTTTACGTTGTCGCGAATTAATCCAACAAAATAAAACTGGTACCAAAAAAAAAGAAGTAGATTTATTCATAACACACTGGAAAAGACCTAGGGAAGCCAGCGATAAAAACCAATAAAAACCCTGAAAACCATAAATTTCACACCCGAACCTCAACTATCATGGCCCGGTACCAAGCGACTCCGGTCCGTGACCCGGGGATTGGGGACCGCTGACATGGAGTATATATATGTGCATTAATACCTAGTTTCATGTCCACTATAGGAGCAAGTATTCAGTACTGACACATCACTGCAGGTGGTTCAGATATCATCAGGTGATACTGTACTGGGTGAAGAACCCCATTTGAAAGGACTGACCCCTCAAGAAAACAAAATAGACGCAAATGACATGGAAACTGAGAGAACAGTACTGGAGTCACCAGGAGAAACATCCATTTTGACAGTGATACAGCTACTCAAAGACATGGGACCCAGCAGTCAACTCATTGAGGTAAAATAAATATTATCTGTCATTGGCTCTGTGTTTGTTTTTGAACCAAGAAAGTCACAGAAGTTCCAAATGGTCACTTTCTATATGTAGGATTAAAATACAGAATAATCTTTCAAATAAAGCGGTGATGAACATGTACTATCATAATTACTGGCTGAAATGTAGATCATAATTCTTAGTTATTTTGACTCTTTTTTAATCCTCTTTCACATCAGTTCAGTTCAATCCAGTTTTAGATATATGAAGTAAACTCAAGAAAAACCTCAAAGCAGAGTTTGCAAAGGTTGTTTGTGAGACCTTTGAGGCAATTTATATGGTCAAGACATATCTTACTCTGTAGAGAGGATCATAACAATTCCTCCCTCAAACTGTTTTTTTCTGATATATATTTTCATATAGGCCCTAAATTAAACAACAAAACCAAAGCTTGTGCCTTAACAAATCCTGTTCTGCATCTGACGTGTCTTTCTGTCTGAAGGGTAAACCACTTGAGGATGCTCCAGAGGTTCTGATTTCATCTACCAGTAGCATGGACAGTCATCTAAGTAGGGTTATATCTAAACTCCTGAACTGCAAGAACCGCTCAGCTGAGCTGAGCCCAACAGCCATGGCCCAGCAGGTGGAGGAGGCTCAGGTGAGATTATGCAGCATGAATCACTAGAAAAACATCCATGGTGCTAAAGTGCCTCCTTATTATTATTATTATTATTATTATTATTATTAACAACAACAACAACAATAATAAGAATAAGAATATTTTTTAAAAATCATGATAATTGTAATAATAAAACATTTTACAGAGCATTTTCACAGTAGGCCCTTGTGTTCGCAATTCAAATAACAATGAACCTGAGTTCACAGAAGGTCAGATAAGCTCATTCTGAATTTAAAATTCAGCCTTTGTGTGTCTCACTCTTGCCTGCTGCATACAGGAGTGCAGAGAGGCTGCCCTGGCCCAGGTAGCATTGCTCTCTCAGTTGAGAGGGGCTGTTGCTGAGAATAGGGACACTCTGGAGCATCTGGAGGACCAGTGGAGCAGTGCTGCCCAGGATGCAGCTAATATTATCCAGAGTAAGGAGGCTCAGCTGCAGATGGTCACTGATTATTGCCAGCACATCCAAACAGCTAAGAATGCGGTGGACAAAGCAACCGCAGAACTGGACGCTCTTCAAACGTGAGTTGCCATCCGATGGTTTCATTTTAGTCTTTAATACTTGTATTTTAAGATATTTTAACACTTTTTATTTCACACATTGTCATCTTCCTTTGTCTGTAAAACTAACTGATAAGCCCCTAAAATCTTTTACAATTTGTTGCGGCAAACTTTTTGTTGTTTTTCTTTCAGATCCCCTCAGGAGAGCAGCTCCAAGGAGGCAGAGCGACTAGGCTCCTTACAAAGAAGTATGGAGGAGAACAGAACAGCACTTGGAGAGCTGCTTGTGACCCATAGCAAATTGTGCCCCCACCTTACCCGGTATGAGCGAGCAATTGCAGAGACTGAGCAGAAGAACCTACAAGAGAGGTGGAGAGTTCTGGAAAGAACTGTGGAGAGTATGCTTCATCACACACATGCCCGTTCTCACAAGACCAGCAACCTCCTGTCAGAGTTATCAGATTTGCAGGAACACTTGGAAGTGATCATTAAAGACCTTGAAGCCAAGTTTCCATCAGTTACTCAGTGGAACTGCAAGAAGGCTCGACAGCTGATGGAGGCAAACGCTGAGGTTAAAGCAGCCCAGCAGAAGTACCTCCATTTACAACAGCTGTCAGAGCTGTTGCTATTTAGCCCACAGTGGGAGATGGAAACAAAGGAGATCCATCAGGGACTCCAGAGAGTTAAGGACAAAATTTCTCATACAGAGGAACTTTTGGCTGCCCAAACCCTGAACAGCAACAGCCCTATCATGGAGAAAATTGTCATAGTGATGAGGGAAGGCCTGGCCTGGGCCAGGCAGACAGAGAGTGATATTGAGGGCAGGAAAAAGAGAGTAGCTCTTCTCCCCGAGGAAGTTCACCGGCAGCTCAGGGATCTGAAGAAGCTGCAATCTGAGGTGATGGCCAAACAAGGTCAGCTGGAGTCACTGGCGGAGGAAATGACTGAGCTCCTTCCACAGCTGGACCAGGTTGAAGAGGTGCCTATGGTGCAGAGTCTTCTGAAATGTCTTGAAGAACTCTCAAAGTCCACCAATGAGAAGCTGTCCAAAGCTGTGAAAGAGGTGGAATCAGGACTACAGACCAGAGAAAAGCTATCTGAACAGATTGCCGATCTAGACTCCTGGGTTGTGGCTCATCTGCAAAGAGAAGCATCCCGGGGTCCAAACAGTGAGCTCAGGAGCCCTGCTGAACTTGATCGCAGAACCCGCCAAATCCAAGAAACCCTGGATGAGGCTGAGAAGCAGGAAGCAGTCTGTGAGGCTCTTTTTATTAAGAGCAAAGATATCACTTCTGAATTCAGTGTCACAGAGAACTGTCAGCTTTTTGACAAGCTTACCAACCTCCAGGAGAATATCAGAACCATTAGCAGCCAAGAAAAAAATAACAAGAAGGAGCTGAATGAACTCACCCAGACTTTAGATTCAAACAAGAAAAAACTTGTCACTGTTGAAAACAGTCTAAGGCAGATGTTGGTGGATCTAAGCAGACACAGGTTCCCCATTACAAGAGAGTCCCTGCAAGCTTTAGAGCCTTTCAAGCACATGATTTTGGAACACAAGTCGCAAGTTGACCTCCTGCAACCCTGGATTCCCAATGAGAAGACAAAAGAATTGAACTCTGTCATCTCTGAGCTGCACAGCAAAATGTGTGCCCTAGAAATGAAAGCCAGGGACCAAGAGAGGTACCTAAACATGAGGCAATGCGTCGAGGATCTCAGGGAAAGCATTCAGGAACAGGTGCACCAGACAAAAGAAGATGGCAATGACACAGACGAGAAGTACAGAATCTGTCAGAACCTTCTTATCCAGTTTCATCTGATGAAGGGATTGTGTGAAGAGGCTCGCTCAAAACTACACACAATCTCTGCTGACCTCTACCCTTCACAGCTGACTGCAGAGCAACAAAGGCTTAAGCAAAATGAGGAGAGTCTTAGCACCTTGGAGATGACACTCTATAACAACCTCAGCATCATTGAGTGGAACCTGCTGATGGACCTGGACCTGGAATCAGAGAGGAAAGCCACTAAGGCCTTCCTCTTAAAGACCCAGAAAGAGTTTGAGAAACTTCCCACGTTGGAGCCAAATGACACAGCAATTAACAGAGAATATGAGAGAGTGGTGTCTCTGACAAAGACTGCGGAGTCAAGAATGAGAGCACTGGGGGTGCTGGAGCAAAAGAAGGGAAAGAAAAAAAGAAGTGGATCTCAAGACTTGATGGACTTGAAGAATGCAGTCCTCGGTCAATGTGAATCCCACATGGCAAGTAGTGTTGAGTATTTCTCAATTTGTTTTTGCAGTATTTTTTTTAATTGCTTTGTAATAAGCTTAGCCAATCAGAGTGAAGCATATGTTATATTACTATGCAATACAGCTGAATTAAGCCTCCACAATAGTTAGATTTGTTCATTTGTGTCTTTATGTGCCAGTAGGTATAAATATAAAATAACAATTTCAAACTTAGAGAGCATCAGCAATACTACACCATATTTGGTAGAGCAGTATGGAGCAAACACCCTTTCAGTCTTGTCATTTTGAATATAGTCTATACAAACAATGTGTTCTTTTTCACAGTTTTAAAGTTCAGTTTGATAGAACAAACCACAAAAGCAAAATACAAAGCAAAGGAATTACGCAGATGGTTTAAAAAAAATCTACACTATGGAGTGAACCTGCCAATCTGAAAAAATGTGTTGTTTGTTTTCCTATTGTTTTAGGAGAACATCACTCAGGCCAGGGAGTCACTGAGAAGCTACACCTGTTCTGTTAAACAGGCTGTACAGTTCCTGAGGGATATTGAGGTGTCTATGCTGCCACCTCAGGGCTCTGCTGGGGTCTGCGGTGACAGAGTCGAGGAGACCCAGCAGGCTTTGGCCTCACTCCAGCAGCAATTTCAAATTCATGTAGAACAGCTCCAAGACCAGACTGCTCTGCATCCATACCTGTCCCCACTGAAGGTGGAGCAGCTCCAAGAGAGTATTCTGAGCCAACTCCTGGTGATGATGTCCACTCTCCAGGCAAAGGGCCATGTGAAGTTGGAGTGTCTCAGCAGGTACTCAGCTCAGTCCTAAAAGTCAGATTTATCTTCCTGAAAAGCTTTTTTTGGTAGAAGTGTGTGATTGCACATGCAAAGATAAAACAAAGAAATAATGATAGTTATCTTTCTTCTTATTAGTTTTGCTAAAATGCCAAATACTTTTGGTTTCATCTGACCACGGCACTTTCTCCCAAGCACTCTCTGATCGTTTAGCTGTTCACTGGCAAACTTAAGACAGACCTGTGCGTGTGGCTTCTTGAGCAAGGGGACCTTGCAGGTGCCACAAGATTTCAGTCCATTACAGTGTAACGGGTTACCAGTGGTGTTCTTGGTGACTGGTCCATCTGCTTTCAGATCGTTAACAAGCTCCTTCCCTTTAGTTTTGAGCTTATCCACCCTCCTTCTCATGATCATCCTCATTTCACGAGACAAGATGTTGCACGGAGCTCCAGACTGAGGGACACTGATGATCATTTATATTTCTTCCATTTACGAATGATCACACCAACAGTTGTCAACTTCTTCCTGTTCACCCATTGAGCTAAACTGGTGCCCACAAGTAACAGTTATTTATCAAAAAAAAAAAAAACTTCACTCGCTGCATTAGAAATATTTGTTTTTCTTGTTTAGCTATTTAGCATGTTTCAAACACCATTTTACTACATTTACTAAACAGTCATTGCACGATAGAAACTACAAGACCTGCAAATGGCATTAAGCTGCAGAGCCTTTGTGAATGTGAGCCCTTATTTTAAATCTGACACTAAAAGATCAACATATTTGTCTTTCAGGTGTGCAGAGCAGCACAGAAATTACATCAAGTGCAAAGAAGAAATCATGCAGAGCGTGAAGAGTACAGCGAACAGACTCTTACAGCTCATCACTCAGAAGGTCACCTGTCTCACTGACTGCACTGACCAGGAGGCAAATCTTAGAGTGAGTATAAACCTCCTCTGAAAAAACTTTAATGCTTTTGTGGATAAAAGTTGAAAATTTCCACACAGAAACAGAATTCATTTTTACTGATACCCCTAATCAGGCACTTGCAGAGGAGATGGAGGCCCTCCTGAGACGTCTGGAAGAGCTGCAGGAGTGGTGTTCAGAGCAGGGCTGTCGCGGAAGCAGGGAGACCGCCATGACTTGTATCTGGAGATGGGTATTAAGACTACGTCACTGCACACAGGAGCTGACAACTCGTAGCAAACAGAGAATCAGAGAATGGAGTGATATCTCAGACAGCGTAAGTTTACATCGACATGTGTTTTGAGCATTTTTGAGCATGCTTAGCTAACCCTAATTATAAATGGCCAATTTTGTTGGGTTCTTCCTCTCAGGTGGAGAAGGCCTCTGTGTTACTGCAGGGAGTGGAGGCAGAGCTTCCTGACAGCTCCAAGGTGAAGGCATCTACCGAGGAGCTTCAGGACGTGCTGCAGTCCTGGGAACAGTACCAGGACAGGCTGGACTGTGAACACAGAGCGCTGTCTGCACTGGAACTGCGCACTGCCAGGCTGCTGGGTGTCCCTGCCCACCTGGAGCAGGCTCCTCCTATTCAACTCTGTCAGCAGCTGCAAGCAATGCAGGGCCGATATGACAAGTGAGATATTGTTTGATGTGCAACTCATTATTCTGTTTGCAAGTTTTTACTCCCTTTATGTTTTGATGTACTCTAAATGAAACTACAGTCCAAGTTCTACCAACATGCATAACTGTGCAGGTAATTACAACCACCAAAATAATCTTTTGACTCCAGCAGCAAAATCAGATCCATTTAATCCTGGAACATTCACCACACAAAGGCTGAAAGACCTGACTTAAAGCTATCATTGTGGCTCTGGACAATGTGTGGTCTCGTGTATAATCCATCTGTAATAAAAGAAGAGCAGTGTGATGTTTCTAAAAAGGAGGACTTTCTCCGTCCTACAAGACACATGTGTGTTTAGTGATGCAGTATGCTTGAGAAAGAAGAGGAGTTTTGTAGTATTAAGAAGGCATTGATACTTTTCCTGACAAACTTTCATTGCTCTCCTCTTTCATATGCATAAATGAGCCATGTTCATTATGATCTCTGTTCTTTAGGCACACAGAGACTAAGTTACCCATAAGTCCTGGTTAAGCAGTCAGCTTTAAGTAGGTTAGTCATAGAAGGCGATTGGTGTATAAGGTCTTCCCAGCTTACACTTGGCATTAGGACCCATATGTTGTATTCAATAGTCATGTTGTATTCAGTCATTTTCTTATGGATGTTAGGTAAGCAGCCGTAAAGTTGCTTAGCTTCTGTTTAAATGGCTGGATGTTTGTGTGTTTTCACAGTGTGAAGCAGAGAAGCAGGGAGGGTTTGCAGGCAGCTAGGCAGGAGCTGGAGGACAGAGAAAAGGTGCGAGAGGAGCTGCAGGGTATCCGGGTTTGGCTGAAGGCTGCTGCATCTCTTCTGACAGAGATGGAGCAGAGCAGCAGCACACAGGAGCTGCAGGTGAGACTCTTGAGTTCTTGTTTTTCAGAGTTACATCACACCTGCACACGGTTTTGTGGAGTTCCTTGAAGTTCCTTCTAAAACTTGCTTTACATTTCAATACATTAAGTGTGATAACACGACTTGCCATTAATTTTTTCACAAGGGCACACAAAATGTCATTCATTTTCTGACAGAGTAGTTTTTGTGAATGGTCATGCCAGTCATTGAACCTTGTAAGGTTACATAGCCTAGATCTGTCTTAATTTTTCAATGATACCATAAGTTTTGCATGTCGATGACTAAAATCCACCATGAGCTGGAAATGCAGTTATATTCCTCCCCAAAAGAATTTTGGAGATGAGGAAATCATCCCCAACTGCGAATTAAACCTTTGTAGAGAAAAGAAAACACTAGTGAAATTTAAGTGTTTCTAATTAGGCAAGCCATTCCTCTGGTTCACTGAAGGACCTCTGGGTATATCGAGGTCCCACTTTGTAATCCTCTAATCTAAAAACACATCAGTGTGCTCACAGTTTCTCGCTCCATCCCAGCCACTGGAGTGGAAATAATCAGCCTCTAATGAGACAGGACAGTTTCATCATCTGAAATGAAACACAATGATGCATTTGTACTCAGTGTAACATCATAGCTATTTTTATAATGATGCACTTGTCTTTGCTCTCAGTTAGAAAAGTTACACTCAACAGCATGACAACAACTAAACACTGAGAGTGATGCTTATACACTGCTCAAAGAAATTAAAAGATTAAAGGAACAATTTGAAAACACATAAAATCTCAATGGGGGAAAAAATCATGCTGGATATCTATACTGGACAATGTGTCAGGAACTGAAGGATGCCACGTGATTTGATGAAAATAAAAATTATGAACCTACAGAGGGTTATATTCAAAGACACCCAAAATTCAAAGTGAAAAAAATAATAGAGCAACCTGGCCGAGGTGCTTAGAGTAGATGTAATAGAAACAATAAGGGCCCCAATACAGAACCTTGTGGCACACCACAGCTAAGAGGACAGGATGAGCACTGGTATTTAGAAACAGCCACCAAAAGACTTGTTCAGAAAGATATGATGACAATCACTCCAAAGCAGATCTAGATACACCCACCAAATTGTTCAGCCGCTCAAACAAAATGTGGTGGTGAACAACAAAGCAGTTGAAAATTGATTAACAACCCCCTTCACTGCTTAAGTGAATAGATCAATATCCCAGAAGTTTAAATACTTTTTTCTATGACAGCTGGTAGGAACTACTTTGCAGATATTATAAGGATGTTTACCACAGATTTGGTCAGAACTCTCCCAAAGCCTTGCTGATGAATCCAGGAATTAGTCATCAGGGCTTTTCTACCCCTAACCTTAATGAATATAGAGTGAAGCAGCTTGTTGGCTGTGTAGTAAAAGTGTCACTAAATATTAAATCTTTCAATCTAACCGTTGGCTTGGCTTCAGACCCAGAAGCTGTTTGGTGCTTGTGTCTATGAACCCACCAACCCACAGAATCACTCTGCCCCTTGTCCTGAAACCTGAGCAGAGGCCAACATCTCATCCACTCCAGCTTTCTATTCAAACACACACACACACACACACACACACACACACACACACACACACACACACATTTTCTGAAAGACCCCCTTTCCGTCATCCAACGGTCCCCCCCCCCTCATCACTCCCTCCACCCTCATCCTGCTCTTGTACCAGACACCTTTTGTTCTGTCTTGTAAGTGGATCTTCCAGGTGGCTGTTGTAGCCAAGTCATTTCATGGGCACACACAAAGACACACACATTTCTCCTGTTGCACTTGTGAGGACACTCATTGTCATATGTTGATGTATTTTAGCTTTTAGCTAACCTCAGTGTAAAACTAACTCACTCTAAAATCAAATGCTAACTTTTCAAACATCCCTTTGTCAGAAGCAGGAATAAAAATATCCTCACTTTTCTAAAATATATAGAGTTCATTAAATATCTTTATTAAAGACAGAGACCATTAAAATTATAAATTTCCTCAAATGTAAATTTTGCAAAATTACACAGGTTTTGCAATTATGTCGTCTCTCTTTGTTAAAATCTCTAAATGTTCTACATTGACCTCATGTGTTTTAAATCTAGAATGACCTCAGATGGCTTCTTAATTAAAAAATGTTCATTATTCCATAAAACACTATTTGATTTTTACAAAGATAGCTATACAGGACACACACACAATTCGCACTCTTCATCTCCTGTTCTCTCATGCAAAGAAACTGTCTTTGCATACCCTCTCCTCCTCCCTTGCTTTGTTTAACACACACACACACATGCATGCACACACACACACACACACGCATGCACACACACACACACACACACACACACACACACACAGAAGCTCAGTTTCCCATCGTGATATCAAGATGCGCCTCCCCGTATAGTAGACCATCGGACGCTTTCAGACCCAGGTAGTCTCCACTGTGTTATTTGTCATATTTTAACTTTTTTCTGATCTTTATATTGTTTTTATTGTGCAGTAGAATCATAGTGAGGTGAAATGAGTTCACTTTTAAGTATTTTGTAAATGAAGGAGTGAGGCAGACTGTGTTTGACGGCAGCGCAGCAGGACACAGCGAGAGGACGGCTTGACAAGGAGCTAAAAGCTTACAAGAAGGACTTTCTTTAGTGAGACTTGTACATGAGACTGATATTTTGTGCCAAAATAAGATTTCTGCTCTGCATAAAATGAAACCCCCAAACTGTAGACATCTATGCAAAAGAAATTGCTGATGTTGGTTAGAGAGTCAAGTGTCGGCATTTTTTAAAGCATCTGCTTACAAGTGTTATTTGATAGAGGAAACTCTCTTTGGTGCTAAGTACAATGACCCAAACAAAATAGTTTATGGTTATGATGAGTCATCAAGAAAATCCATCAATATTACTGTTGTTATGATTAGTTTTCTCTTCTAACAGACTCTTCAAAACACTTATTCTTTCTTGTTATTTATTTATTTGTTAATATCTTTTGTAATCCCTTTTATTTAAAAGGCTGCCTATCTGTGTGGTTTCAGGCGCTCTACAGCCAGCTGTGTACCCAGAAGTCTTTGCTGCACCGTATCATGGAGAACCTGAAGATGAAATACTCAGATATGTACACTTTGGTCCCGGTTGAGATTGACAGCCAAATGCAGGACATCACTAAGTCTCTGCAGCAAGTAGAAGAAAAGGTGAAAAAGGCTTAATTTGGACATTTTAATGATGAGGAGTGTATTGATCCTTTAAGAGATCAATAATCTATTGATAGGCAGATGTTTGTAACAAAACAATAAATTCAACATCCATTTAGGTCTAGCTGATAATGTTTTTTCCTGACTGTTCCATCAGGTGGGAGAGGCGATAGAGAGGAGCGGTCCTGTTCACAGGTTGGGCGCGAGGATGTCTGATATCGAGGCTGGCCTGAGATCTGTTCAGAAGAGACTGGAACAGAGGAGTCCCACTGTGACTCAAGCAAAGATCACTCAGAAGGTGGGGAGTGATGAGGAAACAGGGTGTCTGGTTCATTGTTACAGCTTGTTGAGTAGAATACAATAAATCATTATTTAATAGATTGTAAGAGGGTGAGGAAAACATAACAGGATGTCCAATATAACATTTGTCCTCTGCTGGCCAGAAGATCCGTGGTAAGTTTTACTGTTTGGGATGCATCTTTGCTGCCTTCTGTGTGTGTGTGTTTGTGTGTGTGTCATGTTCTACATGTGTGATCACTTCGCTGCTCTTTTGTTGAGAAAACACAAGCCGTTTGGGCTGAGTCTTGTTTTGTTTTCTTTTTTATGATTTTTTTTTTTTGCGTACATCTATTTCTATTTTCAGTTTTCATGCTGCTTTCATCCTCCTACTCTGTTTTCAAATACACCAACAAATTCCACTTTCTTTTCGTAGCATTATGTGCATCTTTTCATGTAAAATATAGATTGCAAAAACAGAAATGACTCTTTAGCGAGGACTTGCTTCACAAGTCAACTGTGAGTGAGGGAAACACTTTCTGAAGGGGGCTGGCTAATCAGCTTGTGTGTCAGTGAATAAATATTATAAATCTCCCCTTGTGTGTGTGCTCAGCGTGCCTGGGACGAGCTGGATGCGTGGCACTCGCGTCTGGCAGCGCTGGAAGTGGACATGCAAGACTTAGAGAAGCCTGAGGAGGTGCTGATCCTCACAGAAAGACTAGTGGAGGTTCAGCAGCTTCACTCCCAGCTGGCCAAACAGGCAGAGCAGAGGACCACCCTGATCAGCAAGGTGAGAAAAGCTTCCTAAAACTGTTAGCTGTCTAACTCCTCACTGCCCTGCTGTATGGTTTGTCTGCTTAGTGTCAAACACCAAAAATATAATGACTTTGAATCACCAAGCTCAGACTTTTTAACCTAAATCTTCCACATTACTGTCTCTGTTATCATCTGTGATACTTTTGATAAGTTTAAAAATGTCTAAGCTTTTCCCTATTTAAACGTTCTGTTTCTCTTTAGATTCAAACGTGGCTTCAGGAACATCAAGAGATGGTCAAAAGCTCCAAGAGCTGGATGTCCGAGGCTCAGTCGTGGCTTGCCGCTCCCTGCACCTACACCACAGCTAAATGTTTGAGCAGTCACGTTCACGCCCTGCAGGTCGGTACACTCTGCTGTCTGCACAGCTCTTTCCACAGCACAGCAAACCATTTTGTGGTGATTCATTTTTAACCAAAAAATGCTCTTTCTGTCTCTTGGGGATGCAGTTGGTCCTGGATGATTCAGTCCAGATCAGAAACACACTGCAGGGCTTCAGCTCGGTCCTGAAGGAAATGTTGCAGGTTTGTGATGTCACAGCTCTCCAGGAACAGCTGGTCGAAGCAGATCGCCAAGTGGCCGACGTTCAGGACAGCTTCACAGCTCCTCTGTCTCAGCTGGAGCATGCTGCCGCTGTGAGATTCGATTGGTTTCTTTGTTTTACTCTGTACTCTCTACTGTCAGACTAGACTGATAATGTCTTAACCTCTAGGAGGTGGAGGCGATTGAGAGTGAAGTCAAGCGGATGGAGAATGATGTCGCAGAGATCAAGAACTTGCTATCTTCTCCAGAGAGTTTTCCCAGCCCCAGAGAGGACAGTTTAAAGGTTTGTTAGTTTCTTTGTTTTCATTTGGATTAGCGTGACGTGATTGCCCAAATTGTACAAAAGGATAAATGTAAAAGTCATCGTTTTCTTATTTTTCTCAACCCTCTTCTATGTGTGCAGGCGGTTGAGCAGAGGATCCAGTCGATGAGGAGAACAGTAGCTGAGATCCAGAAATGTAAGCCAGGCCTTTGTCTTCCTGAGAAGGCTGAAGAAACTCTGACTGTCTTTACTGTGGTGGACCAGCTCCAGACTCTGCTGCTGGAATTGGAGAAGGTCAGTTAGTTAATCCATCAGTCAGCTGCTCAGATATTTTATCTACAAGAAGATTGGTGCGAACTTTCTGCTTCACTCTGTTTGTAGAAGGTTCCTGCGTTATTTATCCAGCAGCCTCCAACTCCCACACAAGCCAAAGCTCAGGCGGCCCAACAGACGACCACTGAACTCAAAACATCTGCATCTGAAAAAGCTACATCTGAGGAGGCTGAGGTGAGCTTGGTCTATAAATAACATAAATAAGTAAATACAAGTTAAAAAAAATCATGAAACATCACTGTTACATGAATTATAATATGTATAAAACTACAAAAAATAAAAGTGAATGTCATTTAAGTTCTTTATTATAATGCAAGTTATTTTACAATGGCAGCGACAGTAGTTGAAGGATAAAGTTCAGTTATATTGTGTCAGTCATTATGTGATATTCCAAACACTTCATATGTGGAACATAATTTAAGCGAACCTGTACGGTGTGCTTTCTCTCAAAAGGAAGAGCAGGGTCAGATCAGAATTGCTCGTGTTGAGGAGGATGTACTGCGGAGGTCTGGAGCTACACTGCTGACTGTGGAGCAGTCCTCACCTGAACAAAGGCAGGCCCCAACACCTGATATTACCCAGGTAAGAATACCATGGACAGAGAAAAAAGAAGCTTATAATCACACAGTTAATTCATTAAGTTCATTGAAAAAGCTCTTCTTTATGACACATACCAGCATACAAGAACACCTGCAAAAAATAAAAAAGCAAAGAAATTGAACAGATTGGCCTTTTGGGGCGTGTCAGGACAAAGTGTGCAATACCTGGTACTCGCATGCGTAGTTCCTACATGTGTTATTAACAAACTGGTAAAAAATTAAAAATAAAAATCCCAAAGTGTCATTTAACTTCCTGTGCATGCTTAATATTACTAATGTTTACCAAGAAATGTTTTTTTTGTTTGTTTGTTATGTGTGCGTGTGTGTGTGTGTGTGTGTGTGTGTGTGTGTGTGTGTGTGTGTGTGTGTGTGTGTGTGTGTGTGTGTGTGAGTGTTCAAGACATTTCAAGTTCTCAGACTAGGACAATTGTGCACTCATTAACAGAAAGATATTTTAATTATTGACAAGATTAGTTTGAACTTAGAGAAAATAATTTGAATAAATGATAAAAAAAAAAACCCAATAAATATTGAAGGTTGGCAAGATATGTAAAATACTCCAAGTAAATATGTTGCTTCAATTATCTGCATTGTAACCTGCTCAAAAAAATGGACACTTTTTAATCAGGTCAGTTATACTTCTCGGATGTTGATCTGGTCAGTTAAGTTGCAGAGAAAGTTTTCTGTGACTCCCAGCACGGTTTCAAGAGAATGGGGGAGTTTCCAGGAGACAGGCAGTTACTCTAGGACAGCTGAAAAAAAGGACAAAGAAAGTCCTTAACCCATGAGCAGCTTGCATCAGCACCACATGCTACAAAATGATCTCCAGCAGGTCACTAGTGTGAGTGTCTGTAACCAAAAAATCAGGAACAGACTTCATGAGGATGGCCTGAGGGCCCACGTCCTGGAGAAGCCACAGAGAACATTATGCTGCTTGTAACATTGATCAGCATGACCGATTCAGCTATGCATGGGTCAGTGATGGTCTGGGGAGGCATATCCATGGAAGAACACACAGACCTCTACAGGCTAGGCAGACCCTACACTGGTAGAGTGAGTCCTGGGTTTCTCCTGGTGCACCACAATGCCCAGCTTCATGTGGTGAGAATACAGAACAGCTCGGGAACATTATGGGAGGTGAAACCAGCTGTTGCCTTTTTGGGAGCATACACCAGTGTTGTCAGGCATACATACAAGCATCCAAAGGCCATGAAAAAACTAGTTGCTACAAAGCATTTGACTAGCCTGACACAAATTCTTTTACTTTGATTTTCAGGGCGTGTTTGAATTGAGCCAGCTGTAGGCTGATCCTTTCCAGTTCAATTTTTTTGAGCAGTGTATTTACTAGAAGCTTCAAGTAGATATAACATTATGAGTCATATCAATTTAAGGCTTTACAGGGAAGCACATGATCTATTTTGCACATCTAAGAAGTCTTCTACTGTTGTATAACTTGTTAGTGGCCATTAAAAACAAAATGTTAATTTTACTTAATATCAAAGAAAATATTGGAAACAATAAAAACTCAAAACTGGCCAGGCTAGATTTTTAACCCCCACTTGTGTCACTCTACACATACTGTAAGCGTGTTTCCGTGTCAGCAGCGGAAGCATCAAGGCGTGCTCCAGGCTGAAGAAGCCACAGAAAAAAAAAGCAGTGAGGAACAGAGAGTGGAAGAAGGTGGAGGAGGTTTTTATTGGTGGCTCTGGGATGTTTTCCTGGGCTCTTCACCAGAGGTAAAGATGAGTGAGAGCTGCTGTGGAAAATCAATAAATCTCTGTTCTTCCTCTGTCCTTCACTCGTTTTCAACAGTTCTTTTCCTGGTGGAGTTCTTTGTGACCCGAGGTCACCCGCTTATGGTGTAGGTGGGCGGGATCTGCTATAATAAATTCCATCGCAAGTTGTGGAACAAATTATAGGAAAAGTTTGAAATTTTTAAAACTGATAACACACCTGAGACCCAATGACTGATCATGACATCACGATTCCCACCAATCCAGTCAAATGACATCATTTGTAACAGCTGTATGAATAGTCGCTGCCATTCTTTGAGCTGGGTCACTCTGATCTCCACCGCTGGCACTGTCCCCTCACCCTCCTCATCCCTACTACCATCTCCCTACTCATGATATTAAATTCCTTCCTGATCATTAATACATCTCTGCTATTGCTGCAGATTTGAGTTATTTCTTTTCCTTCTTCCACCCTACTGCACACTGGATTTGTTGATCCATATGACAGTATCAAACACGCATATGGATGTATTACAGATGGATACTGTGTTACCTTAGATGAATGAATTCATTTTACTCAAAAATGTTTTTTATTTTCAGCAGCTTAACATTTTGGTCTGCTTGGTTATATAGAAGGCTATAACATTTGTCATTGTGGTGTCAGGAACCTGTGGTTGTTGCCTCAGAAGAGACTGAAGCTGCCACTGGACAAAGCACTGAACAGCCTACAGAAGACACAAAGGTAAATAAACTTTCATCAGTGAGAAGCCACTGAGTGATGAATTAGTAATGAATTTAATAAGTATTTCATGGATACATCTTAAGAGCCCAAAAAAGAAGGCATCATCACATGGGCCAAGATATGAAAACATGTGTGGGTCAGTACCACCAGGGGTTTTAGGTGAAATCACTGTGAGACCTTGCCCCAGCCTATTGTGTGATGTATTGAGGTCACCTTAAGTAAGGTGTGAGTGGAGGTTGAGGATTGGGGGTTAAGGCGCCTGGGAAACCTGTAGTGGTAATGACCCATGTCTTTTTCCACTTGTTAGCTCATGTGGTGATAACTCCCACCAGGGGTTAAATACCTGGGATCCACCTTATGGTTTTAGAACTGAGGAAGCTTCTTGGATGAGAAGTCCTTCTTTTTCAAGCTCTTGAGACTGCCGTGACCTTTATAACTGAGAACCTACACGGACGTATTCTTGGGCAAATGCAATGCTGTTTTTAATCAAATATGGTAGAGAATGAAAATAATAAAAATCAAGAATATCTTAAGCCATCATGTAAGTTATTAAAAGATTTTTTATTTTGGACTCCTAAACCGTTTTGGTCATTGTTTGAATAAGTGGGCACAAAAATTACAGTGTAACAACATTTTTTTCTAGTTTTAGTTTTAACATTTTTTTTAAACTTGTAATGAATTTATGACTAAGCCTTTATGTATATAATATATACATTTGTGAGTATATGTATAGAAAACAAAGACGGCATTACATTGTTTTATTGATTTTATTTATTTGAGGTTTTATTGGCAAAAAGGATTGAAAATAAATCAGACTCATTGCATTTCTTTTTCATAATACAATGGGTTGTACTAGATAACATAACATCAAAAATCCTCTAACATTATGTAACATAGTTCCTTAACAGAGTGTATGAGTAACCGTGTGATATCTTATCTGGTGACATGGTAGAACTAAGTGGTCAATGTATTTAACTGACTGACCTGAGTGAGCGTCTAACCCTGATCATATTTCTTCAGGATGTTGAGGGCACCACTGACACCACAGAAACAAGTTCATCTGAAGCTTTATCAAAACCCCTGGGCGCAGTCACAACTCAGTCACTGCCTGAGAGTATGGTAAACACATCGCCGACCGTAAAAGTCTCCAAATCCAGCTCTGGGTCACAGCAGAAATGTGTAGTCTCCTAGATCTAGAACTTGTAGAACTGCATCTTTTTTTTCTCATCAATCTAAACCTAGAACCATTTCTGTGCAAAATCTCCAAGCACACCTCAAAGCGAGCCTAGAGGCCACTGTTTGAAGACTTATAGACCTTTCATGTCTTTGCTGGCAATAGCGTCTACGCAGCATCGTAAATCTGTCACCTTTTTCTGGATCTAGTTTGAAAACAGTTCTAGAATCAAGATTTCTATTCTTTCTCTATAGTCCCCTAGATTGATTCCTCCAACTTTTTCTATTCTAGCCTCTATTTCTGAGCCACTAGGTGTTGGATTGACCTCCCACATTACTCCAGACCAGACGCTTTACTGCCTTCTGTTGTACTCATATTGGGAGTCATTTCTTTTTTTGAGCGAGCGGTAGCGTCTCGCTTTTCTCAAAATAGTGGTTTTGTAAAGCCTTTGTAGAACCAAATGACTCCTTTACAAGAAACAACTCTAGAACACCTACTTATCATTGAAATCATTTAGAGTACCCCTCTCCTCTAGAATGTTGTAGAACGAGTCCTGTTTGTTCCTGTTTTTCTTTGACAGCAAAACTTAGAGCTCCTGTCTTCTTGTAGAAGTAAACCAAGGACACTTTTTCTTCTAGAACCAGTTCTAGAGCTCCTGATGTTAGGGTTCTTTTAGACATGTCTCACAGTGCATTTACATGGCAGATGATTGCTTAAAATTGTTTACATTTGAATCCTTTATTATGTCTTACTGCATGGCAAAAACTAAAGTGCAGGAAAGAACCAAAGCAGAGGTTTGCCAAATAAGTACTTTTCAAGTTTATTTCTGAGTTTAGACGAAGGATTACTGAGCTTGCAGAGAAATCTGCTTATTCTTTGACAAGTCAACACCACTGACACGTGGTTCAGGATGACACAGCACTACATCTGCTACAAATGAGAAGTGGTTGCTGATGGTTACCGTTTTACCCCCCAAGAAAACTGAAAGTAGGCGGATGGTATTTTGTATGTGTGGTGGATGTTTTTAACAGTCTGTATTAAGCCTTTGCCTTAGCATGGACCTTTATTCTGATGGGTTAGTTTTATTAAAACAGAAACAAAGTGTATTAATAGACACATTTTGTGAGCCATGTTTTATAATGTATCTTATAGGGAATGGTGATTTAAAATGTTAAAACTTTTTGATTGTTGACCTTTTCATTTACCATCTGGGCTGATTTACCAGCAAATGCAGAGCATATGTGATAAAATAAATATTTCTTTAGTTGCTTCTGTGCATCTGCCATTTGTATTTCCATAAGCTCATAAAGTGGGGTGTGTTGTTTACAGATGTGATTGACTCGATCACTGCCTTGCAGCAGGACAGTGTGGATAATGATTCCTGCTTTGTCATGAATAAATAAACTAATAAATATTATCACTCTTTAAAAGACACATTTTATACTTAAGACCTTAATTATCTTGTGAAGATGACTGTTGGCCATGAAAATGCACTGGTTTATCATGAATGCTGAGTCACTGGCTGCTGTGCACAGATGGAAACTTTGTAAATCCCACTGCAGTGCTTACTTTTTATTCAGAAGTAAGCATTTAATAAATCGTCCTAAAACAATCTCTACGTTACAGTAGTGTGTTTACAATTAGGGAAATCTTTTTTTTTTTTAAAGAAAGAAAAATCTACAATTTTTGGAGATACAAGGTTTTCATCTGAAAGCAGCAGACATCTTACATTACCTGGCATGTGCTGTACTACATCGTTTTCCTCATGTTTTTCCCCCATTCTGTCTGCATATCATTAAAAGAAAGAGAAAAAAGAGCACAAATACAAATAAACCCACAATAGTGATCCACTCCTCTGTCTCTCTTTTTCTGTGTCAGGAGCTCATGAAGGGACAGAGGGGGTTTGCATGAAGGGGGCGGGGGGCAGACACCCAGAGGGGTATATACAGTACATAAAGCACGCATAACACTTTCCAAAAATACATTCATAAGAGAGCTAGTGATTAGCGATTGAGTAATCTAAAGAGGGAGACAGTGCTACTTGATTAATGGAGGCATGAATGAAGTCCAGTTCTGTAACATTAACATCTGGAAAGACTCTGATAAAACCCTCTTGACACAGAGGCAACACTGACCAACACACACTTCCTAAAATAAGTGAAGGATCAGCACCTCTACCTTCACATTTACGATTTCAGGACCGAACTGAAATCGATACATTTTTAAATTGGCATCAAGTTGAAGCACACCAAAAGCGCTGTCCTCCTGCTAACATCCTAACCATTCAGGGGTGGATGAGGTGGTGGTTGCAGACAAACAGGCTGGACTGAGAAACTTATCTAAACTTATCTACAACTCACTGATTTCATATCTTAACCTGTGATGCAACATTGCAGCTTGATGTGAAGTTTTCTCAGTTTACTCATATTGCTGTATGTGTTTCATCTGCATTTATCATGAATGCACCCTAATGCACTTCTCACTTACATTTTTGAACTCACGTCCATGCAGAATATTTGAAACTTGTGTTCCAAACATCCCTTTTTTGTGGCAAGAAAGTGAATTTTTATGCACACAGTATACTAACGTTTTCCTAACTAAATTAAGCCATTCATACTTGATTGATTTGATGAAAAACAGCCCTCTAAAATTACAAAAGCAAAGTCAGGAAGTATTTTAAAATTATGATCTATTGTTTCAAATTAATAAATGATAGAGCTGAGGGGAGCAACTTGTTTTATGATTGTGAAATGGGTGCACTGAGTTCAGATTTATAATCTATGTAAGGGATGGTTTTACAGAGGATATTTTCCACACCACCTCCTGACATCAAAGGCTGATGAATAATGAACAGTGTGAGTAATTTTGACATTCCTCCTGTTAAGGCTGCATAGGTTCCTCTGCAGTTCCTTCACGACTGTGTGCACAGAGATCAGTCATGAAAGGAAATCAATCCATTATTTTACACAACAGTTTAAACTTATACAGTGAAAAGTGAGAATAATTCACTGTAAAAGTGAAGCAAGGATTACAAATGTAGTAAAAACAGTGAAAAGGACGTCAGAATGTATAAAAGCATTCAAGCACCAATCAGCTGTTTCCCAGCTACAAATTTCCCTGACAGGTTCTGGAGGAAGTGGGAGGGTGTTTGGATCCTGCGTTTAAGGCTTACTCAGCTTACCTGGCCCTCTGTCCTCAGTCAGCTCCACCCCTGTCGCCTGAGGGCTCTTTTCTTTCTGTTCCTCTGTCATTCTGTCCCTGCGGCCCTGCCACAGCTCCAGGAAGTGGTTTCAGGTGGGTGGAGCTCAGAGAGAGAAAGAAAGAGGAGTGAAACAGAGCGAGGGAAAGAGAGATAACCAGTGCGGGGGGTAAGTTACTGGGAGTGGTAGAGTGAGAACAAAGAAACAGGTTAGAAATATTTGTTTATATCAGTATTAGAGCTACAAACTTCAGGAACCAGTCAGCTTTTACTCTTCACTTTCCTCATCTTCCTCCCTCTCTACCTTGAAACTCTGGAGCAGAGAGGCTTAGCTGGGTGTGTTGTGCTTGTCTGTCAGGAATCAGACCAGCAGGTTGGATCCCAGTCTGGACCTCGCCTCTTTGAAGGTGTCCTCCATGTGTGCCTGGAGAGGCTCAGCCAGCTGGAGCTGTGGCTGCAGAAATCCCAGAGGAGTCTTCAAGCTGCCGGTGTTGCCGGTGTAGCAACTATGCAAGACAGCGTGGAACAACAACTGCTTACCTGTCAGGTAAGCTCCGCCCACCAGGGGGACCAGCCCCCTCCCAGAAGAGATAAGATAAGATAAGATAGAACTTTATTAATCCCTCGGGTGGGTTCCTCTGGGAAATTCGACTTCCAAAAAAAGCACAGCAACGACCGAAGTTACAGTTACAGAACTGTTATATATATATATACACACACACACACACACACACACACACACACACACACACACACACACACACACACACACACACACACACATATAAATACAGAGACAAATATAAATAAAATATACAAAGGGGATAAATAGAATAAATAGGAATAAAAAATAAAAATACAAGTGAATTGCACATTTCAAGTATTGAGTCTATTGCACTGTTGACTATTTACAAAAAGTATTGCACAAGGTATTGTACAGTGAGGTGCAGAGGCATTTACAAGAGACAAATGTTACCTCAGTTGTCTCTGTGCTGACTGTGTTGGCACACTTTACAAGCCCACATTACATTCACGCAGTCTTTTTTCAGTATGATGAATTTCAAAGTCACATAGACGTAATACAGTTATTTAATATTGTTTTTATTCAGGTTGTGTCAAAATTTGTTAAAATGTACTTATTTAACTTTTTTAAAGCTTTTTTAAGGACTGCAAAATAATCTGAGGAAGTCTACTAATGGACTCCACATAAACAACAAATAGATATCATTGACAAAAAGCCGTAGCACGGACATCTGAAAAACTTTAACCTCTTTAACCTTTGCCCTTACAGTCACCAAATCAATGGGTTCTCATTTAAAAAATGCTAAACTACATCACATCTGGTAACTGCCATCAGGAATAAAAGCCTGCTTTGAAGCTATTATCGCTTTGTTAATCAAAGTTTTAATATTGTTTGACATAAATCAACAGAATAATTAATGCTATGCAACAAGACCTATAACAAGACAGACTTTTCTTCTGACATTGTGATGATTCACAAAGAGATGCAAGGAGGAAATTATAGTTCCAAAATGTTGATACACTGTGTCAAATGGTAATAAAACCGAATTATTGATGTGCAAATCTCATAAACCCACATTTTATTTACAATAGAGCATGGAAAACATATCATGTGTTCAAACTGTTCAAGTATTTTAACATTTCATGAAAAATGTTGGAGATTGACAGCAGCAGCATGTCTCAGAATATCAGCAAAGCACAAGGCCACAAATCCATAATGGATGCTCATAATCTTTGGGCCCAGAGGCAGAACTTCATTAAAAGATATGATATGATTTTGTCACTGAAATCACGGCATGTGCTCAGGAACACTTCATCATTGTCTCTGAACACAGCAAGACATGCCTTCTGCAAAATGCAGAGCTCTATCACGCAATGAAGAAGCCATATGTGAACATGACCCAGAAATGCTGCCGTCTTCTCAGGGCCAAAGTGCATTTTAAATAGAAGGAGCAAAAGTAGAAAAGTGTTCTGTCATCAGACACACTGAAATTTGACATTTTGGTTTATAAGAAATGCAAATCAAAGCATCATTTTTGTTTTTTTATCTACATTTTACACAGCATTCCAACATTTTAGAATTTGGTTTGTAATAAACGCTACTGCTGAATGGAACTAGGAGGTGTTAGACAACACACAACATTTCAATTTTTGATGATTTCTTTTGCTTTTCTTTTTTTATCATAGCAATTTATCGCCCTGCCCATATTTTGTTTCACATTGCGATATTTGAATATACAGAAAAGTGAAATGGACTTTGCACTGGCAACACAGCCCAGTATGTAATGCAGTAGATGTGTGTTACTTCTTCTTCAGAGAAGGGGTTAAGGAGAGCTTTTTATGACACAGAAACTGCTCTTCATGGATGCTTCTATTTGCCGTGTATTATTCTTCCCCCCTTGTGCTCATATCAAAGCTATTTCAGATGAGTCTGGTTGAGCAGAGTTCATTAACTGTTACCTACTTAGGTTTCTGTAATCTCTGTAGTTGGGTTCATGTTTTCTTGTTCAGCACAGATTGTCAATTCAAACCTCAGCAAAGTAAAAGAAAGACTTTCAGGTATGGAAGGCCTAACATTACTGTTACTGACAGTCATTAAATCCCTTAAAAACATGGCCTCTTTGGAATAGTTGCAAAGATCTTACTCTTCTTAAACTTTTTGATGCAGATGTCTGATTGGATATGACTATCGCTCTCATTGTTAAATGTGATTGTGGCTATAAACACATGGCATAAAACAATTTCATAGGTGCAGAGTTCATAGTAGTGCCTCCATGTGCCAGCTACTGTGTAGCTGCAGAGGTGGTGTCCAAAACAAAAAAAATGAAAAAATCAACATGTCAGGAATAACCAAGTAGCAAAGCTTCACTAAGGCAGCTCACTCCCTGGGCAGTATTTACTTTTAAGAGTGTAATAGTATTGTATTTTGTATATAAACATATTATATAGGAGTAGGTAATGACTAACAGGTATTGTAAATCACATTTAGAGGTTTTAAAGCAGCATTACTTTTTCTGTTTAAACATTCAATCAGCTGGGGCAATATAACAGCTTACAGTCAGTAGCATCATGCCCTAACAGGATTCAACATTATCTTTATTCAAGCTTTAGCAGGAATTTTCTATTCAAGGACTCCTGGCTTACCCTGAGAGTGTAACTTGAGCCTCCATTAAAGTTTCAGGCGTTAAACACATCTCACAGGCACACATCACATTTTAATGGAGCATTAAAATGAGCCACTGAGATGTATCTTCCTATTCAAATTAGCTCCGTCATGCATCACCCACATATAACTTTGACATCATCAATGTGCTCGGCATTTTTCATTTAAGCTGAGCTCCAGAGCTAAATCTTTGTTTTAATTGTTGTTTTTCGTAGTGGTGTCAAAACAGAGCAGGAGGCGAGGTAATAAAGGAGTGAAAACAATAAAGAAAAGAAGGGCGTATCTAAGAGGTGGAGCTTCCAAGGCCAGCCTTCAAATAATGAAGTCCTGGCTGGTGAAAATGTTACACGTGAAACAGACAGTTAAAAGAATGAAAAGATTTAATGCTACTGTCTTTTATAAATAAACACAATGGAAATATCTTAAACTGATATAATTGATATAATATTAAAAGAGCAATATTTCAAGTTGACATCAAAGAACTGAAGTTTTAACTGAAGTTAAAAGATGTTGAACAAATAAATGGTGTGTAAAATATCTGAAGGACATGTGCTCACAGGAGCTAAAAGGTCAGGTAAACTGTAAGAACTGTGAGAACCTGAACACTTATTTGTACTCCAAATACTGAAGCATGCTGAAATGTTAAAGTCTAAACAACACAGTTGAGAATTCATTGAAGTCTGAGTCATGGAAGAATTTTAAAGATCAGTGATAGTTAAATTATGGAAGGGAGGTGGAGAAACGCTAAGGGTGTCTAATAATACTCAGCTAAATGTAACCTGATATTCAAATGACTTGCAAACTAACTGTTCCACTCAAACACTACAAACAATAAACAAATTGCTAAAGAAGCAGGTGATCCAACTGGCAAATCTCATATTGGACAACTGCAAGCTGCTTTGCAACCTACCTACACTGCAGATGGACAAGTCTTCTTAGGATTACAGTGGTCTTGACTGTATTCGTGTGTGTTTGTTTGCTGGTCTACAGGAGATGTTTCTGGAGATTGAGCAGAAGGTAGCCAGCTTGTCAGCTCTCAGTCAAACCGCTGACCAGCAGCACCAGCAGAGTGAACTGGGAGCTGCGGGATCCCAGCAGGAGGCAGCTGAGCTTCTTACCACCAGGCTGGAACTCCTGAAAAACAACCTGATGTCCTTTCAACAGATGCTACAGAACAGACAAGAAGAGGAGAGGATGAGCAGCAACAAAGGGCCCCAGGAGCAGGTACATACACTAAATCTTTGGCAAATGGCTGCATAGTTGTTTTGTATTCAGTTGTTTGGGGTGGCTGTGATTAGAAGGTTGCTGGTTAAATCTTTGGGCAAGACAACCCCAAGTTGCTCCTGATGAATTCACTGGAGTGTGAATATTTGGCAGAATTAATGGATGTATGAGGCCCTTTGAGTGCTCAGGTGGAGTAGATAAATGCCACCAGTCCATTCACAATTTTCCTTACTCAGTTAAATTCATTCTTATGTTAAATTAACTTCACTTTTGCTCTGAAAAACTGTCCCTTTAGGTTCCTGGATAATTTCAAACTAAGATTTATCATCAAAAGCAAAGCAGCATAACGTATTATATTCTTTCAGTCTGTGTTCTTGCACGCTCTCTAGTCCTGCTTACAAACTTTAACTGAGGTTGCAGGTTTACAACTGTGCCGCTGAAAGTAACGTCACACTAGGTACTGTGTGGCAAAGTCTGCCTTTGATAATTATTAACAGCTCTGCAGATAAACTAGTGCAGGCTCACCAGCAGCTCAATAGTGGCGTCCTTTCATAAGCAACACATCGCGTACATGTTTGCATTTAGACTTGTTTCTTAAAGCTGCTACCTTCAAGAACTCGTACAGTTGAAGTGATACTGATAAACTCTTTAGCTTTCATTCTTGTGTGTACATTTCACCTGTTTTTCCACAGCATTTAGTTTCTCAGGCAGATTGCCAGCTTGAGTCTAAAGTGAGGCGCAGCAACAGTGTTCAAGAGATCTTCTCATCACCTAAAAACAAACTTCTCAGACAGAGCAGCCTGCAGCAGCAGAAGGTACTGATGCCATTAGCTGCTTTGATGTTAGGTTCCAGTGGTGTGGGATTTTGTGTATTTCATGTGTCTGACTGCTTTTTGTGTATTTCACCCAAATGCAAACATTCAGAACATCCTGGGGCATTAAAAATCCCTTCTACCAGCATGTTTTCACGTTTTCCTGTGACATAAGTACATAGGATCAGAGGTGGATGTCAGTATTTAATTTTGTTAATATCAATAAGTTTTTAGCTGTGGCACTTTCTGCATACTTCAACCCCTGAGCAACCCATTGGTTAATTTTCATTACTGACACTGGATTGCCCAATCAAATCTCCCCTACATTCCCTGCCCGTCAGTGCACCCAGTGTTGCCAACTTAGCGACTTTGTCGCTATATTTAGCGAGTTTTCAGACCCCCTTAGCGACTTTTTTTTCTAAAAAGCGACTAGCGACAAATCTGGCGACTTTTTCTGGTATTATTGGAGACTTATTTATGACGACTTTTTGACGTGACAGGGCGTGTTGCTCTTACTCTCAACAAGCAGCGGTGCTGCCTTGGGCACCTCACCCGTGCCAAAGCGCTCCCAGGCGGAGGATAGTCCTCCCTCAACTGCTATCAGGGCAGGAGATGTTCACACCTATGCGTCCAAACGGCAAATGAATCGCGCATGAGCGAAGCCGCTGCTCCCGCACTGACTGTAACGCAGTCAATTCTTCTTTTAATGTTTTGCTGTTTTGTGGATCACAAGGTTTAAAACTACTTATAAACACACACTCTCACACACAAAGTAACTCCACCAGAGTGCCAATTTCGGGTCACTTTTTCCGGTCCAGGCCAGGGTAAAGATTTGTAGTTCTAAATAAATTCTAACTGCATTTAGGACGTTTTTTACTCACTTTATGTCTCTTCCGCGATGTTATTTCTCTCTCCAACAACATAGGTTAGTTACAATTACATTAGCATGATCAATTATGCAAATTAGATGATGGCGTCATTTGGCGACTTCTAGCGACTTTTAGGACAGCCAATAGCGATTTTCCTTACTGATGAGTTGGCAACACTGAGTGCACCTCGTAGAGGCTAAGAAAAGCCAAAAGGTGGAGCTGAAAAGCTGAGAGAAATAGTGATGGGATTTCCGGCTCTTTTTAGAGAGCCGGCTCTTTCGGTTCGGCTCACTAAAAAGAGCCGGCTCTTTCGGCTCCGAACCGGCTCTTCAGGTTGTTTTGTTGCTTTAATTAATTTATTATTAACAATAATATAAAATTATGCACAAAAGGAATTACTAACGTAAAAAAAAGTGGTTTTATTTGTATATGTTTATATATAAATATATGCGGTGGCCCCTAGAGACAAAACACGTACAAACTCCAAAACACATTTCTAGCATGAACTGAACTTCCAAAGCAGAGCTACTAGATCACTTAAATTACACAATTGAAAGCATGTGTGTATTGTTTGTGTATTTATACACAGGCACTCATATATATTCAAATAATTTAAAAAAAAAAGTTCATTTACCTGTTACTACCACACACGAAATCCGGTCGTTGGTACTTGCTGGCTTGTGTAGCCACTAGGTAACAAAAGCTCAACACTGCGCCCAGCATCCTGGAGCACTTCTGTTGTCTTTTGTACGTGTTTTGGAGTTTTTACGTGTTTTGGAGTTTGTACGTGTTTTTACGTGTTTTGGAGTTTGTACGTGCTTCAGAGTTCGTACGTGATTTGAAGTTTGTATGTGCTTTGTCTGTAGGGGCCACTGTAAATATACTTTTATTTTTTCACTCCACATAAAATGTAATAAATAAATCATATAATACAAAAATCAACTATTCACATTTCAACTTTTAACTATTTAAATTTTCAGCTTTTTCCTTTTACAAATTTAAAGTGAAAACAACACAAAACACTGCAAACCACAACACAATTAAATATAAATTATAATATGAAAACAAAAAGAAGATGCATATTCTCTGTCATATGGACCTGCATGAATAAATTTTCTGAATCCTTTATCATCTGCAACCGAAAATAGTTGTGGATGATTACTATACCTTTCTAATGTGACGTTGTTGTCCCTGGCTCTCTTTCTCTTTCTCTCTCTCTCCCTCTGGCTCTGTTCCTGTGCTACTGAGTGTAACTACCGCCCCTCCCCCCTCTGCCCAGCGTAAAGCACAAGGCTCAGGTGCGAAGTGAAGCGGAAAAAAAGTGCGAGAGAGAGAGAGAGGGTGAGAGAAAAAAAAAAAAACCCACATGACGGCTCGCGATAAGGAGCCGGCTCGCGTCGTTCACGTCAAAGAGCCGGCTCTAAGAGCCATTTCGTTCGCGAACGACCCATCACTAGAGAGAAAAAGAAAGAGAAACCATGAACATACCATGATTTGAACAGTGGGAGCAAATTGTGGCAGCATCAGCTTGATAGTATTTGTATCCCACTGTATAAAGAGCTAACATCGCCAAAATTTCATTATAATAAGTGTTTGTGAGCTAAAAATCAAGAATGTGTTTACTGTTCGGCCACGATTTGCACAGCCCAGCGTGCTCCCAATGCAGGGGAAACAAATTCTGTCGGGGAGGCCTACCTTGGCACCGCCGTTGTGCAGGTGAAGCCGAAGGCAACATATGCCTCGTCATATTTTCTAGTTTTTGGTTTGGAAAGAAGTTGGTTTGGAAGCATATTTGGCGACGCTTCATCCTCTGCTTTGCTTTGTGCGGGAGCCCCGTCAAAGACCTGTCCATTATGCTAGCAGTGTCCAAGCAGGGTTTTTTTTTTTCTTTCTTTCTTTCTTTTTTTTTTTACCGCACTCCCGCAATGGCTCTGTGCCCCCCACTTTGGGAACCACTGACCTAATAGCTAGCGGGAAATAATTAGAAAGGGAGCGATTCAAGTAAAATAAATGGCTGCTTTGACAATAAGCCGCCGCTAATAGATGAAGTATGGCTTTTAATTTGTGTCAGTATGTGACGTGACACAGACACACAGACATTGTATCAAATATAAACAGTTAAAATTGTTAAACTTGATATTTTACTTTTGTGTAGGAGCTGGAGCTGGAGCTCAGTGAACAAAGAGGACTAACTCAGGCCATCGCCAGGCATGGCAGCAGAGCGCTGCTTTACCGCCAGGAGTCCGAGGACCACAGCCAGCTCTCACTAAGGCAAAACAGCTTCTTCACTCTATTAAATTGTTGTCAAACACATATTACAGAGTTTTAGTTGTTTTAAAATATAACATACATTTACATTTTTAAATAAGGTATTTTACTTATAGGACGAAGAAAAAGACTACAGCATTTTCTTAATTCAACTTCAATCTATATAGAAAGAAAGAAAGCTGGAGTGAGATGAAGTGTTAATTTTCAGCTTGTTCTCTGGCTGCAGGTCGCCTCCTGCTGCGGCTGATGAGGAGGAGGATTCGGCTCAGAAGAAGTGGGATCACCTTCACAGTCAGCTGCTGGCTTTGGAAGAGAGCTGGCTGCTTCCTCCCTCCGAGGTAAGGCCTTCATCGTGAGACTGAGGTGCTTGATTATCACATTTCAAATACAAGAGAGAAAGGGACAAATCGGTGTTCTCGCCATGCTTGATTATCACCTTCTTTGAGCAGATGCCACTTTGTTGTCTCGTTGGTGTTATGGGAACTCCTGCAGGGCATGATTAGAGTAGCGTGTGTCTCTAACTTTTCCTCTGATGTTTTTCTCCGTCTCTCTCTGTCTGTGTGGCTCTCTCTTTCTCTCTCTTTATGAAGGTGACAGACTCATCTGTGAAGCGTAGCAATGGAACAGCAGGATGCATGATTGCCAGAAAAAACCTGAAAGAGCTCCAGACCTGCATCAGCCATCTGAGAGAGCTGGGGCACACATCTGCAGAGCTTCTGAATCAGGTGAGGAGCCATTATTTTAGGGCTGTTTGTCAGAGAGTATAGAAGCTGTTACACGAGGCCAGTTGCTGGTTTTCTTCTCAAGACTAGAGAGCCTGAGATAAAGCTGAAGGGATGTGAGATGATTAGCTTCCTAAATTTATATTCCCTTTAAAGGTAATATGTAATTTAGAATTATTTGTAACTATAACCAGTTAAATGTAATTGTATTAAATTAGCTTTCTATTAAGTTATGCAGCTTGCATTATCAGTGGCATAAACAATGTATGAGATCTGAAAGAAAAGAGTTTTATGTGATCAGTAAATATGTGATGTGATCCAAAACACAACTAATAAACAAATTCCAGCCACAGTTTTTACACTGTGTTCAGACTCAGTGGTGTTGATGCTGAAAATCTGAGCCCACTTTTTCTCCCCGAAAGATCAAAAATCAATAAGAAAACCAACAAAGTATAATATTGATCTTAGCACTGGGATCAGTGTCATCTTATCAAATAATTACAAGGTATAGGTATCAGAATCAGAATCAGAATACTTTATTGATCCCTGGGGGAAATTATTTTTTGTTACAGTGCTCCATTTTAAACCAACATTAAGACAAGACAGACAATACACTAACTAAGAATAGTATAATATATACATACATATATACATACATAAGTCACTCATAAATAAATAGCTTGAAAAGAAACATGTGTAGCTGTAGTAGCAAACAGTGTGTTAAGTGGATGCGTTGTACAGGGAGATGGCCACAGGCAGGAAAGATTTCCTGTGTCGTTCAGTGGTGCTTTTCGGTAATCTCAGTCTCTCACTGAACGAGCTCCTGTGACTGACCAGCATGTCATGGAGTGGGTGGGAGGTGTTATCCAACATTGTCTTTATCTTGGACAGCATCCGCCTCTCCGACACCACCTTGAGGGAGTCCAGCTCCATCCCCACAACATTGCTGGCCTTACGGATCAGTTTATTAAGTCTGTTGGCATCTGCGACCCTCAGCCTGCTCCCCCAGCATGCAACAGCATAGAGGATCGCACTGGCCACAACAGACTCATAGAAAATCCTCAGCATTTTCTGGCAGATGTTGAAGGACCTCAGTCGCCTCAAAAAATAGAGACGACTCTGGCCCTTCCTGTAAAGTGCTGTGGTGTTTTTAGCCCAGTCCAGTTTATTGTCCATGTGAACTCCAAGGTATTTATAGTTTATAGGTAAGGCTGGACCTCATTTTGAGTTGTCACAGGACTGAAAAGTGAAACAATCTTTAATGCAGCACCAATAATATAACTGATGCATGTTTTAATGTAATAATAATAACAATAATAATTTATTTATATGCAACTTTTAGGACACTCAAGGACACCTTACAGGCAATTAAGTATCAGAATCACAGTATGGAAAATAACAGTTGGACAACACCAACTAAACGTCAATATGCATAATATTAAAAATTCTAATAAATTGAGGTCCCTGGGCTGATTCGCTTTAATATTTGATCAAGAAATTTGCTATTGTCCACTTTAAAAAACATTAAAAAAATTATAGTAGTAAAGTAAAAGATGAAAGGAAATCAACTCAGCCTTGCATAAAACTGAAACAAATAGCCTAAAAGAAAACCTTTGTGGATGTAGGCCAAATTTTAATAAATTGTTAACATGACCCTGCTAACGGTTTTGCTCATCTTTCATACCCAGGCCTGCCCTGCTGAGGGAACCCATCAGACCGTTGATGAAGGTTTGTTTCATGTATTGCATGGAGCATCCCTGTGCCTGGACTCAATGAAAAGCATGCTGTGCTCACCTGTTCTGGTGACACATGAAGAAGAACCCCAGCTGAGGCTGCTTCACCTACAGGTGAGACGCCTCACTGCAAAGAAGCACTTAACATCAGATGTTTACGGTTGTTTTCAGTTTCAAAATTGTCATCATCAGCATTCCTGCATCTATGGCTGAAAAATCTGAGGCGTGATAGTGACTTTAATGAGCCCCCTTCATTTTCTGAAGCATCAGTGTGAGGCTTGTTGTTACTTTCCGTGAGCTATTTCTGTAGACACTGACATTACCTTTAAAGGGAAGTGTCATGATGTGTTTTTTTTATCCTTAACTTTTTGTGCAACCATATCAGCTTTTAACTTCACACTGCAATTTTTATGGCTCAGTGTTCTTAATTCTGACATTTTATCGACCCTTTTGGGAAAAAATTATAAGTGAAATATCAATAATGCATCTTACTGTTAGTTAAAGCTTAACTAAAAGAAGGATCTTTACTATTCATCTTCCTTTTCAGAGTCTCTCAGCAGAGCTTGCCACCCTTGGCAGTGAGCTTGTTTCTCAGGGGTCAAAGGTCAGCAATGTCCCGGGGTTAAAGTGTGGTCAGCAGTGCATTGATGATCTGTGCAGACTACTTCCTGTGGTCCAGATCGCGCTGGCCAGCAGAGAAAAGCAGCTCAGGATCCTGCAGGAGGACAGTGCAGAGAAACAGGTCTGCATGTGTTTTAAAATCAGTCAGTAAATTGCTTTATTAATACTGATAAAAATAGAGAAAGTAAGAAGACATAATATCTAACTTCAATTGAGATAAGTTTTAGCTTACTTGTTATATTGGTAATTTGCTCTGTTAATAGATCAGTCGACTCTAAATTGACTGTTTATTATCAAAATCTCTACAGATTTTAATTGTTGGTGTGTTTATTTGTCAGGCTGCTGCTCACATCCAGGAGTCTCTGCAGCAGCAGGTCGAGGCTGACCAACACAATCTGCCTGCCTCTCTCATCCACCAGGCCACACAGCTGCAGGTGTGTTAGCGAGTGTGTCAAATGTGGGCTTTAGTGTTTATACGTTTACGTAGGTCACCAAGGTGGCCCATTAAATACTGAGAGGCAAGTTTAAGAATACTCAGAAACTGAATTATTCAGATGATGCAAGAGCATTTAAATCTTCAAATTTTCTGTCCTCCTGTTGTACAGGGTGAGTTGGAGACAGTAGTGGGCGGTGTCCGTTCCCACTGTGAGGAGTTGAAGAGCGGCGTGGAATTGCAGAAGCAATATGAGCAGCTGGTCCGCAGCTTTGAGGAGCTGCTCAGTCTGGGCTCTGATAGTTTCCCTCAGCAGCCTGACACAGAGCTCTGGAGCAGGGCCCAGCTCCAGAAGAAGCTAAGCAGTCATATGGTTAGTGTGGTGGAAAAAAAGAGTCCCATTGAAATAAGACAATAGATTATGATTTTCATGTCTACTTTTTCTTAATCAGAGGTTTTTCCAGTTCCTGGGCGATCACTTTGAAATCCTGCAGTACCTGACCAATAGAGTTTCAGATATGCCCCTAGAAAATAGGGAGGTTACAATAAAGGGTCTGCAGGACCAGGTGGCTCGACTGCAGCAGGATGGACTGGAGAAAGGGACCAAGATGCAGGAAACATTAGAGGTAGGTGCAATGTAGCTTACTTGCAAAGTGACTTTCAAGTAAAGAAAGAGAAATACAGTACATACAATAACGAAGAGAGAGATTTCATGGAAGCCACACCTTGCATCTCCCATCAAAGTGGAATGTGATTGCCGTTATACATTCTGAAAAGCACTTCCACTGGAACCTACTGACACCTCTATGCCTAAAGTTTGCCTTAATCTGTCCAGGCCACCAAAAATCCCCCAAATTCATTAACTTGTTCACTAGATGACAGATTTACACATATAGGCTATTAAAGGCACCACAAATGAGAAATGAGAATGAGGATTGATTTTAATGACATAACCATCACTGATAATCACAATGTCTGCCTCAGATGTGGTCACAATGGGAGAAGGACAGTGCATGGTCCGACTCTTTGATGAGAAGTATTGAGACATCATTTCCCAAAATCCCTGAGGGATCTGAGCAGGAATCAGAGAAGCCTCTCAGCTACAAGGTATTTTCTATTTTCTATTCCATCTACAAGGGATCATTTTTATTAATAAATGTGTTTTTTGACCGTCGAATTTACTAACAGGCAGCCAACTGGAGTACAGAGCACATCAAGCAATGTTCCATTCTATCTATCTGGGCAAGCTCTATGCTGTACTTTGTGCACTGCACTCAAAACCTAATTAGATCAATTAAATACACCCTAATAGGTTGTTTCTGTAGGGGTACAGGATGCTCCTTGGCTTTGATGTGAATTTTTAGCCAAGCACAGACTTCTGACCAAATGTAATTTTGGTTCTGTTCACTGTTGTTCTGCTTCCAGACTGGCAACGCATCAGTTTTGAAATGCACCTCAGAATGGTCTATAGTCAACAAAAATATATATGTGGTAAAATAGATAAAAACATAAACATAGAGGTTGTCTTCTCCTGCATCTTTGCTCTAGTTCAGCAACCAAATCTGCATGAGATTAATAGTAACAGCTCAGCTTAAGGTCTCGTTAAAATTTTGTTTAACATCGAATGTCAGCATGTATTCAGTAGTGAGTCTCATTCATAACTTGTTACAAACTCTCTTTTGAGGTCTGTCTTTATGAAACTTGTTTGGCTTTAAAGTTGTCCTTTGTTCACTATCAGGGTTATTATCTTAGATGAAAGTGAAATTGAAAAGTAGCACAAACCTTCACCCTTAGTCTTACATACCAGTTGCATGAGAGTTAGCAAACCTGATTTATTTTAATTGTGATAAGATGATGAGTCTGAAATCTCTAATGCCCTTCTGTGACTGTAGCCAGCAGACAAAAGGTGACTTCTCACAAAGATTTTTGTATCGCTCTGAGCATTAGCCTTTGTGTTGAGTTGAGTGAATATTCACGCATGTATGTATGAATTCATTTCATGGGTCTGTGCAGTGATATGCAAGTTCTCCTTGTCTGACTGCAGGAGCTGCATCGCATTTTGGAGGAGAATGAAGCGCGGGTCAGTCAGATGCTGGAGGGAGGCCGGCGACTGCAGAGAGCGGGTTTTAGTGGAGTGGGTGTGTCTGTCTGTAAACTGGAGGCTCGCTGGAGATCTTTGCACAAGAGGCTGGAGCATGAACGCACCAACTTTGACAAAGGAAGGAAACTGAAGAGCAGGTGACTGATGAAAAGCATGAAAGTCCGGGCCGTCTGACATAGAAAGTTGGAACTTGTCCTGAACTTAGACTAGACTGCGTGTAGTTTAGTTTAAGCTCATATCATATTTTAGAAATGTTTAGTGTGGTTTATATTGAGATGAAATAATAATAAAATTGTCAATCTAAATTTAAATTTAAAATAGGGTTGCATGCAATGAAAACCCCAATATTAGATAGTAAAAGATCTTTTGGTATGATGTTGTGTCAACTTGTTTTTAAATGTGCAACTTTTGCCCAAAAATCAGGTTTCGTCACAGCTCTGCCGCGCTGTCTCAGTGGATGAATGAGGCTAGACAACGGATCGATAGATGGAGTGAGCTCACTGTCTCATCCAGTGAGGAGATGGATGTTGAACAGAGGCGTGAGCTCTACCTCCAGTCTGTGGTGAGTAAGAGTTGAAACCATTGTTTTTTAGTTTTTTTAAAAATATTTTAGTTCTAGCACTTTGACCAACTTTTGCTCATTAGCAGCTCTTCCAGAGACCACAATGCACTTATGGAGAACAGACTAACGTAAGATTTTTAATGCAGGCTTTGACCAAAGAGTTGGAGGCCAAATCTGAAGTAAAGGTGGCAGTGACCGGTTCTTCGTCCCAGCTGCTGCAGCTGAGGGAAGCACACTCAGAAAGCGATCCTGAGGATAAAGGGACTCCTCTGCCCAAGACTTCTGACATAGATATGTGCTCCATCAACACTCAGCTCAGACAGATAGAGTTGGACTGGTCCAGTCTTCTCGTTGATGTGCCTGTTATTCAACAAACTCTGCACAAGGTGAGGATCTCCCCCCCATGTAGACTGTGACTTCTCTAAGTTAAACTATTCAGCATTTTACAAAAGTTGCGCTGTTTTCTGAACACAGGCAGTTCATTTCAATATAGAACTCCAATAAAAAATATTCGGCATGCTATATTCTACATGTTTTTGTTTTTTTTAATTTGCCACATATAGCAGTAATGCACTTCAATTAAATATTCTCCTTGTATTTTGGATCTCAAGAACAGAAATAACGGTGGCTCTGAAAGGTCAAGCACACTGTAACGCAAGAAAAAAACTGTAAATAGAAAAAGCACACAAAACAGAATGGAAGTTCAATAAAACATAACAGGAAAAAGATGCTACAAAAGCTGACCAAAAAACAAAACTCACAAAACACAAAAAAGGGTTTTGGGGGATAAAACAACATGAGGAAACAGTTGCGAATGTGACAAGTATGCAACTACATTCTTACATGAATCATGTGATTAAAATACACATTACCTGCATATTTTTATCCCTCACAACACTGGTGAACCGTTCACTTCTTTAAAGTGTGTCATAGTCAGAGATGGGCAGTAACGCGTTACTGTAATCTGATTACTTTTTTCAAGTAACGAGTAAAGTAAGGGATTACTATTGCAAAATCGGTAAATAGATTACCGTTACTTTCCCGTAGGAACGCTGCGTAACTGCGTTACTAAAACCGTGATTTTTTTTGCGAGAATGTCTCATGACAGTGATGTAAGCAAGTGCGACGTTAGTGACAACAGCTGTGTGCAGATCAACAGTGGATAATATATCAAGTGCAGGAGAGAGTATGAGCATGCAGCGTTTAAAGCGTGGAAGTACTGATCTTACTTTGAGTTTGATTCCATAAAAAGTGACAAAAACATTAGTGTCTGCTGTGCGTGGGAAGAAAACTTCTTTTTACAGCGAAAAAAACCCTAAACTTCCAAGCAAGCACCGAGTGCGCAAGGACGTAATGGGAAACTCACAGAGAAACTCGCGGATTCTTCCACTGACCGCAGCGGCACACCTGCACCAGGGTAAACCTCCGCCTACCCCACTCCTGCTTTACAGGTGAAAATAGAGCAAAAGGACCGCTAGTCTTTGATGTTATTTATTTTCTGCTGTGTTTTACTTGCATCTATTTGAAAGAGTGAGTGGAAAACCCAAAAAAAATATTTTATTTTATGTGCTGGAATGTGCAGAAAATAGGTTTAAGTATTAAACAAATTTCTTCCAGTCAGAGAATGTTGCATATAATTAAATTTTTGCTTGATGCATAAAGTTAAAAGATTAAAACTGATAAAACAAGTTTTAAAAAGAGACTTTTCCATTTGATTACATTTTGTATGATGGGTTATGCAGAAAAAGTAGAATTGGGCTGAAAGATCTATCGCTTTATCACCTATTCAGGTTGTAAATCGTGTTTTTAAAAAGTAACTAAGTAACTAAGTAATTAATTACTTTTGAAAATAAGTAATCAGTAAAGTAACGGGATTACCTTTTTGGGAAGTAATCAGTAATTAGTTACTGATTACTTTTTTCAAGTAACTTGACCAACACTGGTCATAGTGCAGTTTTTGGTGACTACTGTAGCACTTTCATTAATGTCTCCTCAAAAACACCTGCATTGAGTTTTGTGAGATTTCGTTTTTTCTACTTTAATTGTTTTCAGTTTTATTTTCAGTGTTTTTGCAACATTTTTGTTCTATTTGCTGTTCTTTTCTTACATTGCAGTGCATTTGACCTCTCAGAGCCACCGTAGAAACTCCTAGAAATACACATCCAACAGGATCGGTCACCTCTTATATGCAGTCTTGTAACTGTGCTCTCTTTATAAATGCAGACAGTGCAACGTGGTCCAATACATTAGTACATCTGACCCCAGATCTCCCTGAAGGGTGTTGGAGCGATGGAGTTTCTTAAATGCTGAATATTGTAATACACAAACTATGTGCCAGACACCCTCTTATCTGTGGATGTATTTAAATGTCAGAAGTTATACTTTCACAGAACCTTTCTGGCTTTAGCTCGACAAAGTTTGGTGCAGTTTTGCTGCCACCAATTATAATCATCCATCTTGAGGGCTCTTCTCACCTCTCTTCTCTTTTTGGTGTGAAACCACCTATGAACCTCTCTGTGTCTGACGTTTTTTTTTCTTTTCTGCTTGTCTGTCTTTTGCTCCTCTCTCCTCTTTCAGTCTCGTTCATCCACTCTTTTTCTTCTTTACTTTCCCACCTCCCACCTCCACTCGTCTCAGCTCTACCCCCTTCCTTGTTCTCTTTCTGAAATCTTCATTTCCTCTGCCTCTGTTCACTTTGTGGTCAGCTCCTGTCATTTGTAAGTCTTCTGTCCCCCCTACTTCAAGATTTTCACTCACTTCCTTTTAAACCTGGACTGTCTTTGCTAATAGCACCATTGTGGATTAACTGAAAGCTTATAAATGAAAACAATTGATTAAAGGCCATTAAACAATGACAACAGTATGCAATGGTTTTTTTAAATTAATTTATTTTTTGGACTTCATTGCAGCGATGGTTAGAGGTGCAGACACAGCAGGGGGCGCTGCTGGAGTTGCAGGCCTGGCTCGGAGCAGCTGAGTGTCAGTTGGAGGAGTACTGCAACAAAATCAACAAAAACTCCTGCACCAACAATGATCTCGCCCAGTTCCTGAAATACTTCAAGGTAGAATGGATGGTGGTGGTTGTGGTGCGGGCTTACATGTTTGTATTAATTATGCTGTTTCAGTGGGATAGTGGAGTATTATTAGCGCTGATCTGATCTGATCAAGAGACGTTTGTTGGTTTACTTGTGTATTTATCCATGGCATATTTCTCAGGAGTCTCAGACAGAGATGTGTGCACATCAGATTACAGTGGACTACGTGAACCAGCCATTACAGTCAAATAGTAATGAGAAGGACCACAGGTTGCGCTACGAACAAAACCAGTATGCAGATGAACAGGGTCGCCTCAACCATCAGTGGCTCAGCTTGCAGGAAAAAATCAACTCTAAGGTAAGTTTGAAAGGTCCTGCCTATAAACCTTCCTACATCACACACTGTTGATCATTAGAGGAGATGTTTGTAATTTGTTGACAACGTGTGCGGTGTTCAGATTCAGGAGGTTGAACAGGAGTTGAGGAACAGAGTAGAGTGGGATGCCCGACTGCAGCGGATCAGCAGCTGGATCGCGGTTCAAAACCTCTGGATGGACTCGGCTCAGACACCCAGCAGCCAGACGGAGCTACAGAGGAGCATCAGCGTCTGCCAGGTCTGTGTTCTAACATCTGCGTGAACAGTCAGCGTGTCTGTCATCATTTCAACATTTCAGATTTGATGTTTCAGCCGTGATGAGCAATTTTCACGTCAAGTCATTTGCAAAGAAATACTCAGAGATACACGTCCACACAAGGGAAGTAAATCAACACAGGTTTTAAATTCTGCTTTTATCTCAGGATCTTGAGGAGAAGATTATGCAGAAGTCTGCAGCTCTTCAGGAGCTGATAGACAAAGTTTGTGGCAGACAAGAAAACAGGAGCTGCAATTTTATCTGTCAAATCGATAAATCCATCGAGACCTGCACAGCTCTCACACAGAGGGTAAGTAACACAAGGACAGTTCAGAGGATAAATGCCTCTGACTTAAAAGTTTTAGGTCAGGTATTTGTCTGCTCCTGGGTGTCTTTAGATTATCTTATCTTTTACAGAACGACTCAGTAAAACAGAGGCTAACTCAGGCTCAGCTGTTATGGAGCAACATGGAGGAGAAGCTGAGTCACATGGTGCTGAAAACAGTGAGAGCATCTCAGACTCTGAAGTATTACAGCGGCCCCCGGCTCTCCCTGCAGGCACTCACAGATCTCCATGAAAAGCTGCAGGTATTTTACCCATACTAGCTCGATCACTTGTAGATGTTTAAACTCACCACTTTTTCTGGATTCTTTGTCTGCAGTAGATATGTTTAATAAGGAGAATTTGGTCACTGGAACTGTGAGCTTCTGGACACTCAAAACATATTGCTTATTAAGACAGTGGTTAGCACTGGGTCCTGGATTCTAATCCAACATCCACCAGTGTGGAGTTTGCATGTTCTCCCTGTGTTTGCGTGGTTTCTCTCCGGGTACTCTAGCTTCCTCCCACAGTCCAAAGACATGCAATTAGTGGGGTTGGGTTAACTAGTGATTCCAAATTGCCCATAGGTGCTGTGTTGGCCCTGTAAGAGACTGGCAACCTGCCCAGAGTATACCCTGGCTCTTGCCCCATGGCAGCTGGGATAAGCTCCTATGACCCTGAGTTGGATATGTTTGGATTTTGTTTTTGACTGATGGCTGTTTTGTTGTATTGGATGCAGCTTCTTCAACAGGAGACAGAAGCCTCAGAGGTAGAGTGGGACAAACTTGGTCAGAACATCCTCTCTCTCAGAGATAACATCAGTCCTGCTGCTGCTGCCATCATCAGCAAATGTCTGGACAGGCAGAGAGACAGGTGAGACAAACACGCATGCACATACACCTGCACACAGGCACATCCACATGTGGAAACTCTGTGGAAAAATATGATCTTTTGTTGTTGTTTTTTGTTTTGTTTTTTCCAGTTGGACTATAGTGACTGGAGCTCTGGGCCAGCAGCTCCAGAGATGTCAGAAGGTCCTGACTGTGTGGCAGGTTTATGATAAGTGTGCTGGGTCTCTGGCAGAGCGACTGCAGGCACTACAGAGTGATGCCACATCTGTGCTGAGCAGCACACCTGGACAGGACAACACAGTGAAGCTGTTCACTGTCAAGATAGAAAATGTTCAGGTGAGATAATCAATTAAAAGAATGTCTTATTTCATATCAGGGTCCAGCAGTTTGTAACAGGCATTTAAAAATTCACCATCTGACACCAAACATAATAAAAATAATAATAATAATAGAAACTCTCCAATCATTTGCCTCCCCCTTTGCTTCAGATTTTCTTGCAGAGGACAGACACCTTGCAGTCTGACCTGGAGGTGGTGCTGAAAGCCTCCAAGGACTTGATTAGCCACCTGGAACCTTCAGCCGCCAGTCTGGTCCAATCAGAGTGCCGCTTGTTGCCACGTGGTGTCCTGCAGCTCAGACAGCAGCTGTCTAGGAACCTGGGTCACCTGCAGGTAAAACCTCATGAATGAAAGAGTCTGTGGGATTTGGTGAAGTCAGACTGGATTTATTGCTTATTATTCATTTTCACTTAAAAACTGCTTACACTGAACCGATCACATATCAAGTACAAACTTTTGTTTAAGGTTAAACCAGTGAGCCTGGTTATTTGGGTAAACCTGCAGGAATCTTTGAATGAAAACACTGCCAATCGTTCAATGTGCACAAACCTAAACTTTTTAAAGTATTTTACTACAAACCGTTGCTTGTTTTGTTGCTGCCACTGCTATTCCTCACCTGACACCTGACTCCAGAAAGCGTCACAGTGACCTATAAATTAAGACACATATGGCCATGTGCCATGTTTGTGTGTAGGAGGAGCTTAAGCAGGTGCAGGAGTTTGAAAATGAGATGGAGTCACTGGAGAGGAATCTGGAGGTCTGGCAGCAGCGCCTGGAGGATCCAGCTCTGAAGGCAGACCAGGTGAGACAGCGTGAAGATTTTATGAATGACTGCTGTGCTGCGTGTTTAGCTCTCTGTTGTTTTCCCCAAAGTAAATTGTTCATTAAGAGACTTTTATGCTACAATAGAAATGTGTGTTTTCTTAAAGAGAGTCCAGCTTCATTTTCTTGAGTCTTATATGTAGTGAAAAATTATTTATTTAAAAGCTGTAAAAAGAAAATGAGCTCGTACAGTCCAGTTGAGCTGTAGGTGCATTTACAGTGCTGAACAACTATGTAGTGCTGAAAACGTTTGGGTGACATTGTTTACACAAAGAGAAGATTTTGACAGCTGTAACTCTTAAATGTTAAGACTTAAGCAGAAATATGAGTGTCAAATATTTAGTAGTGTAAGGGTGTAAAAGTATGCTTTGTCTCTGCCTGACTTTATACCTCTGAATGGAAAGTTAATGTACAGGAGCAGATGTTATACAACAGTGAGAGAATATGAAGAAGCAGGAAGCCGCCCTGTGGCGGTAAATAAATGAGGACAGAGGAACACAGAGCATGACTGCAGCGTGTAATCTTAGACCGTCCTGAGCTGTGATGCCGTGCGTGAGGTAGTCCAGACTGTTGTGATCCCTCCTGAGTCTCTGACGCCACCATATGTTTCCAGTCTGGCCTCATGGAGCTGAGCGGCCTGTCTGCTGACCTCGATGTGCTCAACGAGCGGAGCTGCAGTCTGACGCTAGAGGACGCTGCGGCACACCGCCTGCAATTCCTCAACCGCCGCTGGGCGGATGCCTCCGCCAGAGCTGAAGAGGCCTGCAGGTCAGTGAGGAAACACGAGGAGTAGGGAACTAATACCTGAGCAGCCATCACAGTTTTCCTGTCTTCCAGTAAATTTCCCCTGTTTTAAGTAAATAAAAAACAAAAAGATATTTAGTTCGCAGTTTTAAAAAAGAGAGAAAACAATCAAACGTAATTGTGTAAAAGGCAGTGAATGAACCGAACACAAATTAGGGTTGATCACTAAATGGATACATTTGTTTGGCAGCCTTGCCTCAAAGGGCATTTCACAGAACTTTTGCAGACAACTGTTTTTATAAATCCGCTCAAATCTGTAGGAGGCAGTTTTTTTTCAAACTTTACTTTCGAATTACGGGCTTTTTGACGTTAAAAAACGTTAAAAATATACTTTTCACAAAGTAAAACGTTGCAGAACATTTTTCACCTGCTGTTCTGTTTTGTGTACAGTGAGCTGCAGACGGAAGTGCTGAGGCAGCAGAGATTTGAGCAGAAGTGTGAAAGCTGGATGTCGTTCCTGCAGAGGATGGAGGACAGCCTGGCTGTAGACGTAGCGGGATCGTACGACGGCCTCAGACAGCAGCTCTGTACTCACAAGGTATCAAACCTGATTAGCAGTCTTACTGACGCATCTAAGCTTGAACTACACACTTCTAATCATTCATATGTCTCTGTGATTCAGCGCTTTCAGGCTGAGCTCTCCATTGGTCACCAGATCCTTCACTCAGTCATCACTGATGCTCTTCATCTGCTGCAGAAAGGAGAGGTGGAGGGCAGGTGAGAAGATCAAACAGCATCCCTCTGCCCATCTGAGTCCAGGATGTGTGAAATATGTTGACACCTTTGAAATGAACTGACATGAAATTTAATAGAGTTATATTGATGAAGATGAAATCCTAAAAGCTTTGGTGATTACCTGACTGTTCACTGACCGTTCACTAGCATCACCACCAGGTTCCATGCTTCGTATAGGTTTCTGTTCTAATTCTGATCCTGGTTTTAAAAAAATCTAGCTTGATTGGTACAAATGGCCTCAGAAAACAATGAATCATTCTGTTTGTTTAGACAGTCAGTGTTTCATTTTGAAATTTAAGTACAACTTAATATTTTGATGGATCCAGGAGCGACTTCATCCTAAAGCTGGCCCAGCTCAGAGAGCAGTGGCAGGGAGCAGTACAGCGGGCTGACCAGCGACGGTCTTTGGTGGAGGGGTTGGTGAAGCACTGGCACCTGTACAGCCGCAGCCTGAGAAAGCTCCAGAGGTTCCTTGCGGACACGCAGACCCTGCTCCCCTCAGCTGGACTAACCTGCTGTAGCCTGCAGCAGCTCCGACGCTCCCTCCACGACCTGCAGGTGGGATCTGTTTTCGAATTGATTTTGAAATCACTTGAAAGGGCCATAAAACTGATTGAATTAAACACTCACTGCAAGCTGATGAATGAAATTATAAGAATATCAATCTGTTAAGAGGACTGATCCTTGTGGGAGTCTTTTACACTTGCTGAAAATCATTGTTTGTTCACGTTATCTTTGCCACTCACTCACAGACGGCTGCTTAAAGATATGAACACTGAGGGAAAATTGGTGCTGATTGCGTTTACAGCAAAGGGAAAATGAAACGATTGTAAAGTTTCCAATCTTTGTTATTTTGGGCTGTCATGAAGGAAGACTGATGAGATTTGAATTGAATGTGGATGAAGATAAGACTTTGACCTATTGTAAGCTGCCCCTTTAAAAAAAAAGAAGATGGAAGCCCTACAGAGCCCCCGGCTGACTACATCCCCCAATGAATCACTGCTGAGTAGCTTCCTTCGCTTCATTTTTCCTCCACACTCCTTTCTATGTTTTATCTCCTGCACTGTCATCCTCAGCACAAAGAGCTGTTGTTCCAGAGGTATCAGAGCAGTTTCATCAACACTCTGGAGGTTGGCCGTCAGCTGTTCTCCATGGGGGACGAGGAGACCCAGACTCAGCTTCAGACAGATCTGGGGACACTGCAGGAGGAGTGGGACAATCTCCACAGTTTGCTGTTCAAAAGACTGGAGCTCACCGAGGCTATAATCAAGGTAATCATTGTGACTATTATGTTCTGATTTAACGGGTTACTTTTAGGAACTTTTTAGCTGGTACACAGTGAGACAAGTTCAAACTCAGTCTATGCTACTAAGGAAAACTTTGCAGTGTATCTGTGCTTGTGTGTTTGTATTTTCTGTATTTTGACTTAAATTTATATTGAACTCTTCTTCTTATTCATGTGACTTCTTAAATGCAAGCACAGTAATGTCAATATATTTGTATCCTGGCCTGTTTGTCAAATAAAAACACAGAGTATTGTTAAAATACTGAAAGTACCGAACAAAGATTTAAATATGTCATATTTGACCTCTGACCTCGCCTTCAAAACGGTAGATTGGTTAGAAGGTCAAAGCGATAATAATCATATATAGAGCTATTTCTTAAAATTATGTTTCTTACTGCCATTCTGTATATATACATATATATAGGCATATAGGTAATGATGTATAGCGACACTAAATATTACTAAAATTACTTTATTATAATAATAACATTAAAGTAACAGGTTATAACTGTTTACATACATAAAAAAATTGAATACCTGTACAATGTTCCTGAATATGTTTTTAATATTTTAAAAACAAAATAAAATTGTGATCAAAAACTTTTTTCACTTGATATAGATTACTAAAAATGTTAATGAATTTACTAGACAATGAAATGACTGCTATGCATGCACTGTATTCACATCAATAAAAAATAAGTGAACTCAAAATTACGTCGAGGATATTAAAATGGGTTTCAACAGGGCAAATAGCGAAAGCCTGAACTTTGCCCTTGTTTTTGTTGCACTAAAACCATCTTAAAGTAAGTTTAAAACAAAGGAAATGCACACAAAACACAACACTTTTCCAATAAAAGTAAATACTGCCCAGAGAGTGATCCACTTCTTGTTTTTTACTGTTAGTGTCAGCTCCAGTAAAATGTCCCGTTTGAGATTTTTAGACTAAATGGTTCCTTTATTTTGGACGGTAATTAATCGGTAAAAAAAACTTATTGATGCTTTGTTTTGAATGGGCTCCAGTTTAAAACAGCAGTAAACAGTTTTCAGCCGAGCATATTGTGGCTTTGTCTTTTCATGTTATCATATTTGAGTATTTGGCTTTTAAATTGTTATCACCACAGTAGATGAGTCTTTTTTGCTACCCTTACCCTCCAGTCAATGGATGGTCAGATTACACCGGATATACAGAATCAATGAAATTTAAGGCCGTGTCAGGGAGTGAGAGTGAATCCCCTGAGGAAGTTACATCAGCCTCAGCCTCGGTGTGGACTGAAAACATCGCTCTTAGATTTAGCCCTTAGTTGTTTTTACAGCACATGCCGTATAGTAGTTCAGCCGCTTTGTAAATCTGCTACTTTCTCAGTGTCTCATTTTCTTTGCCTTGTATCATCAGTGGGTAAATATGATGTGGAAGTCTATAAGATGAGTTGAGTTTTTGTTTATTGAGCCCGGACAAAGACACATAGATCCTCTACTTGTCTCCCATAGCGTCTGACACATTCTCATGGCCTGAGAGCAGGCAAGTTAATCCAATCTGTCGTGATTAATGACTGCAAGCATGTTTAGGAAGTAAAAGACAAAGGAGTGTGATGGGTTGTTGTTCAATCAGCTTTGTAAGATCCTATCACATTGATCTGCATGATTAACGTGTTTTAAAGAATACATTTTGATTGTGTTAGAACTGGGAGCGCTGCGAGACTGGGCTAACAGATAGCATGCTGCAGCTTAAAGACATGAAGACCCGGCTGAACCAGACCATGCCAGAGTGTGATGACGACCTGGAGAGTGCAAAGCTCTACAAGGTACATCTCCAAATAACTAATCACAAAAGCACAGGAGGTGCATTTCTTGCTTCACTTTTTTAGCGGAAACTCCAGCAGTAAAATAATTTCGGCCTAATAATGAACTCTGAGCTGGGCGTGCTTTTGTTTAACTGTTGAGACTGAACCACAGTATAGTCCTGTTAAAAAGGAATATCGTTGGACGGAGACATACATTTATTTGTGTTCCTATTAACAAGAACTAGGATTTTTTTTAAAAACTAAACAAGGGGGTGAGTTTTGATTGTCAGCTTATTGCAATTAGTACAGAGAGTTAATTATATAATTTATAAAATAACTGACAGCCAGGCCGCTCTGACAGTAAGATAAAAGATCAGATAAAAGGTTCTTCATTTGGAGAAACACATATATTTGTTCTGTTTGTTATATCTGTTTTGTTTTTTCAAAGGTCTATCTTGTCCTTACTAAGAAATGAATATATGTGATTCTCAATGTGTCAGATTATTCTTTCATGCATTGTCTTTTCTCTTCAGCAGTTTTTTTGTTGTTGTTTTGTTTTTTTGTTTTTATGCATGTACTCCAAGTTCATATTCACATTCTGCATGTTAGTGTTAGCAGCCTGTAGGTGGTGAAGGGCTAATAAATATCTGTTTAAAATACTGACATGTAAACATCAGAACGTGGATCTACAACAAGTTCTCAGACTGTTTGGACCCAGGAGACCAAAGTCAAGTTTGAAATAGTTTTGCCTCAAAGCTCATCCCCTCTGACCCACCAAAGCCTTTATCCCCAACCCCTACCTTCCCCCTGCAGAGTCACCCCTCCCCCAGCCCAGCTTGCAGCCTGTGGCCTTTAATCCTCTCTCGCTGGGCGGGGAGAAATAGAGAGAAAAGGGTGATAGAGATAGAGGGAGAAAGAAAAAGGGGCTGGAGGTCCAGAGCGAGAGGACAGTAGGGACTAGCTGTGAGAGAGTGAGTGCAGAGGGCGAGGAGGGGGGAGTCCTGACAGTTTGTTGTGGTGATCGCTGTGTTATGGTATGCAGAAGAACAAGATCTCCCTGGAGGACTGGGCTGAGAGCCTGACGGAGCTGAGCAGCATGAAGACGGATCTGTCCCAGTACATCATTGCAGACGATGTCCTGCTGCTGCAGGAGCAGGTGGAGCACCTGCACTGCCAGTGGGAGGAACTCTGCTTCAAGGTTAGTGTGCGCAGGCTCAAACATGACTCCTGTCTGACTCTGGAATCAGAGCAGGCTTATCCTTAAAAATTCTCATGATTGTTCTATTCCTGGTGCATTTGCCTTGCTAAAGCTGCTTCACCAGTATCCTGAATAATTTTTTTTATATTGCTGTTTCCCCCGTTTGATTCTTACTTTCTAAAACTCAAACAGTCAAATCTCTTCGGGAAATTTTTTTTAAAGCATTGCTGATACAGAGATTGATATGAAGCATAATGAGACCAGAAACACTCATCAGAACTGTTTGGATTTAGGCCCGCAGTCTAAAAAACTGTCATGGTTTAAAGGGACAAAGTATCTTCAAACCATTGCAGGATGAAGTTGCAGGGTGAGGAATAGTCTGTCAAGAAGCTCAAGGGTTAAATACAGCAACTAAATTTTCTTTATTTGGTCAAAAGTTGTTTTATTTGTTTGTTTTTTGGGGGGTTTCTTTTTGAAAGAGCACCTAAAAGTTATCTGACTTGATTAGCAGCAGCTCTCACATCTGCAGTACATTGTATGTGCTGTGATATGGTTTAATCAGCATTCTGAGTTCACCACATTCATTTATTGTTTCTGTTGAAAGTCTGAGCCATTAGAGAGGAGTTAAGTTAGTAAATCTCAGTAATACTTTAAGGGGCAACTAAAAGGACCAACACGTCTGGGAGGCGGGGCTGTGAAGGGAGCATTGTGATAACGGGGAACAGATGGTGACGAAAGAGAAATGTTGCAAAGAGCTAAGAGGTTTCAGGAAGAAGAGCTTTTGCATTAAAATGAATTTGGGGGAGGGGAAGGTGATCGCAAGGATGGGCACTTCTGACTGTGTGGAGGCTTCTTCATTCACGAATGTTTATTAAAAGTGAAACATTTTACCTGAGACACATTTACAGGTAAAGTGTGAAAATTGCCTAAAGATTGCCTAAAATACTCTCAGTAACATTTCCCTATCAGCTTTGTCAGTGTGTTTTTAAACAGGCCTTGTAAGTATGTTTGGAATGAATGAATGATTTTCTCCAAATACAAAACGAAGTGTTCATGCCCACGGCGTGGAAAAAAAAGGGAGCTTTATCCTCCAAGTGAGTCTGAGTAATCTATTACAGAGCAGTTAGCCTGTTTTGGCTTGGCACACATCTGTGACAGAAAAGTATAAACATTTAACACCAAAGAAACATCTAGGATGAAAGCTGGCAAAGTCAAGCATCCTATATCATCTCCCATGTTTAGATAAGGCTGTGCATGTGTTTCTCAGGTGTGCATATTATCTTAATATGTTGATGCTTAATGATAATCTGGAGGATACCCAGACTTTATAGGATGTCACCATTTGTGCCTGATTATTATTGTTTTTAAAGGTCTGAGTGTAAATCATTTGGAAAAAAATCACGATGAAGTCACCAGCACCAGGGTCCGCCTGAGTTAAATTCTATATTCATTCCAAGCTAAAGTGAACAACAACCCAATCAGCACAAATCAGCTTACAATGCATCTGCACCCATAATGATAAGATAGATTAGACAGCTACAGTACCACTAAGCATCTTACAGTGATGATACTTATTTAATTTCTGTCCCCCAATCCGCTTTGTGTCTCAGGTGTCCCTGCGTAAACAGGAGATCGCAGACCGCCTGAACGCCTGGATCATCTTCAATGAGAAGAACAAGGAGCTGTGTGAGTGGTTGACGCAAATGGAGAACAAGGTGGCGCACAACTCTGATCTCAACATCGAGGAAATGGTCGAGAAACTCAAGAAGGTAAGCGTTCTAACTAGGATGTATATTGGTAACGATATAGTTATAGTGACAGGAAGACCGATTTAAGTAGTGAAATACATAAAACCACCAAACAGTTTCTGAGCACAGCTGCAAGGGTCGCTGCTGAGTACTCCCACAACTTAAACTGTTGTCTGCAAGAGAATTAATTAAAACTTTACATTGTTAAATAAGATTTCTTACTGCCATCGTCTCAAGCTTCACTTGCTGTTAGTGAAGCAGAGTGCTGTAGTTGGTTTTTTGAACACTTCATGCTTAATCACAGTAGCCAAAGCAACAGCAATCAGGCAGTCTAACTGGCACTGTCTAATACCAGATACTTTCTGTTGTTTCACTGCTGTGCTGATGAGATCATCAGTAAGGTTTTCAAGCCATTCAAGCCCACAAAAGTACTTCTAGTAGTAGGATAACAGTCATAGAATCACTCTTTACCCCTCACAGCTGTAAAACAAAGGAATGCACTCATATATTAATGTGTGTGATTTTTTAATCAGCGTTAAAAGTTTCCTTTTGCATTTCGTTTGTGGCACCACTGCCGTCTGTGCTGCTTTGTATCAGGATGTGTCACGTTGTGTGGTGCACTGTCTGGGCTTTTCAAAAAGCTGTGAATTCCCTCCTGATTGTTAAAGAGACGACAGCTGTTTCTGGCCCAGCAGGGCCACGCGGGTGTGTTTTGTGTTGATCTCACGGCCTCTTTTATTTGGTGCTATGGGAGTGACGGTGATGGAGGGTGAAGGGGGGGAGTAGAGGTTAGTAAAGGTGAATGCTGAAACTCAGTTATTGCCGTCGTGAGGGTTTCAAACCTTTACAGCTCCTCTGGCATTAAAATTGAGCGTTTGGCCCTGAGATACAGACTCCTGGCACGCAAATTCAAACTAAATTCAAAGCTTTTAAGACTTAAAGAATGCTGGTGCACCAGAAATTTACATGCTCACGTGTAGTACATCATTCTGTCTTTTTACTTGGATTTCTCAATCAGGACTGTATGGAGGAGATCAACCTGTTCAGTGAGAATAAAACCCACCTAAAGCAGCTTGGAGAGCAGCTCATCACAGCCAGCAACAAGACAAAGGAAACAGAGATCAATGACAAGCTGAAGGACGTCAACGACCGCTGGCAACATCTGTTTGATCACATAGACGCCAGGTAGGAAGCAAGAAGGCATAAAAATGTGTTAAGAAATGTTGCTAGAGATGTTGGAGATTAATTTTATATGAATGAATTTGTGAGTTTATACGTTTTATTGTTGAGTAAGGGTGCTGGTGTTGTAGTGCTTGGTTATATAACCAAGTTCGACTCCCAGTCCAAAACTTTGTTTAAACTTATATTGACAACTTTGACGCAAGTGCCTAACAGTTTATGCTAAATGTTTTTTTACATCACTCTTTGAACGTCTTTCAAACATTCAGCCGTTAGCAGTGGGGTTGCCTGCTTATTAAGAGTAGCACAAAAACTGCATATAAAAAATTGACCTAGCCACTGTGATGTCATATTTTGGCCTCGGTGTTAGCGTTCTGGCTGCAGTCATGTTCTTTTTTTTTTTTTTAAGCCAAATGCAGCTGTAATTGGAGTTACTACTTATCAGAGAATACTAGCAAGTTTGGTTAGAAAGCTTTATATAGTAAGCGTAGCAACGCTTAGCCATACACCACATTTTGTTACAAAACTGAAGCAAAAACTTGTTGGATGTCATCTACCAACAGCGGGTTATAATATTTGTCAGCTTGTTTTATCAAACTGTTCCAAAAGGTAACAGCACAAACATGGTGGAGAAAGGGGGAATGATGGAGACCAAAAACATTTTTCCAACTAGGCCGTAAACATCCTTTTTAATGTTGTAAAGTTAACATGGGAGTGTCTCAATTTCTGGAACTAGCCTCAAGTTGCCATTTGATGAACTGCACAGTATTTCCACATTGGCTTCATTTTGTTTGGCATAATAGCAATCCCTCCACACAGCTTAGTGTGACCGTCCCATCAATCTAATAATGCTGAAAGTCTGATAAAGTATTGCTGGGCTTGACAAGCTAACAGTGGGATATCCTGAAGGAACAATAAAACCTTTAGATTGCACTTTTTATATTATTTTTCCTCTTGCCTTCTGATATTCTGACATGATGCCATCACTCTTTTCTCTTATGGGAAATCTTACTGGATGTCTTTATGACTGTGTGCAGTATGACTGTTGATCCAAAGCTACAAGAGCAGCCCTGAAATGTGACTTGATTTGGCGAGAGAATGCAGTTATTTTCGTTCACATTATGAAGACATGCAGTTAGTGGGGTTAGGCTAATGATCCCAAATTCCCCTTCAACCATCAGGTGTGAATGTTTGTCTGTCTCTCTGTGTTAGCCATGTGACAGACTGGTGGCCTGTCTAGACTATGCTCCACCTCTTATTCTATGGTGACCCTGAACTGGATAAGTAAAAGAAAATGAATGGATGTATTAAATATTGGCTTCTGAAGTGGTTTGTATTTAGATTATCGCTACTTAACAAGCGGTTTTCACAGCTTAAGAATACAACCTGCTGATTATTCCTTTAGTCATCATGCTTCTTTGAATCCTGACCCCTTAGTGTTTACTGCTGCAGTTCAGCACGTGCAGCTTTATCTGTGCACTGTTGGACTGGGCACAGCACAGCTGTTATTCTACTGTGGCTGCAGATTAAAGTTGGTGAAGCAGAGGATAGACTCATATTATTATTAATCTATGAATTCAAATTGCATTCCAACACAGAGAAGATTGATAGCTGCATGCAGGGAGGTGCTGAAATGTTTCCACAGTTTATGGTTCCAGACAGAAAAGTTGACAATCAAACTTTAAAAGTGAAAAAGTAGCTGGATAAAGACAGAAGAGAGAGCTTGAGCTGCACTAAAGGATGAGCTGTGCCTGTCCAAGCTGAAAATGGGCAGAAGGTGGGCTACGTTCTGGGCAAGTCACCAGTATTTACCTCGTCACCTGTCACCAGTATTTACCAGTAGGGTTTTTTGTACTCATTTTTCATTATTAAAAACGAAACACATAAGCTGATGTATATATCTGAAAACTATAAATTACATCTCAGAAATTCCCAATTATTTTTATGGTATTTTGCAAGGGATGAAGCGAAATAATTAACTTTGCAGTTTTTGGATTCTGCAGAATTTAATTCAATTCAATTCAATTTTATTTATATAGCGCCAAATCACAACAAAAGTCACCTCAAGGCGCTTTATATTGTACGGTAGATACAGAGAAAAGGCCAACAATCATATGACCCCCTATGAGCAAGCACTTTGGCGACAGTGGGAAGGAAAAACTCCCTTTTAACAGGAAGAAACCTCCGGCAGAACCAGGCTCAGGGAGGGGCGGGGCCATCTGCTGCGACCGGTTGGGGTGAGAGAAGGAAGACAGGATAAAAGACATGCTGTGGAAGAGAGACAGAGATTAATAACAGATATGATTCAATGCAGAAAGGTGAAAAACTCAATGCATCATGGGAATCCCCGGCAGCCTACGTCTATTGCAGCATAACTAAGGGAGGATTCAGGGTCACCTGATCCAGCCCTAACTATATGCTTTAGCAAAAAGGAAAGTTTTAAGCCTAATCTTAAAAGTAGAGATAGTGTCTGTCTCCCGAATCCAAACTGGAAGCTGGTTCCACAGAAGAAGAAGAAACACAAGTCTAAAAGGTTACACACTTGGATACTCCAGTGTCAGAATGTTTTCATCTAAGAGCAACTTTTGAGTTCACTATTTAGCTGATAGCAACACGAGTCTTTATATTTATGTATGTGGTGAGCCTGGAGATAATTATGTGTTCTTTCCACTCACAAGGTTGATCTCAGAAACAAGCGGCGTGCATTAGTGGAGGGTTTTTGACCTTTCTTGTTCTCTACTAGTCACTTTCCCGTAGTCAAACGGTGCAGTAGTTATTACCAGCTATGGCCTTGCTGTACAGCAGAATGGATGCAGGTTGGTGGAGTGCACAGCAATTATCAGTACATTTGCACCAAACAACAGGAAAGCGGGTTTAAACCAATGATTGAATGCTGCTGCACATAATTACCAGTCTAGTGATGGCAAAAGAACTGATTTTTTTCATAAAATGCACCAAGCGAATCAGAGCTAACTAAACTTTTTAAACCCAGATGACCCCATTTTTAAACCCAGGTTGCTGTGTAGTTAACATGGTTGCACTCTTTACCTTCATCTTATTCACATTTTAATAATATGAATTTAATATAAATGCAGTGATCCTTAATTCTTCATTATCCACTTAAGAAGCTGTTGACTGAAGCTTTTTCCCCCCATTTAGTTTGAAGCACTTTCGCATAATCAAGTGGGGTAGAAAATCACCGTGTTTCCGTTTCACAAGGGAAGCAAAATTTACATGGGGCTGATTGCTGCTTTTGTGAGTCGGAGGGTATTTAAATGAAAACCTTTCAACTTTGCCACATCTACCCAGGGCGATTTTTGAGGGGCAGTTAACAATGAGTGGCATCCTATCGATTTGTAGTGTTTATATGTGTGTGAACACGGCGCCAGGTAGCAGGCTTCTCCTAGTGTGGTTTGTGTTTTAAGTAGGAAAAACAAACGCAATTAAAAAAGGGGAAATTTAAAGGGTACCTTCCGTGCTTGACCACCTGTGAATGGAGAGCTTTCAGGAAAGTTCAGCTTGCAAAGTGATGAATGTTAAAATTAAAGAAAAAAATTGATACATTTATTCTACAACTTGGCCTGAGAGAGACTGCACTAAATCCATCTATGTTGTTCATTTAGGGACAAGGGTCTTTATCATGACTGTCAGGCTGTTAGTACAGAGACATACCCTCTTCCACTAACAACAGAATGGAGACTAGAGTTGAGAGGGAGCATCACACACAATAGTGGATTTGCGCTCACTGGTCTCCTCCCCTTAAGTAACTGACCAGCATAAGATTGCTAAGCCTGCTAATGAGCCATTAGTGAGGAAACTGTGCAGTTGTCATATTCCAACTTTTTATTTCAAGTTTTTGAAAATGTTTGTGTGACACTAGTTACAATTGTTAAAATCTGTACTGGTATCAAAGCTGGGTGAAGTCTGGGTGAAGGTCTCAGTGCAGACCAGTTCTGGCACACCAAAACAGACAAACTGTATACTATTGTCTATCAAAATTTACTATCACTAGCACTAATGCACCCATAGTTAAGTGGAGTAGTTTAAGATTCTTGTTATTCATGTTATTATATCTGCTGCCAAAACCTTTGTAGGATTTGAGGCTGAGGACGAATTGCTGTGAACTGTAATAAGGGGGTAAAACCTTTCTATGCAGATAAATGTAGTCAGTGTCTGCTGATGAGTTAGTTCTTCTTTGTTGAGCCATCTGCTTCGCCAGAGGTTGTTTGGTTTCCCTAATTTTTAAATCATAGCAATCCTCCTGGCACTTAACAGTGTACACTACATTACTCTGTTTGTGTCTGGGGACTTGATCCTTGGGGTGGACTAATTTTTGGTGCAGCGAAAAATGGGTCCATTTACTTACTTGGATTGAGCATGCACCAAGACATCCGAGGGACTTCTCCAGTCTCAAAATTTGCATTCACATGAAGCCAAGAAAATATGTAGCTAGAGGTTTATGAAGTGAAGGTTGCGCAAGGGGTGTCGTGTCCGGGTAAATGTGTGGGTAAATGTTAGATAGATAGAATGTGTGAGACATTGTATAAAGTGTTTTGAATGCTCAAGTAGAACAGAAAAGTGCTATATAAGAACCAGTCCATTTACCATTTACAGCATGCACATTATACAGAGCTGAGTCAGTGGTTGGTCTCATTGGATGGTCCATTGTCAGAGTCCTGCAGGCCTCTGTCACATGTTTGGATAAGGGCTGATGAAGTTCCAAGACTAGCTGATTCAGAGTCACTGATGACTGTGGCGTGCCTCTTGCCATTGTCTGCATCTCACCCCACTAAGTTACATCAGATGACTGCTGAGGTTTGACTTGCAGAGGGATTAGATGCGCTGATACTGGCCCGCTGCTCGCCTTTGTCCCCCAAAACAAACCGGGTGCTCCGTCACCCGGCCCAGCAGCTGCTGTTTGCTAATGCGAGCCTTTGTCCTGATGGGCGCTCTGCCTCAGGGGCCACCATCCGCTCGCTTTATTGTGCGAATAAGATGCATGCAAGGCAGATGTTTGTTTTCTCTTTAAAAACATTTACCCTGCTCTGTCCAGACACCTCTCCTCCTCACACCTGGTATCTGCACAGATTTACTTCGTGTACTCTCACACAGCGTTTTTGTTTCTCAGATTATAGCACAGTCAAGCCGTTCATTTCAAGTACAGCTTTCACACATTTAGTGCCATGTTGTTTAGTTTATTTGTTTCGTTTATACGGACAGAAAGGTTGTCCTTTTGTTGCCACTCGGTTCTCTTTTCATGTGGCCATAGACCTGGTTGTCATAGTGATGGTGTTATTGCAACAGGGATTGGTTATGTGTGACAGACTGTGATATGTGAGATGGAGTCATCTTGGAGTTGATTATTTTATTTATAGGCATGTAATTGCAAATAAGTGAAATGTGAGATTTGCACTTGTGTGTATCCCTTCAACTTCTTCATGCCTGTAATCAATAATCTAAAATGAAATGTTGCAGGTCTCAGTTCACTACTCACATTTTGAGTGTGACCACCTCTAAAGTTGGCCATGTTAACGTTTAAGTCTGCAGGGATTGACTCACTTTTGGAGACTTGTTTGCTTGTGCTGTTCTTTCTTTCTGTGTTTTCTCTTGTGCACCAGGTGGCTCATTTTTATATACAGCTACCAACATAGAAGTAGTTGGCCAGCTTTGCATGTTCTGTCACACTCCCACAAAGTTATTTCATTAGTTCATTTCTGTTCTCATTTTATGACCTTTTTTTGTTGTCATTCTTCCTTCTGCTCCACCTGTTGTTTTTTTCTAACCTTTATTATTCAGACCTGTAATATATTACTTGTTCTTGGTACTCTGAGCCCGAGGGTGGTTTATTTCAATATAAAGAAGGTGGCAGATGGAAGTTTACCAACCTCGGGTTTCTGGCTGGCTCTGTCTGCGTCGGCCACTATTGGCAGTCTGAGCAACAGTTTACAGCTCCACCTTTAATGAACTTTAATGTCTTTACCTTACAGACGTCTTGAATTGTTTTAGCCTAACTGTGTACTTTTCTACTTCCTCAGTCATGGTCTTGCCACATTATCCTGAATCTCTGATATTCATGCATATTTATCAAACTCACCGAGAGACAGATGGCTTGAATGGTCTCTTATAAAGTTCAGTTGGTAGATTTTTAGCCACAGAATTAATCCTGGTTTAGCTGTGTCAGTACCCTCTGTGAAAACATGAAAAACAAATTAGTATTAAAATCTATGTTCTCTCAAGTAGTTCTGGATTTGAGAGCTACCCATCAAGCCTGGTTTATTTTCAATTTTTTAGTCCTTTAAATAGATATTTTCAAACATGTGAACTCATAACTAAATATCATATCAAACATCACTCATAAGTAAATATGAAACAAGAAGAGGAAAATTATTAATTCTGTGAATTAAGAGAAATAAAATGAAAAAAAGAAACAAAAGTTTCAAGAAAGACTGCAAAGCAGAAAAAGTATCTAGAGAAAAATACATTTTAATCAAGCTTGAATATTATTAGTTTTGGTAGTTAATTATTTGGGCAATTTCTACAGTTTCCAATGCTGGTTCTTTGTGAGTGTACCTGTCACTGCATCCAGCTGTTTGTAAAAGCTGGAAGAGGAGAAGAGAGGATGGTGAGAGGAGGGGACGGGCGGTCTGTGGAGAAGGCAGGGAGGGGAGGGATGGTGGGTTAGCGCTTGCTAGCAGATGAGCCACCATCATGGAGTAGTCTCCTCACCAGCCTGTAAGTACCTCTCACCCTGATCTGGAGACTTCATCACGCCCCGTCCGACCTGGCGCGTGAGGCTGGAAAAGCGGACGGGTGAAAGGGTGGGGGGGCAGATTGGGTGTTTTGTTATGATAAGGAGACGAAGGTTGAGGAGCAAAGGGGGATGGGCTGAGCTTTGTTGATGCAGGCACGTAGGCAGGCAGGCAGGCAGACACACACCGAGTCTTTCAGAGCTAATTCAGTTTAGCTTGGGCTTGCCTCGTGCGCGTTTACATTCAAATAAAAGGTTGGACAGCAGATGTGTATTTTTGTGAGGGTATGCAGCGGCATGTTTTTGGTGGTGTTCTCCGTTCCTCTGTCTAGTGCAACATCATCACATATGGTACAGATGTGCAGCCCAGAGCTCACACCTGCACAGAGACACATAAAAACAAACATGCATCATCAGCTAAATATGGAGCAGGGGAACCCCTGTTCTATCTCTGCTACTGGGGCAGCAACAGCATCCAACATTCCCAGTCTGTGTCTGTATGCAAAGCAGAAAACTTGGTGGGCTCAATGCAGCTTGTTGCTGCATCAGACTCATTGTTGCATCATTGAGCTGTACTGCCTCGTATGCACAGTGGGCACATTGATTAGTACATGACACACAGCTACACTTTTTATTGTAGTTCTGGACGACATTACTGCTACTTTCAATGAAATCAGTGGACATAAATGACCCTGGAGAGACAAATCTAATAGACTGTTAAGAGCAACCTAGAGAAAAGCAAACAAACAGCATCCCAGCTCGCTCTGAAGATCCACTTTAACTTCACAGGAGGTTTCTTCATGTCAATAAGGAGTTTTTTCTTCCCACTGTTGCCAAGCGCCTCCTCCTAGGGGGCCGTCTGATTGTTGGGCTTTCTGTATTACAGTGTTTATTGCTATATGGATAAAAATGAATAAATTGAATTAAGTCCCATCATAATAACTTACAAAATTTGAAGTTAGACAATTGTTGAAAAATTGTGTTAATAATTAATGTATTTTTTAACCCAATTTTTAATTGGGTTAAAAAATACATTAATAAAAAACATTACAAATGTGATTAATTAAAGAGCAAAGATCCAGATGTGAGGTATAAATCATTTAAAACATTTATTGAGATAAGCTAAGGTTATATATTCATACATCTGCACTGACCAAGAATTGCCAAAAGATTCATGAGTGGGTGTATTGTAAGGAAATCAAAAGCATTCACAAAACCCAGAACAACCCAGAACACCAATCTATCACAGAAGTGATGTGAAACGACATTCACAATGAAGTCTCATTGATCAGCTATACAATATTTTTTAGGCCACCTGATCCAAATTCATATCAAATGCAATAATCCAAATAACGTCTTAAAGTCCTCTAAACATTGTCCCCTCAACCTTAAAGCACAATGATAACCAGCAGTTAAGAGTGAACGGAGGAAAGAAAACTTCACCTGTAGCTTTGAGAAAGAGTTTTGAACTTGAAAATTAACAACGATACTTAAAATACTATAATAGTATAATAATCTATAACATTACTTTTATTTCACTAAAAGTTTTGGCATTCAGGTCGAAGTATAGCATAAATGGCAGAGGCTGTCATTAGGCTCTAAAGGTGTTCCAAATGTTTCTTATTTTTGTGGCACCAAAGAAATGAAAGGCAGTGCATAATATTTTCAGCAAAAGGGAATAAGAAAAACCTTACATACAGCAGATGAACGTCTGTATCCAACACGTACACAAAACTCCAAATGACTAATAATCCTTTAAGTGGTCAAACAGCTTAAGGTGGCAACAACCACAATGTCATTATGATTTCAGATTGTCTGCTTTTACTTGACAGCACAGAGAACACAGGAGTGATAAATAAACTCTGCTCTTCACTGAGTTTTCCTTCTTGAGGTACTTGGAGCGGTTTGATGTGTTTTTTCCAGTAAATTTTTGTTACTGAGAGACATGATCATTAAGAAACTTTCTCTGTCACACAGTTTGTGTGCCGAGTTTATTCTTTCAACTACAAAAATATCTTAACAAAAACTTGTTGTTGGATAGTTGTCTTCATGTCATTCCCCAGTTTTTGTAACCCGCTGATGTCACTAAAAGTCATGTTGTTGTTTTTTTAATTTGGCGTTGGGCCGGTGTATCGAACAAATTCCAGGACGTTTGAGGACATTAGGTGCCCCATCCTTGCTATGGCTAAGATAGAAGCTGCAAAAACATATTTGTGTTAAGAGCAGTGACAGATCTATAATTAACAGACCACACTCTGGATGTGAGTTCCATCCGAGCCTGCAATTTAGTGAATATTAAGATGTGGAATTTTTTACTTCTGGTCACATGACGTTGCTGAGTCACCTCTCTCCTCTCTGCGTGTGTTGTGGAATGAACCGATGTAGGTCACTGACCTGAGAGCTGTGCTGGAATGCAGCCGCTCTCTCAGACAACACGCAGCTCTCAGTCAGATGTAGGTCAGCTTGCAGCGTGGCTTATAATGGCTCCCGTTGTGTCATTCGTTGGAACGACAGCAGCGCTTCCCACACAAAGTTAAAACCTGCCACAGTGCTAATGTGTGACATGGGGCTGAACGTAGCGTTCACAGTGGCAGGTTGATGGGTGTTTGCTCAGCATCCTTAGTGTCCTAATTCAGTTTTTTGTCTCCTCAAATTGCATGATGAAAACAAAACCTTGTGTTACACACTTGAGACAAACAGACAAACAAATGCATGCATTATTTAAAGAGCTGGTGTATGTAAGACTTGCAGATTTTGACTTCAGATGCAGGCTGCTGCTTGCTAAAGCTGTTTACATGTATTATGTTCCTTTAAGCTATTTAACATACCTGTAGCTTTAGGCAGAGAGCCACAAATGGGGCACAGAAGTCAGAAACTGACTGGGGGAATTTTTTTTGAAGGTTTTTTACCCTTTCTGGTGATCTGTGACAAGCTAAACTCCAGTGAGAACTGTTCTAATGTGATGCATCTTTCCTCGACAGGGTGAGGAAGCTGAAAGAGACGCTGGTGACGGTGCAGCAGCTTGATAAGAACATGAGCAACCTGCGGACGTGGTTGTCCCGTATTGAGACAGAGCTAGCCAAGCCGGTGGTCTACAGCACCTGCCACAGTGATGAGATTCAGAGGAAACTAGCTGAACAGCAGGTGGGCAAAGATGGAAGGACTTGTGTGAGATGCATTAACTTATGAAAGTGTGTATTTTTAAAGATTCAGTCAAAACCTACAAAGTCCTGCAAGACCAGGAAACTAAAGATCTAAAATTTCATTTCAAGATCTACATGAAGTACCTCTTAATAACTAATATAACCTCTAAGAAGAAGAGAACAGTTGGCACAATGCTGTGTGACAACTGGAGTGATTATTTCTTTGATTGTTTGGTATTTAAAGCCAATCGCCTCCCACAGCCATGTGAAAAAGGAAGATCTCATGAAAGGTGAGCAAATCACCTTTTATGGTTTCTTTGTGGAAGAAAAACGAGAGCTCTCTGTACAAATCTACTGAACTCGGACATCTTCAAGGTAAAAAAAGGAAAAAGGGGCACTTAAAGTGCTATTTTAGAAATGCACGAGGTAGAATTAGGACTCCACTGTGAGGGGAGACATTGCGTCTGGTTTTAAACCCTTTATGTTATGGCCACCCTGTGGTGGTCCAAAGCATACTAACATAAGAGTGAATAATGTGCGCTGCAAAGTAAAATCTCAGCAAGGCTCTGCTAAGAGAGGAGTTTGTGAAGGAGAGAGCTGTCACGCTGGGCTGAGAGATGGTAAATGCGCTGAGAGGCAGAGCTCATGAGGAGGTCCAAAAAAAGGTAAATGGACTTTAGCCTGTTACTCCATTTGTCATCTGCCATATAGCAGTACTTTGGGAAATGGCTAAAAGTTCCAGGTCTTAGAGCAAAGATGGGTGGAAGGGCTCAGAGGGAGAAATATTGCCTCTCGGGTTTTGGAAAAATCTCATATAGATATGCACGTTTGATAGTATACGGATGAGATCAGGTGACAGTGGTTGTTGGACCTGTGGTTCATTTTGCATTTTTTATCACTGGATTAAACATTTAAATGCACACATATATAGCATTAAATGTGACAAATGGGCACATTCCCTTTAAACCCACAATGTGTTTATTCTTGTTTTAAAAAAGGGTTAGGGTACGTTGGTCAAAATATGTGAATTTGCTAAAGTCAGACCACATTATCAACAAGCACAGTAATGCTTTAAAAGAACAGAATAACTCCCAGACCTACCTTGATTAAATGCATGAATAGAATACAACATAGTGTTTATTTATTTATAGTGTTTATTTTGTAAAAGAGTAAACACCAACCCTGCAGCACTTTTTGGCAGGGCTTTTTTAAATTGTTCATTCTGTATTCTGTCATGTATGCAATTTTTGGTTACTGTGAAGGTATGTAGGTACACGCGTTAAACAAATGCAAACAGAGAACGTAACATCGCATTTGAAACATTTTGAAAGTTTTTTACAAAAACCTTTAGATGTTAACAAGGGTTCAGTGAGATTGTCCCACCCATTAAGCAGGAGGTACATATACACACACACGCACGCATATATATTATTGTTTCCATTTTATATAACTGCAACTCTTTCAGCTTTACCACATTATTTTAGAAATAAGTACTAAAACTCAGTGATCAGCCTTTCCCTTAAAAGCTGGGCCCCACAAACTGGTTGACATGAGCCACTTTTTCTGTGAGAAACTCAACATTTTCTGAACTTCTGAAAGTGCTCTACTCTGCCACAAGCATGTCAGCCTGAGTGCTCCTTACTTTTTTGGGGTCTAAAATGCGACTGACTGCTACGTAGTAACTGAACTTGTCAGCACTGCTAGTAACCCAAGAGTTTGGAGAATTTTCTTTCTTTTTTTATGTCTTTTTTTTTATGATGGATTTGGGGGTCAAAGCAAGCACAGATGTGTTCATTTGACAAGTTAACAGTGAAAGGGGTTCAATTGCACTAATTTCTTAAATCACTGAATATCTCTAGCTAATGATTTTTCTCCACTCAGAATTTTACAGATCTGTGCAGTTCAGGGGAAAAGATACACTTAGAATCTGCAAAACAAATTGGACTCCAGCTTTCTGTCTAAATCTGGACAGGGACGTGTCTGAAGAAATAGAGCTCATATCTGATGAAAGAAATGGTGGCAGTTGTAAAGGAGTGAAATGGAGACAGATGACAGGCAAAATGAAAGGAGACGAATTCGAATCGGCGTGGCGATGTGCAGAGCCTTAAAGAAATTGGACTTCTCCTGTTCCTCAGAAAAAGGCTGCAGGTCTCTCCATTAGCAGATGAGGGATGGCTGAAATGACTCCTGTGTGGATAGGCACTTTAAGCTTTCACTGGTCACCATGGCAACCTAGAGAGTGGTAACTTTGAACAAACAAAAAGTGGTGTCCAGCCCCAGTGAGGGAGCTCTCGCTGTCTCTCTCTCATGCTTACGTACTCACACACACACTCACACACACACACACTCACACAAACTCTGGGAAAAGGCAAAAATGAGGAAAAAACTAAGAACATAACACCAAGGGCCAAAACGAACAGCACCCGGGAATCATGCTGTGCTGTGTCTACAGATTGCAGGCCTCAAAACAAACCAGAAAAATACAGAGTTTGGGTTTTACTTTGTGATTTCTAGAAGAGGAGAAAGTTAAAGAAAAAGTTTTTTTGTCTTTTGTTTTATCTGTGCCGGTTGGCATTCAGGATCTGCAACGGGACATCGAGCAGCACACAGAGAGCGTGGCCTCGGTGCTGACGCTGTGCGACGTCCTGCTCCACGATGCCGATGCCTGCGGCAGTGACTCGGAGAACGACTCGATCCAGCAGACCACCCTCAGCCTGGACCGCCGCTGGAGAAACATCTGTGCCATGTCCATGGAGAGGAGGATGAGGTGAGCAGCCAGGAAGGGTTGAAGATTGTTTACTGATTCTTTAGTTTACAGTGGTTGGAGGGGTCTTACACCTTCCAGAGCTCGGGCTACTGTGATTAGAAGTTAACATGTGCCTTTTCTGCCCTCAGAATTGAGGAAACGTGGCGTCTCTGGTGTAAGTTCCTCGATGACTACTCTCGCTTTGAACACTGGCTGAAGACGGCAGAACTGACAGCAGCCAGCCCCGACTCCGCCGACGTCCTCTACACCAGCGCCAAGGAGGAACTCAAGAAGTTTGAGGTCAGCAGATTATTTTGCTCTCTGTTTGGGTGGACCTAAATAATTGGGATTTCTGTGCATTCTGATATTAGCACTACAGGAAAAGCCAGGGGTATGTTAAAATGTAAAAAGGTCAGCTCATTCATTAAAAAAAGGAAAGGAAATTAAAAACTCCCTTTTGAAAAGAAGAAGCCGGTAGCACCAGGCAGCCACTTGCTGTGATGGGTGAGGGAGACAGGACAGCATGAATGTCTGGTCCAGAGGGAAAAAGGTTCAGCAGCTGTTAAATAGCTGTTTTCAATTTTTGTTTTTCTTTCTAATTTTATATTTCCCTTGAATCAGCAGACACCAAAGACGCATCAAACACAGTTTTAAGTGCTCAGGTGTCCTGTTGCGCTGTGACTCACTGGTGACCTTTGGTGCGCTGGTCTAGATTAGAAGCACAGATTAGTGTCTGGTAATCTGGATTTTGCTGAAATGCCTTCATTTCTACAGCAACAGGGAACCAGTGTATATAGTGGTGTTTAAAAAATACCAGTGACCTACATTATGTATCCTGGCTGTCAGTGACATATTATGGAAGCTGTGGAGTGTCATTATTAAAGATGCAAATCAGCTGTGGGTTGTATTTATAAAGAAAAGGTTATTTCACACAGCCTTATAACCAGTGCTCACATTTCTGTTGTGGAATCAACAAAATTTGCTTTAACAACTTTCTGTAAGTGACTAGTTGTTCTTTGTTTTCAGGGGATTTTTTCTTAACGTAATCTTCAACACGGCTATGTTAACAGATACATCAAAGCATGTGCACTCTATTAAAGCACCCGCTCCAGCTTGAAGTGTTCTTCTCATTGACACTCATGTGTGACTTTCAGGCGTTCCAGCGGCAGGTTCATGAGCGCCTGACTCAGCTGGAGCTGGTCAACAAACAGTACCGCCGTCTGGCCCGAGAGAACCGCACCGACGCCGCCAGCAAACTTAAGGTCATGGTCCACGAGGGGAACCAGCGGTGGGACAGCCTGCAGAGGAGGGTCGCAGCCGTGCTCCGCAGACTGAAGGTGAGAAAGGAGGTCGGAGGTCAGGACTGGCTGAAGGTACCTTAGGAAAGCTACTCTGTTAGAAGCAAGAGTGACTGTAAAATTAAAAAAATAAATAGATATACATACATATATATATTTATATATAAACAGAAATCAAACATTGTTGTGTTTCAGGCATTATCAGATGATCTGTGTAGTATCTCCCTGCTCCACGCTAAGCTGTCAGGATTTAGGTCACCTCTCAGACGGTGACAGGGCACATGGCATCATGTTGGCAGGGAGGCGTTTTCCTCGTGCCATGTGCTTCTGAACAGATGGAGATGTTTTTGTTGCTTTATGGAGATGCCTTGTAATCAAAGAATTCCGCTGCTTGGTGCCAATTGCCAATAAGGCACGTACAGCGGCAAGAGCTCTCACAAAATCAGATTTTCTGCGACATTATGGGCTACATTAATGGGAAATGATTAATACAAAAAACACAAGTGTAGAGAGTCTGTAACCATAACTGTGCAGATGGGTTCTGTATCACCAGTTTGCATCACAGTAGTTGTTACTAAGGTTGGGCGATATGTAAAGTTTTTCAAACCGACAATCGTTAGTCCAGTAAATAACGATATATTTGCACAGGTGACTTTTTGATGGGCGGAGCAATGTAATCATGCATGGACTGAGTTGCGCATTTAGAAGGAGGGAATATTTTACCTTCTTTTCTTGTTTGTTTCAGTATTAATATAGCTCTTTTTTGCTTCATTCATTTATTTGAGATTCGCCAAATCACACAAAAGACTTCATGTCTGAGATTGTTTTTTAATGTTCGCTGGAAGAGACATTTTGATTTTTAACTTACTTTTTGTATAATTTTGTATTTGTTGTTTGGTTGAGTGTGTAAGTCAGATAAACACTGGAACAGCCTGTAAACACGGTTATAGTGGACAAAAGAAGCCAGTTTCCCTTTCTTTTCCTCCCTATCTCCCCACATAGGCTACTGCCTTTCTGTCTTTCTGTTAAGAGTAATTGAATTGAGTAATTGAATCACTGCATTTGGGCGCACTCTGAGGAGGGTGCGTTAGTTCGCAGATAGAAGAGGGTACCGTAAAAAAGGCTCTATTATTTTTTCTGTCGACTGCTTCTCTTAGCTTCAACATTATTAACAAACTTACTCATGGGCAAATAAATAAATAAATAAATCGCTCTTTTGGTGAAAGGCTCAGCCTATCAACAATCGCCCAACCTTATGTGACACTACACTTACACAGCAAGTTGATATCTGGATCACATAAGCCGGCTATATTTGTAGCACACAGTTTATGGCATCAAAGGAATATACTAAAAGTAATATTTCTGTCCTATTCAGTATTTTACGTCTCAAAGAGAAGACTTTGAGGGAACTCGTGAGGGGATCCTCGTTTGGCTGACTGAAATGGACCTTCAGCTCACCAATGTAGAGCACTTCTCAGAGAGCGATATCGAAGAGAAAATGAGAGAGCTAAACGTGAGTATTTCCCTACTGATGTTGCGCTGTAACATTATCCTGTTTACATATTGATGGACTGGCTGGGTCTCTCACTGGCTGAAATATTTTCATACCGTCGTGTCATTTACCTCTGCAGGGTTTTCAGCAGGAGATTACCCTGAACACCAACAAGATCGATGCCCTGATCGTATTTGGGGAGAACCTGATCCAGAAGAGTGCTCCTCTGGACGCTGTGCTTATTGAGGATGAGCTGGAGGAGCTCCACTCCTACTGCCAGGAGGTGTTTGGCAGAGTGGCTCGCTTCCATCACCGCCTAGTCAATAGACGTCCGGTTAGTAGTATAAATGACTCAGAAAAAATAAAAAAGCTGGAGTTTTCTCAGACTGGCTGTACCTGTAAACTGCTGCTCTGAGAATGAATGGGATAAAAGCATTTGTTTTTGTTTTGTTTTTTTTAATCTGAGGACATGCTTGATTTTTTAAATATGTGTCTAACTCACAGACATGAACTTCAAGAGACATTTGTCATCTTATTTATCAGGGTTTTTTTTTTCCAACCTGCAGGTTCTGGAGGAGGAGGAGAGGGAGATGTCAGACCGAGACACAGACCGAGACAATTCACCCGATTTGACCCCGTCCTGGATGGCGGAGAGGAGAAGGAAGGAGGTGGATATAGCAGTGGGAGGAGTTTCAGGTGGACCACAGGTGATGTGCCACCTCCTGGTACCCCCTATAGAGCGATCAGGAAGAGAGACCCCCCTCAGTGTGGATTCCATCCCCCTAGAGTGGGATCACACAGTCGACGTGGGGGGGTCATCATCCCATGAGGACGACGAGGATGCCACCTTCTTCAGCGCTCTGTCAGGTTAGCTTCGTGTCAGGACTTTAGGCTCATGGGTTAAGTTATGTTATATAGCATTCTGTATTAATTCTTCAGATGAAAAAAGCTGAAAAAAAGCCGTTTTTGATATTCCTGTAACACCTTTAACACCTTTGCAGATCTCCATATCCTCAGCTGTGAGACTTTAACCTCCACTGTTTCTTACAGACATGAAGGTCACAGAGAATTCAGAGTCGTTTTTTAAAGTGACTGCCAGTGCAGTGAAAGCAGCCTCGGGTAGGCGCTCTGCCTCCTGCATGTGTCTGCTTTGTTATGCATTTTTTTTCAACTAGCATCCTGCTTTCACCTTTTTTAATCTTTTCTCTTATTTCACCCCATTTCCACCATGAGTCACAAATGTGGCTGCGCACGGCCGCAAATTATCATTCACTTTGAAATGTTTGGTTTGGTTAGCGATTGAAGATCATGAGACCTGCATGATACTGCAAGTCGGTTGTGTGTGTTTCTTCAATCCATTTGTGGTTTATTCATTTGGTTTATGCACGGTGAACCTTTTCATGCATGTGTCGGAGGGCTGGTGAAAGGAGCTGTCTTTCCATCATTACTCTTGTCACTGAAGTTTTTATTTGAAATTTAACAGTCACTGTTTTCTCCTCTCGGTCTCCTCAGTGAAGTCAGTGACTGACATGCCGAGCTGGCATCTGCCTGGCTCCCCGGAGAGGAAACAGCTTCCTCGAGATATCATCCAAGCCCTGAGCTCTTTCCCTACACATACAACCGGCACTTCCTTCCATCAGCAGGGCTATGTACGTACAAACACACGATACTTATTGGGTCCAACGTCAGGTCCAAATTAAACACAATAGAAATGGTACACTATGATAGATTTTTGAAGACTTTTTATCATCTTTCATATTTCTAAGAATAAAACACATAGGCATAAGAATGCAGAGTGCTTCCTTTTTTCTTTTTTTTTAAACCAGTGTAACGCCTCAAACTGATTGTGTGTGTATCTGTGTGTTCAGGCGAAGCTAATGTCAGAGTGCAGTGGCAGCATCGACAGCGTGAAGAGGGTCAAACTCATGCTGAACGATGAGGAGGAGCTGGAGGATGCAGGCCTGACCAGCAGCACGGCCAGCAAGCATACCAGCACGGGTACGCAGACAGAGATAACCGCAGGTGCGAGAGGTCTCACTCTGTTTGAAACATGTAACAGTAGGGATCATGCTGGAGGTCCTGAAGGCAAGTCGGAAAACACATTTTCAGAAAATCCACACACTAAAATACAGGACAAAAATTTACTAACATGGACTCAAACTCCAAATGTACCTTTGTTGATAATGGAGCAAGGAAATAGACCAGAGGCTGCCAAAGCTCTTGGGTCTGGCAGATCCACCTGAGACGTCTTTGAAAAAAAGAGGACATAAAAGGGGGATGGATAGTGGAGTACAGAAATCTTGAACAGATCCGTGTGTGTGGCAAGTAGCATTTATACACATACTCATCCCTCTTCCTTGTTTCCTCAGGTGTTATCGAGCGCTGGGAGCTGCTACAAGCACATAAAAACGCAGCGGACATCAAGCAGGACCTGGAACAGTGGCAGAAGCTTAACTCTGACCTGTCTGATGTCACTTCCTGGCTTGGCAGGGTGCTGCCAGAGCTGGAGAGGCTGAAGAGAATAGCACCGTCCACCAGCATCCGAGACATCGAGGTCAACATCAGGAAACTCAAGGTAACAACCAATCTGAGAGCAGGAGGACGTTCGCGGAAGTAAAATAGGCAAATGAAAAAGTGAAACCTTGGGATATTTTCCTAGGATGGGCATAACTGAAGTGTATACACTGCTCAAAAAACATGAAAGGAACATTTAGAAAACAATCATGTTGGATGGCTGCATATATGGACTGACTAATGTGATAGGAACAAAAGGACGCCACATCATTTGATGGGGCCGAAAATTATAAACCTACAGAGGGGTGAATTCAAACGGACCGTGAAAATCAAAATGAAAAAATTACAAAGCACGCTAGTCCATTCTGCAGAAATTTCATTGCAGCAACTCAGAAATGCTACTCAACACTTTGCTTGGCCCCCATGTGCTTTTATGCATGCCTCATGGACGGTGTCCTGGGGGATTTCCTCCCAAATCTGGACACTCTGAGGTGTAACCTGGCAGCATCGGCTGAACCAAAACATAATGTCCAGGAGGTATTCTATTGAATTTAGGTGAGCGTCGAGGCCAGTCAGTAGTATAAATTACTTCATGCTCCAACTCCAAGGCTGGGGGAGCTAAGGACTCACTGCACCAGTGTAGAGTCTGACAAGATGTTCATCCCAATACTTGGGAATCAAGGTGCTGTTGCCTGTTACAGGCAGCGTAATTTTCTTCTTGACTTCTTCAGACCATGTCACATGTGCTCAGGGTGGACCTGCTCTTGTGCGGTGCTGCTCATCTGTGAAAAGCACAGGGTGGGTTGCCAATTTTGGTATTCTATGGCAAATGCCAGTTGGACTCCACAGTGCTGGGCAGTGAGCACAGAGCCCACTGAAGGTCATTTTGTAGCTCTGGAAGAGCTCATCCTGTTACTCCTTGCACAGAAACAGATATCAGTCCAGCTGATGGATTAAGGGCCTTCTATGGCTCTGTCCAGCTCTCCTAGTCTCCTGCCTGTCTCCTGGAATCTCTTCCATACTCTTGAGACTGTGATGGGAGACACAGCAAACCTTCTGGCAATCTCACGTATTGATGTGCCATCATAGAGGAGTTGGACTACCTGTGTAACCTCTGTAAGGTCCAGGTATCTCCTGATGCTAACAGCAGTGACGCTCACCTTAGCCAAATTCAAAACTACTGAAAAAACAGTCCGAAAAGATCAGAGTGCACCTTTTTTAAATTTCATTAACACCAAAGTAGCTGAAACTGATTAACAACCTCCTCTGCTACTTAACTGCCCAGATCATATCCCAAAAGTTTAACTGACTTGCTGCTGATTAGATTGAGTAGACTATATACTTCAGATCAAACCACATCTAAAGTGACATTGTTTCTCCTCCTGCTCTCCTCTTCCTTATTAAAAAAATAAATAAATAAATCAGGTAATATTTGATTTTTCCTGTGCTAACTTCAATTTTATTGGATTATAAGCTAATATTATTGAATATATAACATGTTAAAGATTTATGTTTTTTCATGATGAACTTATTGTCAATTATCTTTTAAAGAAGTGTTAATTTATTCAGCGTGGATAAAGACAAGATTAGAGGAAAAATCTTATAGATGTGTTAACAAAAAGAGCTGTTTTTGGTGAGAAATTAGGATTCCAGCAGTTGCATGGTGAGAGCTCTGCTCTTTGTTTTGTTTTTTTTCCTGATTTAGATGTTAAAAAAAATCTTCCATTTTAAATGACATTGACAAGACTGGAAATAACGTGTGAAGACTGAAAGTAGATGAGTTGTCATGTCATTTGTCCTACTGAAGAGAATGGGCTGGAGGATGTTCATTTATTTTGTATAATTTAACTCCAATTTTAGCAGGATTATATCAAATAAAACTGCATGCAGCCTTTCCTTGTGCTCACTCCACCCAACTTAACTTTTTCTTCTGATTAACAACCGTTTGGGGAAATACAAGTCACAATGCAGAATAATCAAAGTCGAATGAAAGGAATGTCAGCACAGTAGATTTTGGAACACTTCATCTGTCGTTTGTCTAAAATTAATGTTTTGGGGGGGGGTTTCTGCTAAGGAGATGCAGAAGATTTTCAACAGCTACAAGTGTCTGATGATCTCCATCAACCTGAGCAGCCGTCACTTCCTGCGCGGCGACAGCACCGAGCTGCACGAGCAGCAGGAGGCCCTGGACTCAGCCAATCACAGCTGGACTCAGGCCTGCAGCGGCCTGGAGAGCTGGGAGAGGAGCCTGCACTCTGCTGTCATGCAGTGTCAGGTCAGACATGGAGACACCTCCTGAACGTTTACCCCATAGAGTTCAAAATAGTAGGAGTGATTCACAAAATGTGATTTGACCTGAATTGCTCTCCTCTTATTCAGGAATTTCACGAGACGCTACACTCGCTGCTGCTGTGGCTCGCTCAGGCTGAGGACAAACTCCGCACAGTGAACGTCAACGACCGCTCGCACTCTGCACTCCTGCAGCACAGAGACACGCTCACAGTGAGACAAACTATAGTCTTTTTAGTCTTGCCTTATTTTTGCACTAACATCATGTTGACTCTAATAGTCTGGATCTGACAAATATTCACTAAAATTTGTAGATATGGTTGCTGCAATTTCATCCTTGTTTTATACAGGAGACACCTATTCATCTACTCACACGTTGTCAAAACATGACATTCTTCCTGATTGGCATAATAGGTTAAATATACTTGAATGTTTTATGGAAAGCTGCAGTGATTGGTGTAAGTAACACAGAGCCTGTGGAGTCTCAGCTGATGTCTTAATACTGCCCTCTCTGTCGCCACCTGCTGCAGGCTCTGCAGGAGGAGCTGCGTGGCCGGCAACGGCGGGTTTCATCACTGCAGGCAATCTCCTCCCAACTTCTCCTGGAGGCCACTGGAGAGGACAGTGTAGAGGCCAAAGAGAAGGTCCACGTCATCAGCAACAAGCTGCATCTCCTGCTACGGCAGGTGGCTGCAGACCTGCGTACACTGCAGGGAACACTGGTAGGTCCATCTTCCTCTCAAAATCTCTGTCATGATATAAAGCAGCGGTGTCAAATAAAAGTCCTAAAGACCAGAAATGGCCTGGCAAAGAATCCAATTGGACCCACAGACACATGAAGGACTGCAGAGAGTTTGACATTTTACCTGTATTGTTATAAATTTCACTACTTTTCCTTTTCCTATTGGTTAAACCTCCCATTACCATAGAAACAAGGACAATGAAAGATTTTCTTTCACTTGTCCAGCTGTATGTGGCCCACAATGTAACTTGATATAGAGCTATAGTTTATGTGGCTGTGCAAAAACCATAAAAAAAAATCAGTTTTTCTGTTTGTGAACATTGTTAAATGTTAAAAGTCAAATACAGTTAGGCCCATAAATATTTGGACAGAGACAAGCTTTTTGTAATATTGGCGCTGTACAATAATTAAATTTGATGCAGTTTTAAATGAAACAACTCAACAATAAAGTCTGAAGTGCAAACTTTCAGCTTTAATTCGGTGGGTTGAACAAAAAGATTAAAATGTGAGGAACTAAAGCATTTTTAACACAATCCCTTCATTTCAGCGGTTTAAAAGTAATCTGACAAATTAAATGCCTGAAAATAAATGTCCATATCTAATACTTAGTTGAAAACCCTTTGCTGGCTGTAAATAAAACTATGATCCGAAGGTGCACCTGCAGATTTTTCTGCCTTCTAGCTCATTGTTGCAGCTTTTAAACTCAGCTATGAGGATAGCACTTTATGGGTCTGCAGCTTCTAAATGATCCCTTCCAAGATGTTTCCCAGAAAAAGACTGTAATTTAGAACGATTCATGCAGGAAAAAGAGCCGGTGTTGAGTTGATCCCCTTCCATTAAATTATTTTTGAGTGTAATTCAGATCATATTTTGGTGCACAGCAGTCCAGCTGTAGAGTGGGAATTTCTGGCATGTACTTGCAAGGAGCAAGGGAGAAAACAAACCACCATTCAAGGGTCAATCATTCAAATATATATAAGTCATTTATGTATTATTGGGTCTACCTTACAATATAAAGCACCTGAGGTGACTGTTGTTGTGATTTGGCGAAATTGAATTGAAAAGTGCATGCTCTAATAGCAGTGCCTTTAAACGTGAGTTTTGCCCTCACTGAACTCTGTACTCACATCTGTTCAAACACAAATCTGGGGGAAATGCAAAAATGTGCAGCCGTTTGCTGCTCAACATTCCTCAAAGCCGATCATCTGTCAACGCTCTGAACTCGTGACTTAGAGCTGGTTTGATGAGTCTTGTCTCACTGTCACAGGAAACCTGCTCCACCAGTTCTGAAGTAGAAAGCATTGGTCTGGGAAAGCTCAGCTCACCGCTTCTGCAACAGGTACACCTTGGTGTTTTACCTTTAATTTAGACTGTTCAGAAGCTGCATTAAAATAGAGTAAAATTGAACATGTATTTCAGAATATGATCATTTTAGCAGTGTGATGTGTTAAATAAATAAAAGTAAAATTCATCCACTGAACATCCACCATATTAATAACTGTATTTTTCACTGCATACTCTCCACATTTGAACCTGTCTAGAGTACATTTGGTACACAGGAACATTTTGGTAATTTGGCCAGCAGGGGTGCCGCGGACACAGCCACACACAGAGTTACTTTTTTCTATTTTTAATCTGTTCTGAAAATGTTACTCGTAACACAAAATGTGTTACTGTGTTTAATAAGCTTGACATGCTTTTTATACATGTTAGGTTTAACATTCTTATTAATGCAAAATATTAAAATAGTAAATTTACTCAAGTGTTTAGACTGAGCAATTTTTAGCTACACTGATAACATGCACACATTCACCTGGCAAGCTGGTAGTGTGGATGTTTGATTTCATCTCAAAGTACATTTGAGGCAAAAGTCTTGTGATGTGTTACACATTAAGTCCACATTTCCCAGTTCCCAATTAGAATTTTCATCTGGGATTCCCATCAACTCGGACTTCCAGCTCGGAAAGTCAGAACAGCCCAACAAACCCTGACTTTACAATGAGAGTAAACAGTAGTAAAACTGTAAAACTTGTAAACTGCACAGTCACTGTTGTGTATTTGTGACTCATTAGGCACGCTGGTCACAATAAACAAAAACAAGTATTGCTCTGTTTTGCTTGTGATTAATGCTAACTTGCTAACAAGCAAAGCAAATCCTGATTTTCCTCGAGGGCGGAATATCTTTTGGAGGAATGGCATATTTCCCTCTAGCAGAATTCCAGAAACTTGTACTGGCAAGCATTAATTAGATATCGATCTCCTCCACAGTGTGTTTATTGTCCTGTCTTTCTTCCTTCACTCCAAACTGCTCAGGGCAGATGGCCCCGCCCCTCCCTGAGCCTGGCTCTGCCAGAGCTTTCTTCCTGTTAAAAGGGAGTTTTTCCTTCCTACTTTATTGGTCATAGGGGTCATCTGATTGTAGGGTCTTACCCTACAATCACAGATACCTTGTGGCATTTCTTGTTGGGATTTGGCACCATATAAATAAATTAAATTGATCTCGGGAGTGGCGTTACTCCTTACCAATACCATTTAAATGCCAGTTGGACTCCACAGTGCTGGGCAGTGAGCAAAGAGCACAGAGCCTACTGAAGGTCATTTTGTTGTATGTTCAGGATCACTCCTGAACATACAACTTCCAGGGAACACAATATTCAAACTGGAACCTGTTTTTTCTTTAACATTTATATGAGACCATAATACGTTTAACCCTCTGAAACAGACTTATTGGGGAGAAAGTCAAAAATTGCTATCTGGGTTTTTTGGAGGGTTTTTTTCTAAACATATTCTGATTGCCTAGCTTTTAGGTTTAGTTAGGGTTGGAGTCTTCACCAAAGATGTCTTGGAGTTTTAAAGCAGGGGTGTCAAACAATAGACCCTGTGGGATAATTTCATATGTCAGTTATCAGTGGCCCATCGGTATTTGGGACAGCAAGTGCAGTGGTACAGGCCAGGTACACAGCAAGACTGGGAGCCCGATTTAAATGCAAGCGAGTTGGGAAAACGCAAAGAAAGGAGTGAAAACATAAACTGAGCAGCATCTGGCTGCATTTCAATGACATGGGAGTCTACAAAGCAGAGTGCAGAATTTATAATAACTAAACTAGGAGCTGGATAAAGTCATACCCGTTTTAATTTTCAGCAATTTTCGGTTGTGCAGGACAAAAGGTTTCAAACTTGTCCTTGTTTCCCCAGTGGTAGTAAATCTGTAAAAAAAAAAGCTGCCTAGAAAAAGACTAAAGTTACAGTTCAGTACTGTATATTACATAAAAAAGACTATATATAAAGTGTCCTTGAAAAGCAGAGAAGCTGAAATGTGTGATTGTAACACAGAGCCATGGATCAGTGTCTAAATGAGTCTCTCAGATCTGAATGTGCGCTTGAAGCCATTTAGAATAACTAGTTTTATGTGCTGCTCACCACAACAAACACAAGCATAAATTTTGAACTTTTTACTGCATTTTCACAAGTTTTACAGCTGTTCCTATTGATAAAAACCTCCCTTATGGCCATTCATACTACACAAAGTAATTAAGCAATAAACAATTAATGTGTTGACCCCCAGTGCCCCCCATACCAGAGGCAAGAAGGAGAAGATCTGGTTTAATGGGATGTACTGTGAGATCTGTTATTTAAATATAGACATGTGTGGTATCCACAGAAACGTCACAATCTCAGCTAAAAGCTCACAAAACCATTTCAACAACCACTGAACCAAACACAAAGCGCAAACATACACGAACATGCTGTTGGGTGCTGAAAGCCGACATCTCTCAGATTCCAAAACTCCCTGACCAAAAGTCACTGAACCAGCAGCAAAAGATCTTTGGAAAAAATTGTCATGAATTTTGTCTTACCTTCACTGTTTTGCTTCCACCGCGATAAAGTCACACTTCCTGCACAGATATCTCTCCCAGTGTGCTTCGAGACCAGTTTCCTATCAAAAATCTCTATTTTCTGCAAAATTCACTTTCTTATTACACACCATTCTACCATTGTGTAGTGTTGTCAGCCGCTGTCCAAGTGATAAACACATGTGCTTTTTTCTTTGATTCAGGAGGAGGCTGGTCTGCAGGCAGCTCCGGTCAGACAATCAGCAACCAAAAGGTACCTTTTTATTTAATTAGAGTCAGAGTTAAATGAACCTTAAATCAGTCTCTATTCTAAAAAAAAAAACAAAAAACTACAATCTTAGATCTCAAAGTGCAAAACGGCTGTTTATATTGCAGATTTGAGAATACAAAAATAAAGATGTTGTTTTTGACTTTTGTTCTGTTTGGTGAACAACATAAACATCTCTTTACTCTCTCAACATTTATCCACTTGCAGGGAGGAGAGACAGGACTCTTCCCCACAGCGACCCCTCTTCTACCGGGTTCTGCGAGCTGCTTTCCCCTTGCACCTGCTCTTCTTCATGCTCCTGGTTCTGGCCTGCCTGGTGCCTCTCTCTGAAGAGAACTACAGCTGTACACTGACCAACAACTTTGCCCGATCTTTCTACCCCATGCTGCACTACACCAACGGCCCCCCACCCACATGATCACTGCCACACTTTGTGTCCATGTTCTCCTTATAAAGGGATAGTAGAAAAAAAACAAAAACAGCCATATAGTGGAGGTAAAAATCCCAAATAGACACCGTTAACAATGTGACGGGTCATGTACCTGCTCCCTCCCATACAAAATTGAAGCACAGTTCTTCATGTCTGAAGGAATCATGTGTTCTTCACTCTAAACTTTATTGCTGTACTAAATTATTTATTTATTTATGCTCCTTAACAAGAAGCCATATTACTGCTGTGTTTAAGTTGTGATTTTTAGATTGTAGATTTGCCAGCTGATTTCCCCGCTGAAACAATTTCACACTTTTCAGATTCAGACGGTGCAAAAGGAAAAAAGGCTCCACGATTTATTTTGATATCTTCTATTTTGTATAGTGCGGTATGAGGGATTCGAGGGCGGTTATTACCAAAGCAACTGAAGAAATGTGAGGAGTACACCAGCCATTTTCTACCACTGCAGCTATTTGTACCGATTTTGTTTGTTTAGGGGGTTTCTTTAGGTTCGGGGGCAGTTGTTAAAAGCACATTTTGTACAGAAAGGAAAAGACACGTGTTCTTTTTCTTATTTGGGTTTTGAAATATTTAAAATAGGAATTGTAAGAGTTTTTTTCTTGTAAATAATGGCAGTGACTCCTTAGCAGACATGCCTTTGTGTATCCAACAGAACAACCATTCTTTTAACTCATAATGTTCTTTTAATGTTATAAATGAATCTTGTATATAATGGAAAACTACTGAGAAAAAAAGGGTAAATTGTTGCTTTCAACTGTGCTATTTAGCTGGGTTGTAATTTAAAAACTCTTAAGTTGATATATTGAAAATGTGATAAACAAACTTTTAAGAGTCAGTGTGATGAATATTTTCCTATGATATACGTGTGATATTTTAGCCGATCACTCAACCTAAGAGTCACCTTGATGCAGCTGTGGTTGCTGTTTCCAAAGTTGCACATTAGCCGGCTAGCAGCTAACTTTGTTCACCTGCTGTTTGGCACTTTTTGCCTAAAAGAACGAGCTGTAGGTTCACAGGTAGTTGGTGGGCTAGCCAGCAATGCATATATACTTAATTCATCCTCTCAGGTGTCCCGTAGCTCAGACAGATAATTAAAATTGTTATATTAAACAATATAAATGAATATAAAAATCTAACAGCTGTAGGAACAAATTCTCTTCCAAAGGTAACTGCCATTTTTACTTCTAAAATATTAGGGAGTGGGTAAATATTATTGTCAAATTTGCTCATGACAGTTTCCTCACAAAGTCGATGTGCAGCTTTACAACAACAACAACCCCCAAAGGCTAAAAACACAATTCATCTACAGACCTGGTAGTTGACTGTGGTTTTGGCCCTATATGTGACTTTTTGTTTTATGTAACCTCACCCATGTATTATGAAAGGGAATTTTATATTTATTTTGAGCTGTATTTATCATAAATTGTACAGCTTTTTTTTTTGAGGTTTTAAACTTGAGCAGGGCTATCCAACTCGACCAATGACACGAAAGTCTGCAACGATCACCCATTATTACGTACACATGAGATTTTTCTGAATTGTTTTTTGTTCCAGTGCAGATGAACAGCGCGTCTCAAGAGCCACACGGCACAATTTGAGTTGAACTTGAATGTAAGAAATCGTTTGAGAGGTGAATGTAGCTGTGTCCATGCACAATCAAAGATCATTAAATGTGTGTAATTTACTGTTAAAGTTACTGATAAATGTTATAAAGAAGATTCTATGAGCAATTCAAAACTGTAGATAATTTCAGCCTCGGCACAAAAGCCTCACAAAACAGAAACAACAAAAGGTGTGTAAAGTTTGATTTATTTTGTGATCTCTTATTTATGGGATGTACTGTTTGTAATTTTGAACTGACAATAAACCATGTTTGCCACGATGTGCTGCTGCTGCTGGTTGTGAGTTCACAGAAAAGACAGGTGAAAAAAATCCACAAGATCTGACACGAGTGTGTGCGGCGTGCACAGACTGCCAACAGAAACAGCTTCAGCATCAGATTTGGGTGTGTGTTCATGTGCGCACAATCCACAAACATCAGGAAATAAAGCAGAGTAAACATATATTGGTCTATTAACAGTGGTTAAATAATCTGGCACTAAGGTTAAATTTACACTGGCACACAAGTGGCACATTTTATGACTTGGGAATGAGTACATGGTGCATCTATTTCCGTTTAGTTTGCTTTGTGTGACGGAAAATAAGCTGTTTGCAGTTTTGATGTTCCAAGTAACAGGCTGTTCTCTCAAGTCTTATGTGGTTAATGAGATCATAAAGCAAAGAAGACACACAAATGAGCCCTTAAGGGTTTATATGTACAAGAAGCTGAATAGTTTTAAAGGAAAATATCAACAGCCAACAGTTTCTCAACCTTGAAAACAGAGCGATTCTGGACTGATGCCAAAGCTCAATTTGTCTACATGAGAAGTTACAGCTAAGAACATGGATAAATCTGCAACGTGCAACAAACACATTTCTCTTTTTTTTGGTGTCTTACTGTTACACTGCTGACATACAGTGCTAAGTCATTTAATTAAGCTTTATTTATACAGTGCCAAATGACAACAACCGTTCCCTGAAGGTGCTTTATACTACTGTAAAGACCCTAAAACCTACAACAATACAAAGACTCCCTATGGGCAAGCAGTTGGCAACAGTGGGAAGGAAAAGCTCCCAGGTTCTGACAGGAGGAGCCAACACCCATGTACCATACACATCTACATTATTTTTAATGACCAGCAGGGGGCAATCTGCCTGGCTACACAACGACTTTACATCTGTCAAGAACTGCTTACTCTGTGACTTAAATAAACACTATGGGCTCAGGCAGTAGTTTAAAATTAATAATGAAAAAGGTAGTAAATTTTCACAATTCTGGGCATTTTTAAAAAGGAGGATTATCTAAGATATTTATGTAATTTTCACAGTTAAAAACGAGTTAGACTTTTCTTATCTCCAAATTTCTTTGTTACGGACAACAATGAAAACTCTTCACTCAAGGCTTCATCATGGGGGCTCACCAACCATCGGGTGATGTCACAGTGACCAGTGTTACCATTAGCATATTAGTAAAGCCAAGATCAGTAGCTTCAAGTGTGATAAACTTCAAGTGCTGAAATCAAGTATAAAAAACTAAGTTTCTGTTGTTGTAAAGTAATTTAATTTTGTGCATTTTAGCTTGTACAAACATATGGCTTAGGTATGGCTTGTTTAAGGCAGTCAGGCTGTTCCGATTCTAAATCTAACAGTCTGAGAAAAAGTTGCTAAAGCTCATTATATCAGATTAGATGTATTACTATGACTAAATTGTGAAATTTTCCTTTTTTCAAATTTTGCTGGTAGCCTTTGCAGAAGGGGTCTGTGCCACTGTTTACTGTATAAATTCAGCATTAGTTTAACCAGAGAAACAGAGAACAAGTTTAACAGTCGTTTTGGTAAAAGGCCACATACTGTTGATCGAATCCACAAACAGATAAGTACAAAGACTGTAGAAAATTCCTGCGTAAACAGGCACAGATTAAAACACCAAAGTGCACAGTAATAAAAGCAGAAAAAACACAATAGGGTGACAGAGAACAGCGTCCTTTTACGTCCTTGTACGACTAACAAATCTTACAGAAATGAACGTTGACTTGTTGGCCAAGTGCACCCTTATGAGTAAGTGGAGACAGTTTGTAGATGGCTTGTTCTGGATGTTACATCAAGGTGATAAAAAGAGATACAAATACTGTTTATCAAAAAAAACGCACACAGGCTGCCGGGCAGCCAGCCAGTGATGTCCTTATGAACAGCGATGGTAGTGCACATTCACAAGAAATATTTACGCACACAAAATATACATTCGATCAAAAATTTTTTTAAAGACTACAAAAATCTTGACAAGAGAAACTTTACCTCACAACAGCGCTTTCTGTTTTGTTTTTTTATGGGTTTTTTTTTCCAATCTTTGGGTGATGAATATCCACTAAGGTTTAGCCTCAGTCAGTTCTGTCACTCTCAAGCTGTTTCCGTGACAACTCTATCAGGGATGACGTAGGTTGTTGGCTCCACCGATGGACCTGGACCTGCATCCCTATTATCCAGTGACAGGTGCTCCGCAGAAATGTAACTGTGAGGGAAATTATTACAGTTATTTTCCAGAGGAAGGGAATGATTTGCTATTCTTAAGCACTCTGGACATGGAATAAAGTCAAAGTTCATTTTGGGAAGTTTGAGTACTGTGCACAAGTCTTGAGATACCCCTCGTTTTTTTAGACTTTTGCTACAAAAAAATGGAAATAGAAATAGACACATGGAAAGTATAAGTTCAGTTCTAACAAGCTTGAAAATCAATAGTTGTTATGAGCAACTTTATTCCTCATTTGAGAATCACCTTTTTGTTTTAAAAATGCTATTTTATTCCTATCACACTGTTTTATCTTTGGCATTTTTTACAGTTTCAACTGCTCTTTGGATATAAATACACTATATTCCCAATAGTATTCACTCACCACTCAAAATCACTGAATTTAGGTGTTCTAATTACTTCCATGGCCACAGGTGTATAAAACCATGCTTAGGGGCATGCAGACTGTTTCTGCAAACATTTGTGAAAGAATGGGTCGTTCTCGGGAGCGCAGTGAATTCCAATGGTGAAATTTCCTCCCAACTAAATAATCCACAATCAACTGTTAGTGGTGTAATAATAATAATAATAAAAAAAGGAAGCTATTGGGAATGACAGCAACTCAGCCATTTGTGGTAGGCAGCCATGCAAAATCGGATGATCTGATATCCTCGTGTTGGTGTTGTTCCCAGACCATCATGAAAATGTTGTTCCAGGTTCAACATTGCAAGTGACCAATCACATTGTTGTGACGTTATTCCTTTGCGCGCCAAGCCATTCGTGCATTTATGAAATTCCAATGTTGCAAGGACAATATCAATTCTGCTTACTGTTTGTTAAAGGGTTACGGTTAGGGTTAGGGTCAGGGTCCGTTGATCGGCGGACAGAGGCGGTTTCACGCAGCTTAAGTACAGTTTTTTGTTTTACGCCGGTTTTTCCCGAAGTCGCAAAAGTATGACGTCACAACATTCTGATTGGTCACTTGCAATGTTGATCCTGGAACAACATTTAGTATGATGATCTGGGAACAACACCAACACGAGGATATCAGATCAACCATGCAAAATCATAGAGGTCACTGCAGAGGTCACCAACTTTCTGTAGAGTCGATCACTACAGACCTCAAAACTTCTCGTGACCATGATATTAGCTCAAAAACAGAGAGCTTCATGGAACGAGTTTCCATCCGTCAAGCAGCTGCATCCCAGCCTGACATCACGCCAGGGTGGCTGTAGCTCAGGAGGCAGAGCGGGTCATCTAATGTTGGTTCCCTCTAGACTACATGCTAAGTATCCTTGGGCAAGATATTAACCCTAAGCTGCTCTCCGATGCGTCCATCAGATTGTGAATGTTAGTTAATAAGCACTTAAAATCATAGAAGAAAGTGCTTGTGTGAATGGGTGAATGTGGCATGTTGTATTAAGCGCTCTGAGTACTCCGGGAGAGTAGAAAAGCGCTATATAAGAATCAGTCCATTACCATTTACACCATGAAGCACAATGCAAAGTTTTAGATGCAAGGGTGTGAAGCACAGCAACACTGGACTCTAAAGCAGTGGCCACATGTTCTCTGGCAATCCAATGGCCGAGTTTGGTGTGGGGTTGCTTTTCAGTCTTTAGTTCCAGTGAAAGAAACCTTTAATGCGTCAGCAGACCAAAACATTCTGGACAATTTCTTAGTCCCAACTTTGTGGGAACAGTTTGGGGATGGCCCCTACACACCAGTGCACAAAGCATAAAGAAATGTATGAGCGAGTTTGGTGTGGAAGAGCTTGACTGGCCTGCACAGTCCGGACCTCAGCGTGATATAACACCTTTTATAGTTGGGCTGGCATTATATTAAAGCCTAAGGATTAAGAAGAGGATGTCACTCAAGTTCATATGTGTTTTAAAACAACAATCCAAAGGTGAGTACATTGCAATGGATGACATCCTGTGCAATAGTGTTTATGTGCAATAACGTTTTATTTTATTATGCTGGATGACTGTGTTCAGGTTCCAAGGCAGACAAGCAAATGCTTTGGGCAAAGTAGTGGATCAGAAGGACAGCTTTTAATGCTCAGATTCATAGGTTCATAGTGCTAAGTGGCTTAACCCGAGAAAACTAAAGCTGGGTGACTTTAACCCACATGAAAGTGATAGTGTTACAAAAGTGCACATTGGTGTTTTGGGGTTAATAACCAGAAAAACATTGCTCTGGAATAGTCAAGTTCAAGGACAGAATTGAAAATGAGAGAAGAAATGAGGCTGGGTATTTTACCACAACTATGCAGACAATGTTTTTTGTACATTTTCTTGTTCTGTAACTGTTCTGTAATGTTATTTTGTACTTACTTGATGAGATATATATATATATATATATATATATATATATATATATATATATATATATTGTTATTATAACTTGTAGGCTTTTGTGTAACACTTGTGGGTCAAGCTGACTTGCCTTTCATTTTTCTTTTTCCTTCTGTCCATCATTACTGTGCTTCTTTCCTTTATTGCTGCATTTTTTCCTTTCTGTCTTCCTTCATCTCTTTCTCGACTTTTACCTTTTTCCTCATCTACCTTCCTTTTCTTCTCATTTGCCTCCTATCTTCCCTTTTTCTTGTCTTCTACTCATCCACCATCCCCCTGCCAGTAGCTTCTACCTACATTGTTTTGTTTTTTCCTTTTTCCTTCAGTTTATCCTCCCTTCTTATCCTCTGTTCCATCACCTTTCTTTGTTTCTAAACTTAACACGTCTGCTTTAAGTGCAGTAACAGAACTTACTCGTTGCTGTCCAAGTGAGACCCCGCTAAATTCTGTGATGGAGATGTAGACTGAAGGGTGAGCAGATGTCCGTCCAGGACCGGGACTTCCGCTGGAGGCACAGTGGTATTGTCAGCAGCTGTAGCCATCTGGTCCAGGCCTGGCTGCAGGTCAGATGGCGGTGGGGGGAACTGTTGCTGTTCAGAGTAAGTGTCAGAGCCAGGCGAGGATGATGATGTTTGACTGCTGCTGCTGGCTGTGTTGGCATCCAGCATCTCCAGGAGGAGGTCGTACACCAGCACCGCATTCTTCCTCTTCATGGAGGACAGGTGGTCGATGCCTTTGTTACTGTAATGAGAGGGAACGTGACCATGAGCCCAAAAGAAAAGAAGAAAGGGAATTAAACAACTAAGGACCAGATCGCTCAAAGAAATGAAAAGCAGTTAAACTGTTAATATCTCAAATGAAACCTGATGTATATGGAACTCCAAAGTGTTCAAAATTAAATAAATAAATAGGACACGATGAAATAAATAACTATGTGAATAAATAAGACACAGATACAGTGGGGCAAAAAAGTATTTAGTCAGCCACCGATTGTGCAAGTTCCCCCACTTAAAATGATGACAGAGGTCAGTAATTTGCACCAGAGGTACACTTCAACTGTGAGAGACAGAATGTGAAAAAAAAATCCATGTCCAGGCTGTGGACAGGTGTCTTTTCTACAGATGATGAGTTCAAACAGGTGCCATTCATACAGGTAACGAGTGGGGGACAGAAAAGCTTCTTACAGAAGACGTTACAGGTCTGTGAGAGCCAGAGATTTTCCTTGTTTGAGGTGACCAAATACTTATTTTCCACCCTAATTTACGAATAAATTCTTTACAAATCCTACCATGTGGATTCATGGATTTTTTTTCCACATTCTGTCTCTCACAGTTGAAGTGTACCTCTGGTGCAAATTACTGACCTCTGTCATCATTTTAAGTGGGGGAACTTGCACAATCGGTGGCTGACTAAATACTTTTTTGCCCCACTGTATGTAATGTGAGAATGATATTTTGAAATAATGGAACTAGAGATGGACCGATCCGATATTACGTATCGGTATCGGTCCGATACTGACCTAAATTACTGGATCGGATATCGGAGAAAAATAAAAAATGTAATCCAATCCATTAAATATCACGAAAGCACCTCACAAACTTGCAACACGCCGTAACTCACCTCAGAACGTTAGCACGTCGGAGCAGTATGCATCACGTGATAGAGCGGCTGTGGCATGCGGGACCTGTCGGTGGTCTGGATAGCATTTGGAGCTTCACTAGCAACCCGGCATTTCATCTCCGACAAAGTTATCCCCGAGAGAAGTAAAGCAAGTGTGTAAGTCCATCTCTAAATGTTTGTAAAGCATTCCTGCGTTAAGCTTAACAAACGACTGCCTCTTCTTGCTGCTACTTCAATCATGAAACTGCTTAATGATCAGCTGATCGGCTTTTCTGTCGCGAGTCCGTCTCTCTGGTTTGTTTTTGGCCCACTTTGCACCAGAAAGAGGAAACCAGTGGCTGAACAACAGCAGCACGTTTAAGCTTGATAAGCTGTTGTTAGAATTTATTTAATATTACTTTCTACTCAAAGATCTTTTTCTTCGTAGCTGACGGCTGGTAACTGTGCAGGGGCGGATCTAGCAAAGTTTAGCCAGGGGGGCCGATAGGGCATTAACAGGGAAAGGGGGCACAAAGACATACTTTTCTTTCTTATTCTCATTTAAAATGTCTAGCTTTTAATAAATAATTATCTGACACCCAAAGTTTTAATTTGATGTAAAATGAATAGAAGTCAATTACTGTATATAGTGACTATTAAGTCTAATATATATACCCTAGTAAGCTATAGTACTTTTTCCTTTGGGAAGGTACCATCTGTGCAGTCTGCAATTTTGTTGAAGAAAGATGTTGAATCTATTTAATATTTCTTGAAAAATAATTGATTTCTGTGCATTTTTTTTCACACTGCATCAAATTAAGGTTGATTACGTCGATTAAGCATCATGAGGTGGAGCGTGAGGGGTGGTTCCCCATTTTTTATTTATTTATTTTTGTTGTTGCTGGGAGTTGGAACCCTATTAGTTAGGTTGCTTAATATTTACGCTAAGTACTCTTTAAAATACCAGAATAGGAGGATGGTGTAGGTTGAAGTTTATTAGATTGATCAGTATTGCTGAACTATGAAATATTTTTTTTTGCATACAGGTATAACAGAATAGCTTTAGTGTAGTTGTTGTTTTAAACTTGAGTATGAACTTATACAAAATGCAGCAAGATATTTTTGTTGATTAAAAAACACTATATCGGATTCATATCGGTATCGGCAGATATCCAAATTTATGATATCGGAATCGGTATCGGACATAAAAAAGTGGTATCGTGTCATCTCTAAATGGAACACATTTTGAAAAAAAAGCTCATTATTGTGAAATATATTGCATTCTGCTATATAAATTTACTTATTATTGTGAAATATTATTTCATGGTCATTATTTATCACAATAACAGAGATTATTCCTGAGGCATTTTATTTATTCCCAACCATTTTTATTCCAAAATGTCCTTTTTTCAAAGTCAGTCTTTATTTCAAAATCCCGTTTTTCCCAATGGCCTATTTATTTCATAATGCGACTTTTCAGCAGAATGACTTTGTCTGTCAATCAGTGTGAGTGGCCTTTGCACCTATTGGCTGATCGTTTACTATCGACTAGTTTTCCTGGATACCTGCTCCGCGGACGGCTGCTACAGGTAGCAAAAACGTGCTAGGTCAAAAGTCGGGGAGGATGGCTATGGGCTCCAAATGTGGTCATAAATATTTTGTACTTGTAAAAAAGATTTGTATGTGTAAAAAATATTTGTGTGTGCGTAAAAAAGATTTGCATGTGTAAAAAAGATTTGTGTGCGCGTAAAAAAGATTTGTGTGCGCGTAAAAAAGATTTGTGTGTGGACTTAGCCCAAAAAAACCCTGCAAGTTACAAGTACGAATTTTGACCCTATTTTTCTTCCTTTCATCTGATTGGTCAATGTCATGTCAATCACAAATGTAACAATCCAATCAGAGAACAGATGGGTTTGGCTGTCGGAGGGGCGCTTTTTTGAACTGCAGGTCTTTGAAGGGAATAAATGCCCGTTTTCATGCCAACCCAGCGTTTTCCTTCATCACCACGAAGGAAAACAGTCTGTGGTCGTCCGAGTTTGGTGATTTTTGTGTCACCGGTCTACGTGTTTAATATAGGGACTTCCCCAGCCTTTTCAACAGCGCTGCGGACCACGGGGTGGGGGCGGGCAGTGTTTTGGAAATGACAGTCTTCATTACAAAGCTTTCTTCGTTATGAATTAGCATACATGTTTTTATTGAACATTTGAAGAACCAGCAAAAAAAAAACAGAAACTCTTGTAGAGGACATAAAGTCAGAGATAGAAAAGACAAGGAGCAGGTGCATCTAGTACAGGTAGAGCTGCTGCAAAAACCCACAGAGCCCAGCAGCCAGCGAAACAAATTCTGGATCCTTTGCTTTTAGTTAGCAGTTAGCATTAGCAGCACATCCTGCGTCCCATGTGAATGGACTTTTATGCTGCGCACTGTGACTCACAGCAATGGTCCTGGGTCAGCCCTGACTTTGTGTTAAGATAAGATAAGATAAGATAAGATAAGATAAGATAGAACTTTATTAATCCCTCGGGTGGGTTCCTCTGGGAAATTCGACTTCCAAAAAAAGCACAGCAACGACCAAAGTTACAGTTACAGAACTGTTATATATATATATATACACACACACACACACACACACACACACACACACACACACACACACACACACACACACACATATATAAATACAGAGACAAATATAAATAAAATATACAAAGGGGATAAATAGAATAAATAGGAATAAAAAAAATAAAAATACAAGTGAATTGCACATTTCAAGTATTGAGTCTATTGCACTGTTGACTATTTACAAAAAGTATTGCACAAGGTATTGTACAGTGAGGTGCAGAGGCAGATGTTAAACTAATCCTAAAGTAATAATGGTATTTCTAACCACTGATATAGCACAACTTTATCCTTTCAACAGCTGCTGAAAGTTAGGGGACCTAACTGCTATCGGATATTTATATAGAGATCCTCCAGCTTCAAACTGTATCACCCTTCAAGGACCTGCAGTTCAAAAAAGCGCCCCTCCGACAGCCAAACCCATCTGTTCTCTGATTGGATTGTTACATTTGTGATTGACATGACATTGACCAATCAGATGAAAGGAAGGAAAATAGGGTCAAAATTCGTACTTGTAACTTGCAGGGTTTTTTTGGGCTAAGTCCACACACAAATCTTTTTTACACATACAAATCTTTTTTACGCACACACAAATTCTATTAAAACATTCAAATCTTTTTTACACATACAAATCTTTTTAACAAGTACAAAATATTTATGACCACATTTTGAGCCCATAGATGGCGGTCTGGTGTGAACTTCAGTCAATTCTGCTCATTTTAGGAGATCAGATAGAGAGGGATCATTTACCTGTAGATACTGTTTTGAGTCGTTTAGATGATGTTTCTGAAATGCTTGGGATTATAATTGCTCTTCAAGATGTTAGCATCGATGACAGCATTGTCGAAAGGAATGTCTGAAGTAAGTTTATGCTGTAATTTAACACCTGTGTGAGTCTGTACACAGCATTATTTAGATATTGACCTTAATTATGACGTTTGATATTGAAATATTATCGCTTACTTTTTTATTGTGAATGTCTAAAATAAGTGGGGCAGCTACGGCTAAAGCTATCGGCGCCATCTCGTTGTTGAGACACGTTTAGCCGGCGCAGTGTTAGCTGTTAGAGTGTGTTAACTCGGAGACTGGGGGCACTGGAACCTGTAGGAACCTTTTACACAGAGTAGACCCACCAGCTTTCCACAGTCTACTTACTTATCACATCTTGGTAGACAGCAGGGTCATTAGTGCTTTAAATAGTACATAGTTGAATGTTTCATTGCTGTTTGCAGCTAATTGTTCTCTGATAACACATAACAAAGTTGATGTTAAATAGCAAGTTTATTGAAATGGTTTTGTCTATTACAGCAGCATTTTAAATATCATACTTTCTCTGGTGTCTTCAGTAAAGCTAAAACAAGAATACATTGTTTTGTTGAGACTTGCTGTTATACTAAAAAAAAAAAAATTATGTGCAGAAAATCTGATAGGTATTCTTCTATTGGGAATGAGGACTTGGATGCAAAAGTGCTGGACATTCAGCGTCATTACCCAAATGCCGGCTGCAGAATGATGATGGGACATCTACGATCCAGAGGCATACACATTCAAAGTAAGCTGATATTGTTTGAATATCCAAACACCCAGAAAGCATGTGTCAGTGTAGCCATGATGTGATATTATAATGTAGGCATCAAAAATGACTAGGCATGTTCGTATCACTGTTATGTAGTTATGTTCTTGTTTGAACCAGTTTGTACACGATTCTCTCTCCTCAGTAAATCTGTACAGCACCTGGATACTTACCTGAAGCAATGAAGATCTGTCTCATAAGCATTACAGTGTTTACAATACAGTCTTTTTGTAGTTGGTAGTACTAAGACATGATCTGTTTGTTAATCAGGATTTCGACTGATGGATTCAATGAGACGAGTCAATCCAGAAGGGGTCATGATGCCACGGTTATCTATTTAGACTGCAAGGCGTCGTCAGTACAGTGTACCAGCACTAAATCACCTTTGGCATATCGATGGAAATCATAAACTAATTTGGTCAGTGCTTGCATCACCTTTTCCCAATTCCATTGAAGTAACAGGATGCATGTATAAAATTGTAAAATGAAGCCTTGAATTTGTAAATGTCATCTTAAATGCTGTCATATAAGGCCATTTACAGGATTTGCTATAGTCATGTCTGAGGCTTTACATTATGCATGTGATTCCTTGCACTACAGATCTTTCTGTAAAGTGTTTAAGTTTCCCTTCTATTATTTCTTTTACATTCCTGTTATAACATGTTGTCACTTTATATGGAACTGAAATATTGGTCTTGCTTGTATGTAACTGGGGACATGACAATGTTTTTTCTTGTTTTGTTTTTTTTAATTCTGCCTTGTCAGATGGAGATTTGTTGTCCATGGTGGGATAGATGGTTTTTCGAGGTTAATTGTCTACCTTAAAGCTGCCACCAACAACAAAGTTACAACAGTTTTTGATGGTTTCTTGTCAGCAATCAGACAATATGGCATACCGTCCGGTAAGAGGTGTTTAACAAATACAGTATGCCAAAAAACTCTGTATTGGACAGTAGTTATATTCAGATTGTTACTCTCACTGACTCGGATCAAAACTTCTCTACTTTTTTTCCAGGTCAGACAAAGGAGGGGAAAATGTGAAGGTTGCACATTTCATGGTGCAGACAATGGGGGAGAACAGGAACTCTCACACCAGCGGTAAGGACAAGTAAATTGATGGCCTGTCTTACATTGTTTTCACACATGCAATTGTAATAAAACAAATGGTTTCTGAGCATAATTGACTGGTTTCACAGCACATTAACACTACACTAATAATTGACTTGGAAGGCTGTTGACGTAGGAATGCCTGAAAAACCATAAATGAACAATTTCCCTCACTGTGTCTTATAGCATTGAGCGCCTTGATGTATATGAAAACGTCCTTGACCTTTTCTACACAATCTTCACCCAGCTGGAGATTCAAGGACTGCTCAACCCTGGTGAAGAAATTGACTTGTTTGCACTGCACAGATGCTTTTTGCATCACATTCAACATCATCTTCAGTCATTCCAGGAAGCATGGAATCAGCACGGACTCAGAACAGCAAACAACCATTCACCTCTGCAACGCTGGTTGCTGCACAGAAAGGAGGGACAAGATTTGTCACAGGTACATGACTATTTGATCCGTATTTGTTCTTCTATGTAAAACTCTACTATCTGTAGTTGAGATGAGTTTATTTCTACTGTTCGAGTTGGTGTACCAAATATTTCTCCTGTAAGTGAAAATGTCTTTCAAGCCATTCTCTCCTTTTATTCAATCTGTCAGGTATAGATGGCAATACTTTAAACAAAGTTAAATTTGTTATACCTGAAGAGAACCAATCCTGACCTAGAATGGGTGAATGAATAATTATGCCTAAGAAACTCACATAGGCCCTGACAGACTCAATAAGTCCATCTAGGAACAGCTGCAGGAATCACCTCTTCAGTTTAGATTTAAAACATGTGCATGGTCTTTCAGGTTGATGAGGATTATGGTGTGGACTGGACAGGACCACATAATCACCGCCCATCAAATGAGATCACCATTCCTGAGATTCAGCTCCCACGTGCACTGAGTGAACGAGAGCTTGCTGTGCTACCAAACAACAGGGTTTCACTCAGTCAAGCTTTGGATACCTACTGTGAAACTGTTCAGTCACTCAAACTTATGTTTGATACCACACCTTAACTCTTCAAAGTAAGCAGGTGCAATATGTTCACACCCCTTTTTTAAGTTTCTACATCTATGGCTTTGTAGCTAATACTGACTCAAAACAGCATAACCGATTTCATTTTCAACAAAACAGTGAGTGGCTATAAAACAGAAAGAAATGACTCATAGGTACAGTAGTGTGCAGGAAGACGTAGTACTTCAAAACAGGTGGAAGACTACTGTTGACCACTTCCACAGTCATTTCTCTCGGCAAGACTTCCCATCCTGTCCAAAACTTGATGAGGGCTTTTCGTTGTGCACAAGACGCTGCAACAGAAGATTGTTTTAAACTATAATGACATCCTATATTCATTATTTTGAGTCTTTTATGGAGAAATACCATAAAAGATGAACAATTACATAAAGAGCACAAGACATTTTTGCCCCACTCAAATTGCTGTTGTAGCTGTCATAGATAATTTTTTTGGTAACAAAGCTAAAAGTAGTTATATACAATTATAATGCAACTGATAATGCCACCACTCTGTTTTTTATGTATTGCATGGAGGCAGTATGGAGCAAATAAGAAAACTAAATTATACTATAGTGTACTTTGTTAATGACCCGAGATCACTGGACTGTATGTAATTTACCAAAGTATAATCAGAGAAAACCAATAGCAAAATACCTATCGCAGCAGACTTACCATTTTCAATGAAGGACCAAAGGTAGCCTGCCACTCTGCATTTATCCTCAAGAGAGCATTCCTCTTCCTCCTCATCTTCATCTTCTGTGGCAGGCCACACTATCCTTTCTAGAATAGACTGCATAAAATAGTTCACCTTGGTTAATTTTTTCTCTGAAATGCAACAAGATAAAATAAGCTTAATTTGTCATTTTATATCTTTACTTATCTTGTAGTCTTAAGAGCGTCAGCAACATTAGGTGTATTTTTATTAAATGTAACCCAGCTGTTCGACTAGCCCAAGCATACAAAATAGTATATTGATGTTTTGTGTCAACAATTAATGTTCATCCTTCATAAATTAACCAAATACCTTTACTGTTCAGATGTTAAAAGATGTGACCTGACTTTACCTCACAACAGGGAGCAGTCTCTGAGTCCCTTGGTAAGAAAAGAGGAATGATGTCTGATCTTTCTGTCAGAAGCGGCCATACCATGGTCTCCTGAAGCCCTTTCCTCAGCTGCTTGACTTGACGGCTTGTTCGTGTTATGACCTACAACAGTGAGACCAAACCAAAACTGAAGTGTGAGTCCGTAAAGTAAAAAACACTTTAAATGTTAAATACTTAAAGAACATCCACTGTACTGATAAAGCATTTCAAATTGCAGGACTTATACCAGACACACACGGTCCACCATGAATGAATGAATGTCCCATTATTCTTCCTAAGATCAAACATAATAAATTCACTAAGCCTAACATTGCATGGGGGTAAAGACAAACAGTTTTGTAACTGTATTCAATCTATTTTTCATCTTTATGGTTACAGTTAGGATAATGTAACACAAGTAATAATTTTTCCTTTAGTGCTGCACATGTATTATTTTAAATTACTATTCCTCTTATTTCTGTACATAACTTTCTTACCTGCCACCAAAAACATGTCACTCTCAAGCAAGGTCTGAGAAGTGGATGGAGTCAAGTGTTCTGGCTCACCGTCAAACAGTCTTGTAAGATCTGTGTTCCTTGAAAAGAGTACATCTAGGTTATGGTGAGTATGAGAAATCCAGGCAGTAATTTTAACACAATTAACTCATTTACATAACAAATACATTTTCTTTACATGATGAAATATTCTCTTATTTAATCCACTATACATGTGCCCAGTCTAGTTTCATACATACCAAAATTCAAATGCAAACCAGACTGTACTAGAGAAACTGCCTTTGAGAAGAAGAATCTCTTCACCCCTTCTCCAACAGCAACATCCCCTAAAAGGAAGAAGAAGAAAAAAACTTGTGAAGTTTCGGATTAGTCAGTCACTGGATTTCTAATGTTTTCACAATACAGAAAAAATACCTTCCAGTTTGCAGCTGACAGGGCCCGCCCACTCTACCTTTGGAGCTTTGTAAAGGGAGATAAGTGATCTCTGTTGATCCACAATACTTTCCCGCAAGTCCATTTGCAGGACTACTGCCTTTCTGGTCTCATACTTTGAAAGTAACTCGGACTTATAGAGCCAGGCTGCTCTGGTTGCATCTTGTTCACATTTCCACTCTGAAAGGTACACATTTGCATGGATCACATGAATCAAAGGAAATAAAATACCGTAAATGTCGGGCTATAAGCCGCTACTTTTTGCACAAGCTTTGAACCCTGCGGCTTTTAGTCAGGTGCGGCTTTTCTATGGATTGTCCGTGATTTTTGTCATATCGTAAGACGATTTGTTTTGTTTGTTCCGCTGTTGTACGGCACTACGTTGCCTGGCGGAAGGATCGGGGTTCAAGAGTGGTATGTTAGTCACATGTCCGTCCGCCAGGCAACGTAGTGCCGTACGAAGTAGCGCGAAAAACAAACTTCAAAGTAGCGCTACGCGTTCAGCGGGAGTCGTGGATGATGAGCGGCGATAAACTTGCAAGTTATGCCCAAAAAGCAAGTTATGCCCAACTCCACCGGTGGATTCTGACAGCGTGGAAAAGTGTGAAAACATCCACGATCACCAACGGATTTTGAAGGGCTGGACTGCTGCATGATGGAGAGGAGGACACCGCCACGGCCCTTCTGAGGGTGTTCGACTCTGACACTGACAATGAGGATTTCTTTGGTTTTGAAAGTGACAACGAAGGAGAGAAGAAGAGTGGATGACGAAGCCATCATGAGCCTGTTTGTATCCGACACTGGAGAAGAGGACTTTGGTGGTTTTAGTGCGTAGGAAGAAGAGAAAGATGGTGGTGAATGACTGACTTTTCTTCTTGTTAAAGCTGTGTCACTGCACCTGAGCCTAAAAGGTAGGCCGAATCTATTGTTCTGGTGTGCTGTAGGTTATTGTTATGTACTACATGTGCAAATATGTACCCATAACTTGTTTTTCAAAATATTAATAAAAGTGATGTCTCCAAACAGCCATCTCTTTCCTGACAATTCCCTTTGTGCATATTCTCTTACATATGATAAGTCAACATTGAAACACCTGCGGCTTTTGGTCAGGTGCGGCTAATGTATGTACAAAACAGGATTTTCCCCTGATTTTAGCTTGTGCGGCTAATATTTAGGTGCGCTTTGTAGTCCGGGAAATACGGTATATGTATTTTTTGCCATTTATCTGGTATCTTCCTAACTTAATTCCTGTGACTACCTGGTTTTTCCCCTAGAAGTGACTTTTCTTCATCTTGATGAGATGCATCTTCCTGCACTACCACCATATCACCTGACGATTGCTCTGCTCTTGCTGAGGTTATGGTGGATTCCAAGATGATACTATCTGGTTCCTCTACCCCGCAGGACAGATTCCATCCCTTCCTGTAAAACACATTACTTGCTGTACATTACTACAAAAATGGTACATATAAGAGTAAAAAAGTAGTTAAACTGAATCTTGAAATATTAACAAATGACATGTAGCATCACCTTGGAATGAAATCCGTTTCTCTCCAAGTCCAGCTGCTGCTAGGTCAAATTTGACTGCTTTAGCTGGCACTGTGTCTGCAATATGATCATGTAAACAGAAGAAGGTGTGTGTAAATGGAGCGGCATGCTTTCTTGGAAGAATGCGAGGTCAGAGATGAAAGTGGCGCTGAGGAAGGCCTCACTCTGTAAGGGGCAAACAGTCTTGCGACTTCAGCTTTAAAAAGGGAAAAACAATATTATAGAAAACATTCTAAAAGCTTAGATTAATTGCTACTTAATTTGCAAGTATTATACCCGCTTACAAAATCACTACATTGAACTAGAATTGCTTTATTTTCATTCACATAGATTACTTGACTTCCATATTAGCAGAGAAAATAAGACACTTTAAAACGTCATGATTTAACTATTACCCGCAACAATGTAAACAGTGATACAGACATTAACCCAGAAGACGATTATCTTCTCTTACCTAATTTATTAAGTTCTTTGCTATGATAAAAACAGTATAAAAAAATTTGTGACTGAACTGATTAAAAAGCTCATTTTTGGCAGACAGACTAACCAAGCAGTAACATCGTTACTTACCCTGAACAGTGTTTCGTGGAGTGGAGCTAGCTGTGATAGCGTTAGCGTTTGCTAACGTTAACATTGTGCTGTTTTGATGAGAACTTGGACCAGGGACCGCTTCATCTCCAGTACGCTGCTGCAACACTCTCTCAGACTGAGGTGAAGTCGTACAATCTAAGCGGTTAGTAACTTCTCTGAGTAACTCAGAAACGGACTTGTCTCCTGCAGCCATGCCCTTCACAAGCACCTAAACGTTATTCGCGCCCAGTGTTTTACACTTGTTGGTGCCTTTACTTTATTTCGAGCCACTGCCGCCGTCTGCGTAGGAGACGCACTGCAGCATTAGGCTTAAATCGACACTTCATGTACTATCCAATTGTTCAATCTGACGTCACTAGCCGTGTCCGAAAAACCCAGCACAGCATGCTAAGCCTCCCAGCAGACGCCTTTAACAGCCCCACTTCGCCAAAAAAACACACTTACGACCTAAACTCCGCTGCAGGTCCATATATCAAATGATCACTATGGCATTACTGAGAGTTGAAAAACTGTCTAAAGTCTTTCATCTTTAATAAAATGATCAGCGTTCTGTTCTACCAGGTGTAACAATTGAGTTTAACTAACAGGCATCCATGAAAACGGAATTTATGACATTTAACGGAGTTAGAAGTTAGCAGGGAGTTAGCTCGCTAGCTTCTATCTAAATACAATATAGCATGTCCTGACTGCGGGGTTTTGGAAACAAATTAAAACGTACAGCTCTGTTATCACTTCCAACATAAATGAAGACAGAAAACTAAACAGCAGTGACGTTTGTAGGGTTACTGAAGTTTGGCTAGCTGGTATATAATGGAGAAGGGTCTGGCTGCAGCCACTGCTCTTGTGGGATATAATGATGTGCTACGTGACCGCTACGACACAGCTATGTAGTTGTACATAGCTGCATAATATAAACAAGCTAACTTTTTTTTCCACTCGATAAAAGTTAACGTGAGTGTTCTCGGTGGTCAGGAACAAATGTAATCACATGGCAGGATGCTGTAAAAGGACCAAACTTCAGCCAGGAGAACAACTGCGATAATCCATCCACAATACGAGGTTAGTCATTCATATACTGCTGCATGGGATGGGCTGTAACTACATCCTAAGGTTTTAAAAACTGAGCTTAAATCAGTGTTGCCAACTCCTCAGTAAGGAAAATCGCTATTGGTTGTCCTAAAAGTCGCTAGAAGTCGCTAAATGACGTCATCGCCTAATTTGCATAATTGGTCATGCTAATCCAATTGTAACCTATGTTGTTGGAGAGAGAAATAACATCGTGGAAGAGACATAAAGTGAGTAAAAACGTCCTAAATGCATTTAGAGTTTATTTAGAACTACAAATTAAATTTCTTTTAGCAATTATTGGTTTTTTTAATGTCACAATTCCAACCCTGCTCCTTTACCCGGGCTTGGACCAGTAAAAGTGACCCAAAATTGGCACTCTGGTGGAGTTACTTTGTGTGTGTGTTTATAAGTAGTTTTAAACCTTGTGATGGACAAAACAGCATAAGAGTAAAAGAAGAACTGACTGCATTACAGCACCCGCTGCTTGTTGAGAGTAAAAGCGATATGCGCTTTCATGTCTTTTTTTAGCGACTTATTTTAGAAAAAAAGTCGCTAAGGGGTCTGAAAACTCGCTAAATATAGCGACAAAGTCGCTAAGTTGGCAACACTGGCTTAAATAAATGATTAGCGGTAATAAAAGCCAAGGGAGGTCAACAGTGATCACTGACTGTTTTAGAAGCTTTTTGAGATAGGGTAAGTGACGGGTAAGGTAAGCGACCCATGTTGTAGGTGACGTCAGACGCTGGAGATTTGGCGGAAAAAAAGCGAATGGTAGCATAGAGTTTAATAAAGTTTTTTTCAAGCTTCAGTATTACCAAATATACTAATCAACTGTCATATAACTAACAACATCTGTCCTATCATCTCTAACACCCTGGAGGACAACGGGGAGAGTTTAGACGCTCTCCAAGGTTACATCGACCGCTGTTTTCAAGATTTAGTAATGAAGAAGGCCCAGAGTGCATCTTCCCCGGCCAAAATTGAGACACCGTCATCGAAGAGATGTCGCCCATCAGACTCTCCCGGTACAACATCGCCTGCCGGCAAAGACATCGCAGACATCCTGGAGTCAATCGACAAGCGATTGTCCAGTTTCGATGCGAGGCTGTCCCTGGTGGAGATTTTACACTGGGAATTTAAATCTCTGAGAGAATCCCTGGAATTCAGCCAGCAGCAGGTGGAAACGCTTGCCGCTGAAAATGCCACGCTACGGGAGTCGGTCAAATCTCTCACTGATAACGTGACCCAGCTAAACATTGAAAATAAAAAAATAAAAGAGTCCGTTATCGATCTACAAGCCTGTAGCATGAGAGATAATCTTGTGTTTTCTGGTATTCCAGAATCTGCCGGAGAGGACGCGGAGGCAACGGTGAAAAGCTTCATTAAAATCCACCTGAAGCTGCTGGAGGACACCGTAAAGAACATCGACTTCGATAGAGTGCATTGCTTGGGGGGCCTGAGGTCGCGGACCGGGAGACCACGACCTATTGTGGCCAAATTCGGTCAATTCAAACAGAAGGAACAGGTGAAGAGTCGCGGCAGAGAGCTGAAAGGAACGGACTTCAGCGTGAACGACCAGTTCCCCAAAGAGATCCTGGAACGACGCAAGGTCCTGTTCCCAGTTCGACGTAGCTTCATCCAGAAAGGCTCCCATGCTGTCATCGCCGTGGACCGGCTCTACGTGGACGGACAGCTCTACCACGACCTCGGCACCACACCGTGGTTATATTGACTGCACTCCAGATAAGAACCCGCTACACTCTTTTCTTATTCATTCACACTTTCTCCTTTAACATGGGTTTAACCTAGTAATATCAATATGATGTCATAGCAGATATAACACCGTCACCCTCTGTCATTACTTTAATTGGAATGTTTCCGTTTCGTTTCTTTTTTTTTGTTGTTGCTCACAGTTCATGTGGTTTCTTTCTTTCTCTTGTCTTTCACTGCTGTGATCACCTACTTCCCCACTCACCTACAAACAACACCCTCTATTTCTCCATATTTTCACACCACGATCACGCAAACACATCCGCTCAACGGCAGCACATTCACAACAGCCTCACAGCACGCACAGACTTGCAGGACACATAAGCAAGCCACGCTTGTTCATATTAGTGAATATTCACACACATAGTCAGACTTACGGTGCCTCTCACCACACTTTTTTTTCTCTTTCTATTTACAAACAAGTGATGTTTCCACATTCTCTCCACCTGTCTAAACGAAACACCCAGCATACATCATTAGACATACACACACAATTATGGGCATGCTGAGGTTTGTCACATGGAATGTAAATGGAGCTGGCTCCAGAGGAAAGAGGTTAAAGATATTTAACCAGCTTAAAAAACTACAGGCAGATGTTGTTTTATTACAAGAAACTCACAGACCTGTCACAGGTTTAAACGAACTTAAAACACCTGAGTTTCCTAACGTGTTTGCAGCCTGTTATAATTCTAGACAAAGGAGAGTAGCAATTTTAATACATAAAAATGTTAATTTTACAGTACTCAATACAGTTATAGATCCAGAGGGTAGATTTCTAATTATTAAACTATCAATATTGAACAAAAAATTATGTATTGTAAGTATATATGGTCCAAATGTTGATGAACCCTCATTCTTCCACGGATTTTTTAGTGCACTCTCTGAACACCTCGATTGCACACTCATTCTTGGAGGCGACCTCAACCTTGGACTAAATGAAGAAATGGATAGGCTCAACACAACAGGAACTCAGCGCAATTGGCAATCCACAAATATAATCAAACAGTATATGAACGACTTTGGCCTTCGCGATGCATGGCGCTCCCTTCACCCCAACAGTAAGGAATATACTTTTTTCTCACATGTTCATCACTCCTACTCTCGTCTGGATTATTTTTTGGTCAGCAGCTCACTGCTGAGTGACATTTCAGACACTGAGATTCATCCTATAGCTGTCAGCGATCATGCTCCTGTATCTTTAACACTAATGCACAAGAATAATACTACGCCAAGTAAAAACTGGAGATTTAATACATCACTGCTTAAAGACGAAGACTTTATTAAATATTTTAAAAAGGAATGGACTTCATATTTAGACTTTAATGACACTCCCGGAATATCTGCTTCTGTTCTATGGGAAGGAGGGAAAGCTGTGATGAGAGGTAAAATAATTTCTTTCTCATCACACAAAAAGAAAGAAGAAAACAAAAATATTCAGGAATTAGAAAAAACCATCAAATCACTAGAAGAAGCCTACGCGTGCGACCAAGATCAGGAAACATTGAACAAAATACGCAAAACAAAACTAGAATTAAATGAAATTATTAATAAAAAAACACAATTCCTTATACAAAGACTTCGCTTGCAGAATTTTGAACACAGTAACAAATCAGGTCGATTTCTAGCTAATCAGTTAAAAATAAAGAAAGAAAAAACAACTATATGTGCTGCTAAAGATTTATCGGGGAACACAATATATGACCCTGGAAGAATAAACAACATTTTTAGGGATTTCTATGAAACTTTATATTTACCACAAATAAACCCATCTAAAAATGAAATTGATTTGTTTCTTGACAACGTAACTCTTCCAAAATTACTAGACAGTCAAGCAATGGCACTGGATTCGCCACTGACGCCAGGTGAACTCCAGGAAGCCCTGATAAGTATGCCCAATAATAAGGCTCCAGGTCCAGACGGCTTCCCTGCAGAATTCTACAAAGAATTCTGGACAATTTTGGCACCAGTATTCCACAGCATGTTGCAGGAAATCGAGGAAAATGGCAGACTACCACCAAATATGAATTCTGCCAACATTAGTCTCCTGCTAAAACCAGGCAAAGACCCTTTATTTCCCTCAAGCTATCGTCCAATTTCTCTTTTAAATGTAGACCTTAAAATAATCTGCAAAGCTCTCTCAAAGAGATTAGAGAAAATAACCCCCCTCTTAATTCATCCTGACCAAACTGGTTTCATAAAAGGTCGGCACTCCTCAACAAACACTCGTAGATTACTTAATTTAATAGACTACTCATACAATAAAAACATCGAAACCATAATATTATCTCTAGATGCAGAAAAAGCATTTGACAGAGTTAACTGGAAATTTTTATTCGCAACTTTACACAAATTTGGTTTTGGAAACTCTTTCATAAACTGGATAAGAATATTATACAATTCCCCAACAGCTCGTATCAGAACAAATGACCAGACATCCTCCAGCTTCTGTCTCCTGAGGGGCACCAGACAGGGATGCCCACTCTCCCCTTCACTTTTTGCAATTTTTATCGAACCTCTAGCAGCAGCATTTAGACAGGCTACAACAATTAAGGGCGTAAAATGTAAGAGCATAGAACATAAAATCAGTCTCTATGCGGATGATGTGTTGCTTTTTCTGCAAAACACACAAACCAACCTCTCTGAGGTAATTACTCTAATAAACTGGTTTTCAAGAGTTTCAGATTATTCAATTAACTGGCCAAAATCTACAGTTCTTCCCATCAACTGCTCCTTCCATAATTCTTCCTCTGCCCCATTACAGTCTGGAAATATTAAATATTTAGGTATTAATGTTTCTCCTAAGCTTTCAGACTTAACTAAATTAAACCACATCCCACTTCTAAAGAAAGTAGAAGGCGATCTGACTAGATGGAAATCTCTACCCATATCACTCATGGGAAGGGTCGCCACTATAAAAAATGATGATCTTGCCAAAAATAAATTACTTATTTTTGATGATCCCTAACAAACCATCACAAGATTGGTTCAGATCTCTGGATTCATATATTTCCAAATTCCTTTGGAAAGATAAACCCCCGCGTATCAGCTTACAAACGCTACAAAGAACCAAGGATAGAGGAGGATTAGATCTGCCTAATTTTCACCAATACTTCTTAGCCAACAGGCTTCAGTTCATCTCAGAATGGTTAAAACATACCTTCTTAGATGAGCCCTGGCTAGATGTTGAACAGGCACTATGCAAGGATCTAGAGATTTCAGGCCTACCATTTATTAGCTCAAACATCAAAAGACGTGAATGCTTTAAAAGTATCAACATCAGCTTTTCTCTGACAGCATGGTGGGAGTTTCTAAAAATAACGGAGTCATCATTAATCCCATGCAAACGTACACCTATCTGGAATAACCCTGACATATTACAAAACAATAATATGATTAATTTCCCAAAATGGAGTTGTAAAGGAATTAAATACTTAGAACATATATTAGAGGGAACAGAATTTATTCCATTTGACAGACTAGTTGCACAATATGGGATCAACAAGAAAAGATTTTTAGAATATCAACAAATTAAATCCATAGTAAAAAAGAAATTTAACCTCAGTCAAGTTGAATTACAAACACCACCAAGTGCGGCACATTTCCTTACTCTTAAATCCCCCAAATTATTATCTAAAATATACAGAACACTTTCTAAAACAGATGAATCAATATCCCTTCCTATTGCAAAGTGGGAAGCAGATTTATCGGTCAGCTTAGACCAAAACTTCTGGTCTCAGGTATGCTTAAAAACCTTTAAATTGATTAAAAATCCCAGTCTGCAATTAATACAATACAAAATACTACATAGAGTGCACTATACAGGTCATAGGATGTTCAAGATGGGCTTTACATCTTCCAACAACTGCTCACACTTTCAAGGCAATACACCAGACAATTACATTCACGCTCTTTGGTTCTGTCCACCAGTGCAGAAGTTTTGGCGCGAGATATGTGAAGACTTATCAAAGTGTCTGAAATGTAAAATTCCAACCTACCCTTTAGTATGCTTGTTGGGGAAACAGGATGAGGTCACTACAGAAACTAATACAGTCCACATGGTTTTTACTGCCCTATGCATCGCCAAGAAAACGGTCCTCATGAACTGGAAAAATAAAAATAATCTTAATTCTAGCCAATATAGAAACCTTCTAATAGATCACATTAGTCTCGATATAGCCTCTGCCACCACATTAGATCAATCCCTCTGGGCTCCTTTGATCGGCTCCATCACCTAGCGGGGGTAGGGGGTCGTGGTTTGGTCCCGCCTTAGCTACTGTGGTTGATATGGAGTTGGGACGGGCTTAGGGCGCCTGGAGGACCCCTAGAGACGTTATCCCTGGAGGGCTTAACCTGGGGGTTGTGTTCATAACCTGGTTAGTGGCTCTGGTCGCTCTTAGAGGTTGTTCTCCTTGTGGCTGCGTGCAGGGGGGCTGGAGGATGGTCTGTACTGGTGGACGTAGGTTACTGGCCTGGTGGCCTGGCTGCCCCTGAGTGGATCCGGGGCAGGCGTGGGAGTTTGGGGTTCGGGGGTGCTTCGCCTCCGTGCTGGGAGGTTGTTCCATCCTTGCAGGAGTCCACTCTGCAGGTGGGGGAGAGACATAGGAGAGGTGGAGAATAAACTTAACCTGGGTGTCTGTTGTCTTGTGTAGTCTGGGAGACGATTGAATGTTGGGGTGGGTACAGTTTCCTCTGCGGTGGGGTAGGGTGGGCTGCCCCGGGTCCTGTGGGGCTTGGCAGTGCTACCGTAGGCCCCGGTCTGGATGGACCTGGGCTCCCTTGCCTTGGTGGGTACCAGAGGACGGGAGTGCCTACTGGAGTCAGCGGGGGAGCTGGCCCTAGGGAGGGGCATCCTCCCCTCCCTCCTTTTCCTCCCCATCCCCGGCTACCTCCCTCTTCCCGCTCCACCACACTCACCCACACAGGTAGGGCCTTGGAGTCTCTACCTGTGTCACAAGGGTGCAGGGGAGACATTCCCCCCCCCCCCCCCCCCCTGTCCCCTTCTGGCCACCTGTGCCTCAATTTTATCTCACAACTTAGACATCCACATTACTTACACTCTCATAACACACACATATATATAGGGCCTTGAGGGTGGGCACGTTAACGGCGTCCAGTGGACGGTCTGTGTACTCAAACCTACCTCTGGCGCTGGTGCCCAGCTCTCAATTTTAAATCCATGTAGACATTGAGGGTTCTCGGGAGGGGCCGTGCTAACACCTGCTGCTCTCTGGCAGCAGCACCATGCTCTCCCTTGTTTTAAATGCACTTTAGAACAACACGCAGCAACACTACACATGAGCAGGAGGAGGGAGGTATGGGGTCTTCACACTCCCCCGTTCTCTGCTAGCCATTGGGGCAAGGGGGCTGGGAGGAGATGTTAGCTGTCCGATTGGCCTCCCTGCTGCTGTGGAGCCTGGGACGGTCTGCTTGCCTCCACCCCGGGGGGGAAGGGTAACATCTCTTGGGTCTGGGTTCTGTTTCCCCCTCTGGGGGCGAGGGTACCTGGACCCGGGGTATAGAGTATGTTTGGGGAGTGTGATTGTGTGTACATGTCCATTTATGTCAATCCTTACGTTGGGTGAGTGCTGAGTGTTTGTATATGTGTGCATGAGGGTGGGAATGTATGTTTGTGTCTGTGTGTGCCTGTTTGTCTGTGTCTATATGTCAGGTCGGGTCTTAGACTCCATCTCTCTGGGAACTCCCAGGCCCTCCAAGGCCTATCTCCCCTCACCACACTCCCTGCCAGTGACTGATGCCCTCAGGGGTCGGTGCATTGGTGGTTCTTGGTGTCCGGGGCTGGGCACTCAGGTATGTACCGGCTCACTCCCGGTGGCTACCTGGCGGGGCCTGGCGCCTGTTGCTCGGTCAGGCCTCCTCCGGGGTGCGGGGGGCCCTCGGGCCTCCGGGCCTGCGGCTCGGTTCACTCTGGCACAGCTGGCTGCCGGCAGAGCCGGCGGGCACGCCGGTGCAGCCACCTCTAGCTTCTGCTCGGTGGCTCCTGGGTGACGCCTCGTCTGGGGATCCTCAGCCCTTCCCATGAGGGTGGCACGGATGCCCCTCCGGTGGTTCTCTTTGGGCTCTCGCACTCTGAGGCCTCTGGATGTCTGGGGCCTGGATCTCCTCCATGCCTGCTTCATGCCCTGCGGGACGGGGCTATGGCTCGCTACATCCTCTTGCAGACCATTACATGTGGAAACCATTTGAATACAAGCGCGCTGATCCACACAGGTATGCACACGGATGTTCACTGCTCGTAGACTTAAATTACACCTTTCTTGGCTGCTACTTCAAAGCACATTGTGCGCTATCTGCCCTGCGTGCTGCACAACAACATTGAATATTTAGTATTTACTGCTGTTTACACTTAGCTAGATTAATGCGATGGTGTTGTGTTTAGTATGTTGCTTTGGTTTGTTTTTGCTTGTTTTCTATTCTTCTTCTCTCAACAGGTGATCCAGGAGATTTTTTTTCTCCCCCCCTTTCTCACTGTCCCTCTCCCCTTCTGTTTTTCTTTTCCTTCCTCTTTCTCTCTCCCTTTCCTATCCCTCACTCATGTCTGTCCCGTCTGTAACATCTGAAAATAAAATATAATAAATAATAAAAACAAAGGTCGATCAAATGGACCAATACGGCAATGCCACGATGATCCATTTGGCAAAGTAAATCCATTGGGTATCCTTGTTGGTCTTCAGACAACAATTCTGATGGCTAAAGAACCAAATGGTAAATGGCCTGTATTTATATAGCGCTTTACTAGTCCCTAAGGACCCCAAAGCGCTTTACATATCCAGTCATCCACCTATTCACACACACATTCACACACTGGTGATGGCAAGCTACATTGTAGCCACAGCCACCCTGGGGCGCACTGACAGAGGCGAGGCTGCCGGACACTGGCGCCACCGGGCCCTCTGACCACCACCAGTAGGCAACGGGTGAAGTGTCTTGCCCAAGGACACAACGACCGAGACTGTCCGAGCCGGGGCTCGAACCGGCAACCTTCCGATTACAAGGCGAACTCCCAACTCTCAAATGGGACAGGCAAAAAAAAAAAAAAGAAGAAGCTTTTTGAGGTCAAATAGAAGAAAATACATAACATTAAACATGTTAACAACACAAAAGCCATATTAAACGCAGACTACTTTAGGACAGGACGTTGGATTCGTCGCGTCATCACTGAACAACCGGATTACTTATATTTGAGCAAAGGGGCAACCAATCACACAACTGGCTCCGCCCTGTCTTTCTTGATTGACAGACAAAGTCATTCTGCTGAAAAGTCGCATTATGAAATAAATAGGCCATTGGGAAAAACGGGATTTTGAAATAAAGACTGACTTTGAAAAAAGGACATTTTGGATTAAAAACGGCTGGGAATAAATAAAATGCCTCAGGAATAATCTCTGTTATTGTGAAAAATAATGATCATGAAATAATATTTCACAATAATAAGTAAATTTATATAGCAGAATGCAATATATTTCACAATAATGAGCTTTTTTTCAAAATGTGTTCAATTATTTCACAATATCATTCTCACATTACATATCTGTGTCTTATTTATTCACCTAGTAATTTATTTCATCATGACTTATTTATTTATTTAATTTTGAACACTTTGGAGTTCCATAGATGTATCTCTGCTGACAGCACAGCATTACAAACTTGTCTTGTCTGGTTTTACAAACTATTCAAGTCTAATGTAAACGAATAGTACATAATTATTCTGTTCTTACAAAGCACAAACCTATTTAGAGTCTTTGAAATTAATGTCCATCAGCATCAGTTAGTGAGTGGTATATATCAGAGAGCAAGTGAACATTTAGTCATCAGAGCTGATGTGTTAGAGGGTTAGGGTTAGCAGGAAAAATGTGCAAGTCTGAGGATTTCAGAAAATTTGACAAGGTTGACTCGGTTGGAGCATCTCTAATACTGCAGTTCTTGTGGGATATTCCCAGTCTGCAGTGGTCAGTATCTATCAAAAGTGGTCCAAGGAAGGAACATTAGTGAACCAGCCAGGGTCACTGACAACCAAGGCTCAATGCAAGTGGGGAGTGAAGACTGGTCTGCGTGGTCCGACCCAACAGATGAGCTGCTGTAACTCAAACTCTACAAAAGGTTCAAGCTGGTTCGGATTGAAAGGTGTCAGAATACACAGTGTATCACAATTTGATAGGTATGGGACTGAATAATTGCAGACCAGTCAGAGCGCCCATGCTGATCCCTGTCGACACCCAAAAGCACCAACAGTGGGAATGTGAGCATCAGAAGTGGACCATGGACCGTGGGTGCACTGAGAAGAAGGCAAGTCTGAGTGGCAGTTTGATGCTTTTGGGCAATGTGGGAAACCTTGGGTTTTGCCATCCATTCAATTCAATTCAATTCAATTTTATTTATATAGCACCAGATCACAACAAAAGTCGCCTCAAGGCGCTTCATAGATACAGACAAAATCCCAACAATCATATGACCCCCTATGAGCAAGCACTTTGGCGACAGTGGGAAGGAAAAACTCCCTTTTAACAGGAAGAAACCTCCGGCAAAACCAGGCTCAGGGAGGGGCAGCCATCTGCTGCGACCGGTTGGGGTGAGAGAAGGAAGACAGGATAAAAGACATGCTGTGGAAGAGAGACAGAGGTTAATAACAGATATGATTCAATGCAGAGAGGTCTATTAACCCTTTAGAGCCGGTCAGAGCGGGCACGCTCTGTTTTACGTAACTATTTTTAAATCCCGGTAGCTCTGCAACCACATAAGCTAGCGCAATAATTTTTTTTGCATATGAAACCGGAGGAGTTGTACTTACATCTTATGCCATCAGCTTGTCCTAGGTCACGGTTTCCTTCCACATAAAGCTTTGCAAAAACTGCATAAAAAGCGCTTGCAGCAACAAAAACATAATATTCCAGAAACACGCTTTGCCGATCCGATCAGCTGTTCATAACACTTCCTACGTTGGAATAGACGTCAGCGCGAACTTTTGCATGTCCGCCATTACCTGCCCGAAACCGGAAGTGACATCATTTTCGCAGAAATGTAGTCTTTTTTACCATCAGGGCCTCAGGGCCTATACTGGTCTTTTTAAAAGTTATGTTTGATTTTATGACTTTCTGTGTCGTTTCTGGGATGCTTAGGACTCATATTGCATTGCTGGAAATAGTTTATTTTGATGCATATGCTGCTTTTTTGCAAATTTGCAGTATAATATTTATTTTCGTTTTTCCTGCAGTGTATAAAAATTGGTGTATTTCAAAAATAAAACTATGAAGACACTCAAAATAAAGTTCCTGTGGTAGGAAACTATTTTGTGCAACTTTTTTGTATTTACAGTTTTGAGGGATAAGGCTCTTAAATTTCTCCAACTAGAAATATATGTTAAAAAAGCAAAAACGATTTTCATTTTTTTTGTAGTTTATTGCACTTTTTTGCAATTTATGTAATTACTATGCACTTAATGAATACATATTATTAAAATCTGGGCTATAATTGTTGTATTGATGTATAGCAACTTGAAATGCTCCCAAAAATGGCACCACACCATGTAAAAATATAATATAAGCTCTGGCGGACTTGGTTCTATGGTAGGTCTTAAAGGGTTAACACATAGTGAGTGAGAAAGGTGACTGGAAAGGAAAAACTCAATGCATCATGGGAATCCCCCGGCAGCCTACGTCTATTGCAGCATAACTAAGGGAGGAATCAGGGTCACCTGGTCCAGCCCTAACTATATGCTTTAGCAAAAAGGAAAGTTTTAAGCCTAATCTTAAAAGTAGAGATAGTGTCTGTCTCCCGAATCCAAACTGGAAGCTGGTTCCACAGAAGAGGGGCCTGAAAACTGAAGGCTCTCCCTCCATTCTACTTTTAAATACTGTAGGAACAACAAGTAGGCCTGCAGAGCGAGAGCGAAGTGCTCTAATAGGGTGATATGGTACTACAAGGTCATTAAGATAAGATGGGGCCTGATTATTTAAGACCTTGTATGTGAGGAGCAGGATTTTGAATTCAATTCTGGATTTAACAGGAAGCCAATGAAGGGAAGCCAAAACAGGAGAAATATGCTCTCTCTTTCTAGTCCCTGTCAGGACTCTTGCTGCAGCATTTTGGATTAGCTGAAGGCTTTTCAGTGAGTTTTTTGGACATCCTGATAATAATGAATTACAGTCGTCCAGCCTGGAAGTAATAAATGCATGAACTAGTTTTTCAGCGTCACTCTGAGACAGGATATTTCTAATTTTAGAGATGTTGCGCAAATGGAAGAACGCAGTCTTACATATTTGTTTAATATGTGCGTTGAAGGACATATCCTGGTCAAAAATGACTCCAAGGTTCCTCACAGCGTTACTGGAGGCCAAGGTAATGCCATCCACAGTAAGAATCTGGTTAGATACCATATTTCTAAGCTTGTCAGGGCCGAGTACAATAACCTCAGTTTTATCTGAATTAAGAAGCAGAAAGTTAGCGGCCATCCAGGTCTTTATGTCTTTAAGACATTCCTGCAGTTTAACTAATTGGTGTGTGTTATCTGGCTTCATGGACAGATAGAGCTGGGTGTCATCAGCATAGCAGTGAAAATGTATGCTATGTCTTCAAATGATGCTGCCTAAGGGAAGCATGTATAATGTAAACAGAATTGGTCCTAGCACTGAACCCTGTGTAACTCCATAATTAACCTCAGCGTGTGAAGAGGACTCTCCATTTACATGCACAAATTGGAGTCTATTAGATAGATATGATACAAACCACTGCAGTGCAGTACCTGTAATACCTACAGCATGTTCTAATTGCTCTAATAGGATATTATGGTCGACAGTATCGAACGCTGCACTAAGGTCTAGCAGGACAAGCACAGAGATGAGTTCACTGTCAGAGGCCATAAGAAGATCATTTGTAACCCTCACTAAAGCTGTTTCTGTGCTGTGATGAGCTCTGAAACCTGACTGAAACTCTTCCAATAAGCCATTCCTCTGCAGATGATCTGTTAGCTGTTTGACAACTACTCTTTCAAGGATTTTTGATAGGAAAGGAAGGTTGGAGATTGGCCTATAATTAGTTAAGACTGCTGGGTCTAGAGATGGCTTTTTGAGTAAAGGTTTAACTACAGCCAGCTTGAAGGCCTGTGGTACATAGCCGATCATTAGAGATAGGTTGATCATATTTAAGATCGAAGAATTAATTAATGGCAGGACTTCTTTGAGCAGTTTTGTAGGAATGGGGTCTAAAAGACACGTTGATGGTTTGGAGGAAGTAATTATTGAAGTTAACTCAGAAAGATCAATTGGAGAAAAAGAGTCTAACTTAACATCAATGGTACTAAGAGTAGCTGTAGATAATATTACATCTGTGGGATGATTATTGGTAATTTTTCCTCTAATGATAAAAATTTTATTTGTGAAGAAGTTCATGAAGTCATTACTAGTTAACGTTAAAGGGATGGTTGGCTCAAAAGAGCTCTGACTTTTTGTCAGCCTGGCTACAGTGCTGAAGAGAAACCTGGGGGGCATCCATGTGGATGCTACTTTGACACGTACCACCTACCTAAGCATTGCTGCAGACCAAGCACACCCTTTCATGGTAACGGTATTCCCTGATTGCTGTGGCCTTTTTCAGCAGGATAATGCGCTCGGCCGCAAGGCAAAAAATAGTACAGGAATAGTTTGAGGAGCACAACATTTAGTTTGAGGTGTTGACTTTCCCAGATCTCAATCCAATCAAGCATTTGTGGGATCTGCTGGACAAACACATCTGATCCACCGAGACCCCACCTCACATCTTAGAGCAGAGGTCCCCAGCCCCCGGGCCATGGACCGGTACCGGTCCGTGAGTCGTTTGGTACAGGACCACCAGAGTTGAGGCTCGGGTGTGAAATTTATGGTTTTCAGGGTTTTTATCGTTAACTCTGTTTCCCTGGGTCTTTTCCCGTGTCTTATGAATAAATCATCTTTTTTTTGGTACCAGTACTGGTTTTACTTTGTTGTATTTATCTGCGACACCTTAAAGGCCGGTCCGTGAAAATATTGTCGGACATAAACCGGTCCGTGGCGCAAAAAAGGTTGGGGACCGCTGCTCTTAGAGGACTTAAAGGATCTATTTCTAGCATCTTGGTGTCAGATACCACAGGACACCTTCAGTGGTCTAGTGTTTTGGCAGCAAAAAGGGGACCAACACAATATTAAGCAGGTGGTCATAATGTTATGCCTGGCTGGTCAAATATTTGTTCTGTCTCTAAATCCATGGCTGTGATGAATATTTACATAAAGTTTGTGTAGAAAATGAGATGTTACAGGTAAACACAAAACATCAATGCAACAAATGCAGGATTTTGCAGAAGCTTTCAGTCTACTGTTAAAGTTATTATCACCGAACATGAGGAGGAAGTTCCAGTGTGCACAATGCATGCAGACATTTCTTCATTTTAGCCGTGTATTCTCTGTAAATGATCCTCTATTTTATTAGCACACGCCTACTTGTGGTTTAATGTAGCTGAGATATTAATGCCAGTCATCTTTATTAAATTCTGCATATAGCACTTCTGGGGGATAAACTGAACCTGGTATGTCTGAGATGTAAAAACAAAAATAAACCAATATAAAACAGACCTTATTTTGTTATTATTAAATTTAAGAGACTTGCTTCACAAACATTGTGAAGTGTCTGTGGTGAACACTTGATTGGAAAAGTTAGTAAGTCTTTTTACTTAATTTCATGCAAAAATATGTTTTTGTGCACATGCTTGCTGAGCATTACTGTGAGCATGTGAGGAAATCAGACATAATACTCCCTCCGTTCTGTGTGTACCTGACGTGCCGGATGTGGGAGAGCAGCATGGTGAGATGGCCAAGGCGCAGAGTCTGCTGCTGGGTGGATAGGCCCAGTTTGGAGATGGCCCAGACCAGCGCATCGATCACAGAATCCAGGAGATGCAGCAGTTTGTTTCTGCTTTCCAGCTCTTCTGGAGTCTGCGGGGAGCTCGTGCACAGACCTGTGAAAAACAGCACAGCTACGTGTCATTACTGAGACCACTGATCCTTTTTTAAAGACGTGCCCTTTAGTTACACACGACCATAAAAGTTTAGATGCTGTTTGAGACGTAAATAGAAGCAGAATTCAATAACATACACATCATTTATACTCTATATACTTATAGAGAAAACATATGAATAGGTTAAAACTGAGAAATCAGATGTGGCACGTTTGAATTTGACAACAGCAATATATTTAAAATTGCTGGGACAGCAACATATTTTTGTCATTGCATTACAACAACACTGCAAAAGTGTGCAACTCATCATATTTCCCATTTCATAATGCAACAAATGTTTTAACTGGGTCACTGGTCTGGATTGCAAGCTGTCCAGTACTGAATATCTTAGCTTTCTTGAGTGAGTACATGTACTGTCACAATTATACCTAGGATAATGTTCATTCAGCATTCAGCACTAACCCGTTTGTAAAAACTGATCTGTACCGTCTGAATCCTATTGATACTATATATACTCCCTGACCTGCACTCAATCTACAGCAGGCGGTGCTGGACCAAGGCCAGGAAGATCGTGAAGGACCTCAGCCATCCCAACAACAGACTGTTCTCTCTGTTGAGGTCAGGAAAGCGATTCCGCTCCCTGAAGACCAACACAGAGAGACTGAGGAGGAGCTTCTTCCCGCAGGCGATACGGTCTCTCAATCACACCACCACACAGTACTGACCCACACATATGGTTCTTACACACACACTGGACTTTCTGGACATTGTTTTTGCACAACACTGGTCACTATATTCTTCATTTCCAGTTAATACTTGTACAGCTGCTGTTATTGTGTATATATTTATTTATATTTAGATTTCTTCATACATTCTTATATAGTTCTATATTGTGTATTGTGTATTTTGTTGTACAGTTATTTTATTTTCAACTTTAATTTATATATTTTATCTTATTCTTCCCAGTTAAATTTACCCTTCATTCTAATTTGTGTTGTACAGTTATTTCATTTTTAACCTTAATTTATATTTTATTCCTTCCTAGTTAAATTTACCCTTTTTAATTTTTCATATTTATTTCCTATCTTATTCATAGCCTTTCCTTTTTTGTTTTCTTTAGGTCACGAGCAGTTGTCCAAGCATTTCACTACATATCGTACTGTGTATGACTGTGTACGTGACAAATAAAATTTGAATTTGAATTTGAATTTATATTATCCTCACCTCTTTGCATATAATCATTATTACTGAGCTCTGGCTCTCATCCATAGTGTGTCTTTGCACTGTTTCCCTGCTTCACGCCCAATTTGTGGTGGCAGATGGCCACCCCAAGCCTGAGCCCCCTGAGCCTGGTTCTGCTGGAAGTTTCTTCCTGCTAAAAGAGAGTTTTTCCTTCCCACTGTCACCAAGTGCTCACTCGTAGGGGGCCATGTGATTGTTGGGGATTTCTCTGCAGTAAAGTAGGATCTTTACCTTACAATATAAAGAACCTTGAGGTGACTGTTGATGTTGTGATTTGGACATTTGATCTTGTTAGTTATTTATCTACACTGTCTTTCACATGCTGGTGAACCCTCAACTCATCTTTACTCCAGGACTAGTACTCAGCCTGTGCGATCATTTCTTTGCAATCAGCCATTTAACATGTTCTTTTTAAGCATACCTTCTGTTGCCTTGCCCATCATTATGTGTACCAGAATTAATGCACTTAAAAAACATCACATCTTACTTAATAATCTATACATATCATTTCCCTGATTATATTCAAGCATATATGCACACACACACCTCAAATCAAATCACTTTTTTTTTTTTTATTGTCACATCACATGTGCAGGCACACTGGCACAGCACATGCGAGTGAAATTCTTGTGTGCGAGCCCCACAAGCAACAGAGATGTGCAAACACAACAACACAAACGAGCAAAATACAAGAATGGCCAACCTGAAACTAATAAATATATGTACAATATATAATAGTGTATGCATTTCTGGATGTGTATACTAAATATTTTCCTACGTGTGTGTGTGTGTGTGTGTGTGTGTGTGTGTGTGTGTGTGTGTGTGTGTGTGTGTGTGTGTATACACATTTTTACAAATTAAATAGTAAAAAAATAAAATAAAATAATAATAATAATAATAATAATAATAAAATATATAAAATATACAGAGTTGAATATGTGCAAAACAAGTGGCATTTATATACAGTGTGGAGTGCATAATGTTGAAGTTCCAGTAGTGAAGCTGAGGTGTCTATGACGTGTTCAGCAGTCTGATGGCCTGGTGGAAGAAGCTGCCTCTCAGTCTGCTGGTACGGGACCGGATGCTGCAGAACCTCCTTCCTGATGGAAGCAGTCTGAACAGTTTATGGCTGGGGTGACTGGAGTCCTTGATGATCCTCCCCGCTTTCCTCAGGCACCGCTTCCTGTAGATGTCTTGGAGGGAGGGAAGCTCACCTCCAATTATCCGTTCAGAGCACCGCACTACTCGCTGGAGAGCTTTGCAGTTGTAGGCGGTGCTGTTGCCATACCAGGTGGTGATGCATCCAGTGAGGATGCTCTCAATGGCACAGTGATAGAAGGTCCTGAGGATGCGGGGGCTCATGCCGAATCTTTTCAGTCTCCTGAGAAAGAAGAGGCGCTGCTGGGCCTTCTTCACTGTTTTGTTTGTGTGTACTGACCACGTAAGATCCTCAGCCAGGTGTACGCCAAGGAACCGGAAGCTGCTCACTCTCTCCACAGCAGCGCCGTTGATGGTGATGGGGGTGTGTACTTCTCTGCACCTCCGGAAGTCCACTATCAACTCCTTTGTCTTTGCGACGTTGAGGGTGAGATGGTTGTCTTGACACCAGTGGGTCAGGGCGCTGACCTCCTCCCTGTAAGCCGTCTCATCACCGTTGGTGATAAGACCCACCACTGTAGTGTCGTCCGCAAACTTCACAATGATGTTGGAGCTGTTAGTGGCTGTGCAGTCGTAGGTGTAGAGTGAGTACAGGAGAGGGCTCAGTACACACCCCTGTGGAGCACCAGTGTTCAGTGTGATGGGGGATGAGGTGATGCTGCCCAGTCTGACCACCTGGCGTCTGTCAGACAGGAAGCTAAGGATCCAGCTGCAGAGGGAGCTGCTCAGTCCTAGATCCTGCAGTTTCCTGTCCAGCTTCGAGGGAACGATGGTATTGAATGCTGAGCTGTAATCTACAAACAGCATCCTCACATACGTGTCTCTCTTCTCCAGGTGTGACAGGGCAGTGTGTAGTGTCAGGGCTATGGCATCATCAGTGGACCTGTTGTGGCGGTATGCAAACTGTAGAGGGTCCAGTGAGTCGGGTAGTGCAGAGCAGATGAAGTCCCTGACCAGCTTCTCGAAGCATTTGCTTACGATGGGGGTCAGGGCTACAGGTCGCCAGTCGTTCAATGAGGAGATGGTGGAGGATTTGGGTACAGGGACGATGGTGGCCACTTTGAAGCAGGCTGGGACTACAGACAGAGAGAGGGAAAGGTTGAAGATGTGTGTGAACACTCCAGCCAGCTGAGCCGCGCATGACCTGAGGACGCGGCAGGGAATCCCGTCCGGACCAGTAGCTTTGCGTGCGTTCACCTTCCTGAAGCACTTCCGCACATCCTCCTCAGACACAGTGTGCGCACTGACGTCATCCGCGGTGCGCACACTGTCCGGTCTCATGGTGTTCGCTGTGTCGAATCTAGCGTAGAATACGTTTAGATCCTCACACAGAGAGGCCGTGGTCTGCGGTGTGCTGGTTTTCCCTCTAAAGTCTGTGATCGTGTTTAGTCCCTGCCACATACTCCGAGGGTTGTCAAACTGTTGTTCCACCCTGTCCCTGTACTCACGTTTGGCTGCTTTGATCGTCTTCCGGGACCATGGAACCATGGAATCTGTGAGTGTATAAACTTCTTGACTTGCAGGGAAATAATAATAAAGCTTAAATTAGATCCAGCCATTGCAACTGAAAACATGGTTTCGACAACAGTGATAGACTGACACTGACAAAACATTCCAAGATTAATAATAGCCTGGTAATAATCCACTCATTATCTCATCTTTGAATAAAACACGTAACCTGGTGTTCTTTGGTATAAATTGTTGCATGACATTCTACATCCTGATTCAGGACTCTGTAACCAATTTAACCTAAGCTGTGACATTTATGAGTTCGTACAGTTTCTTCAGTCAGGCCATCTGGCTCATCAAAGAGCCCGAATGACATCATGACGGACGCTCTTGATGAAAAACTAGAGGATGGAAGAGAGAAGGAGCTGTAGATCAACTAGTGTCCGCCCACCACCAAGACAGAGGATGGATGGAGCAGCTCAGTTACAACTTTCCATCTGTCAAGATTCATTAATCTTCTCGACTCCTTCTTTTCCTTGACTTTTCAGACTTGCTTTCGCTTCTTGCACAATTTGCCCTTTTTTTTTTACTCCAGCTGCAGTGGAGCAGAGTTAAAAGAGAGAACATAGTCTGGCAGAGGATCTTATGTGTGCGTGAGGGAGGAAACTTTGTTAAACATGTGGAGAGGTCGGTCACCTGGATGGAACCTGCCTGCAGCGTCTGTTGGAGGTGGTTTGTAGAGGACACTGTGACCACTGGAAAAACATTAAAGGTGAAAAAACGAAAGCCGCCCTGCAATAAGGTCCAAATTCACAGGTCACTTCATTATCAAACCTTCTTCAAATAACATCTGCCAATGCAACTTCTGTGGGACGGTCACCGTCATGTTGATTTTAAAAGCCACATCAAGGACTGGTGTAGTGTAACTCTGCTCTACAACGCTTTAAGGGGGTTATTTATTGTACGAGACGTTGGGAAATTTCTATGAACCTTAAACAAATGAAATGCTAGGAAACTTCAGAGGACTGTGAGTGTACTCTTCTCCCATGACCAAAATAAATAAATAAACAAACCAATAAATTATTTCGTAATCTAGAAATCTGGACACTGAACTGTACGTGTTGTTCCTGGCTTGGGAATGCCTCAGGATTGCCCTGGATAAGCTGGAGGAAGGGGCTAGGAAGAGGGAAGTCTGGGCCTCTCTGCTCAGGCTCCTGCTCCTACAACCCAGCCACAGATAATCAGAAGAAAAAGGATGGATGAATGGAAAATTAGAAGCACAAGACTGCATCATCAAGACTGGAAATCAGCCATTTCAAGGAGTAGTGCAGAAACGAAAATCATAGCAGGAAAATAACTATGATTTATGTTTCTTTAATAATAACTGGGTCTGATGGGTACTAGAGAGTATTGCTTTGACAGTCAAACGTTTGGGTGTAAGTTAAGAAGCACACTTTAAACAGATACTGACATGTGTAGTCTTTAGTTTGGTACTTTTATACTCACTAAAAAACCTTTACTTGAAGTATGAGTACCCCAAAAGTGTGTGTGTGTGCACATGTGTGAGGGATTATGTCAGAACTAAAAAGAACAAAAAACCAAAAACACCACAAATAGCGCACTGATTGGATGAGGTGGAACAGCGTATTTGCTTATTGAAACCTCATTCCAAAATTCATCCTGTGGTTTTATGTGTGTCAGTAACACTCACTGGAGTTGAGGAGGATCATGGCCTTCAGGCAGACGTACTCCTCTCTCTGCAGCTTCAGCTCACGGAACCGAGAGGTGGCTGCCAGCAGCATGTCGAAAATCTCCATGATGCCCTCCACACACTGTCCCTCCTCCCTAAACAGACAGAAAGAGAAGAAGTGAAGAAAAACAAGATGGAGTGGAGTGAACAAAAAGATAAGAAAGGGGAAAGAGGCAGCAACGAGAACCAAGATAAACTGAACATGCTGAAAGAAATTTCTATTACTTTGTGCGTCCCATTTATATCAACTCTTGTAGGCTAAAAAAGTTTATTATGGTGCCTGAAAACCATAATAATATGATGGAAAATTAAAAAAAAAAAATCTATTTCAGCTGCAATTTTGATGAACCAGAGGATTGCAGTGTCAGCACACAAGTGCTAGTGGTACATTTTAAGACATTTTAGCCTGGTGGCAGTTGTGCCCTGCAACCTGCTTTGCAACCCACTTCTTCCATTCCCTGCTATATATGACTTACTCAGTGTCATAAATCAGAAAGGGCTTAGAGGTTCCAGAACAGAGCTTTACCTTTTGACATAATAAAACAAACTATAGTCATGAATGGGAAAATTGGGTATTAAAACCTCATCAGCTAACAACTTCCTATTGGTAATCCACATATTAGCAACCATCCATGAAGAAATTCAAGCCAAATACTGATGAATGTGTAAGAGAGAGCAGAAAGAGGTCAGAAAAGCAGAAAGAAAGACTTGATAAGACAAAATAAATTAGAAAATGATTCAATGGGCCGGTGGATGGATTTGCATCCAGGATGTTATCCTCATCTTTCCAAGGAGAAAGGCTGACAGGAACCTTACAGAGAAAAATAAGGCCGTGTTATGAAAACACATCAAGGCTAGCCTAAGCCTATAGTGATAGTTTCCGTGGCAGTGAAGAAAGAAAGGTCAAACACTGAACTCAACCCACCATTTCCCTCGTATAAATTTGCTCCTACCCTCAGCTCCTTCTGCATTTGCCTTTTTCACAAAAAATGTAGCATTTAGCTGTCTGACTACATACTGCTTCAAAGTCCTTAACAAAAATAAGGGAATTACATACACAAGAAAGTGGGACAAAGGGGAAAACTCAGGGTAAACAGCAATTGGTAAAGTCCTGTGAGACTAAACAAGAGATGAAACATTTTATAGCATCTACAGCATGCAGTCTGAAATATGATGGCCTCCATATGATGGAGTCTAAAATGTACAAGTTATCAGAACTTAGTGGCTCTGCTGCATTATCAACTTTAAAAAACTAAAGTCTGAAGTCTATTTTTGTCTTTTGAGAATTTTTGCCCTTTAGCAAAAAATATGACGAACTTTCCCTAACCCATCCCAGTTTATAATCTAACAAGTTCTGAATGTTGCACAAGGTCAGTGTCCACAGCAGAAATATATGTGCCAGTTTGTTTGACATCTGCATCAAGGAGAAATTCTTCAGAAATGCAATTATTTGTATCCTGTAGGCACCATGATTGTGGTCAACCCGCTCACTGGATTTTGGTGCATGTACTTTGTGTGAAAGTGAAAATCTGTGAAGGGAGAGAAGCAGCTAGGTCCCAGCACACCAGTGACATGAGTGGATCAGACACAGCGTGGGAGGTATAGCTGGGTCGGTGGTGGGTTGCAAAGTGGCATGCAGTTCACAGCAACAGTAGGTATTGTTGAGAAACTTAAAGAGCCTCATATAAGATTTGCCATGCTGAGAACACTGTTGAAAACCTTTCTCCAAGTTTAGCCATTAGGATATCCCTGCTGCCCAATTACAGTGTGTTTACTACGAATACAAAGGCTATTCAGCATTGGCAGATACAAACAACAGTTCTCTGGACAAATTCGAAGGTCGGTGTGGAAGGGAACAGCAGGAGATAAAAGACTGCGTTGGCAGTCCAGAGAAATCTCAGATGAATCTGGAACAAATGTTCGTGATGTGTATGTGTGTTGTGGATGACCTGTTTTATCGTGTGATGTCAATTTGTCATCATTGTGAAAAAACCTGGGGAGCTCAAACCAGCAATAATGTTGTGGCAGTTGCAGATATTTCTTATTCAGACATATTTTACCTTTTTACATTATTTTATGTGGGTGAGACAACAAAAGCACTTAAGAACATCTCAAAAAGATCTAAACTGAGAGTATTATGACATATATCAGGAAGAAACACAGAAACAGAAGCTGTGTGGGTATTTGAGCAAACACTCTCTGTAAGCTAAAGTCTCTGTGGAATAGCAGAAACAAGTATTTGTCGCTCTGTAAACCTGCTAAACGTTAGCTGATGACCAACTTCATAAAAGATTTTCAGTGCAATGGGATCACATTAGTTTTAATGCAATAAGTGCTAATCCCTCTCACCTGCTGAGTTTGACATCTGGAGAGAAGATTAGTTTTCCAGGATGATCCACCGACCTCCACATCAAGCCCAGCATGAGGATCTCCAACCAGCAGCACTTCAGCAGGTGGATTTGGTCTGTTAGACTCAACTCTACAAAGCCTGAGGAGAGGAGAAAAAAAAGGCCTCTTTACACTTGGAAACCACCCACATTCTGCCTTCATGGAATTATGAGCACAAAACCCTAATCTATCCCAAATTGCACAATTGGAATCAGCACTTATTCACACATTCTTTTAGTTGTACGCCCAGATCCACCAGTCAAGTTGGAGCTTGATTACATGTCTGTGCAGACTAATAATAGTATGCATTACTGCAGTATGGGGTCACTTTGAGATGTATTTGTGTTTGAAAGAAAAGCAGCTTTGTTTTTATGTGAAATAACATTAAACTGATCATAAATGTTCTATATAACAATGATTCATCGGGGGAATCATTTCTTCATCACTCCTGTGTTTCATTGGCTCACTGCCTTATCCAGTGCAACATGATGTTCAACAAGACAGGAAATATGGTGAAAGAGCAGTAAAGGGTTCAGGCCAGCCTGGAATTAGACCAGAAACACTCACTGCTTGGAAGATTTTGTGGCCATCTGGTAATGTGTCTTAGCCAGCCAATCTATCAGGGCTCCCTGACCGTTGATATAGACACTGTTGCAAGGAACTTTGTTGTATGACTACATAGAGCTCTACCCAGAAACAGAGAGAAATGTACAGGGGTGGTGCAGGACATCTGTAACTTTGTAACAGACTGTTGCACAACCGGTGCCTCAGTGCCAAACATGTCAACAGACAGAGCTACTTTGATGGGGATTCTTTGATTGAATCTGGCCTCAAAAGTGGGTCAGCTAACACAGGTGACACCAGAGAGTCACATGACACTGACAGCCTTCCTGTTTTATTTATGTCTGAATGATTACAGCTCACATGTCACCACCATTCATAACTGGGGCGATCGTGGCTCAAGAGTTGGGAGTTCGCCTTGTAATCGGAAGGTTGCTGGTTCGAGCCCCGGCTCGGACAGTCTCGGTCGTTGTGTCCTTGGGCAAGACACTTCACCCGTTGCCTACTGGTGGTGGTCAGAGGGCCTGCCAGCGCCAGTGTCCGGCAGCCTCACCTCTGTCAGTGCACCCCAGGGTGGCTGTGGCTACAATGTAGCTTGCCATCACCAGTGTGTGAATGGGTGGATGACTGGATATGTAAAGTGCTTTGGGGTCCTTAGGGACTAGTAAAGTGCTATATAAATACAGGCCATTTACCATTTTAAACTTGATTTAATCCTTTAGTGCAAAAGAAAAACAGGATCAATCATGAAAAGCAACTTTATGGAAGGAACCAACACTGATACTAACATCACATCAGGCTGCTACATTTATTTGCACTCATCTGGCTTTTTTTTTTCACTATTTGCTTTTAAAAAATATTTGGACCTCTAACTTCTTTTCAGTAATTCAATTTTAAAAAGGTTTATTATGAGAAAATGAAATATGTCATTTACCAGTATTTGGATTCTTGCTAGAAGTCCCTTTGAGGCCTCTTGGGTAAGTTTCTACAACTAGATTTGCCCATTGATTGTTCCTTTGGATCACTGACTGGATATGAAGTGCATAGTATTGTCTTCAGGTGTGTCTGTAGCTATTCTGTGTGGATTACGTGGTTGCTTTAACTAAGCTACTGAAGAACAGTAAGACTTTTTACTCGAGGCTAGCTTGGCTGCGTGTATGTTGGCTTACTGTCATATGGATCTCCTTTTATTTAAGGCGCTTCTGTCCAGGTAACTGCTTTCTACTTAATGCTCTGAGAAGTCTTGCTGTACCTGCTATTGTGAAGCAGCCTCGCTACTATCATGTTTCACTGCAGGGATGGTATTAGCAGATGATGAGGAGTGCCTGGTGTTTAACAGGCAGTGCTTAGAGCAGGGGTGGCAAACATAAGACCTGGGGGCTGGAATTGCACCGGCAAAGACTCCAATCTGGCCCACTTGACAGCTTTAGAAAATGTGAATGAGTGGATAGATTTAGAACTTTGAACTGTATTTTCATAAACGTTAGAGCTTTTTCTATTGATAAATACCCCACTGCCCACTGCCACTGCCACTGGACTGAAGTATCTTCATGTCATAATATATTGTTTAGTTTTTATAAAGCTCAAGAAAACTTTCCTGTGCCTTTTACCATGCTTTAGAATAAAGGCCTGATTGACAGAGAGATGGTTTCCTACAAAGAGAAGCTGCTCTTCTAAAGCCATGCTCAAGTCTTATCTTCCTGACCCCTTTCTGCTTGGTTACTTCAGTGACAAATTGTGGCAAACTGCTGGCTTTAAATTTCATTCCATCTTAAATCAACCTGGACCTTCTCCTCAAACATCTCTGATTTGCGTAAAAACTTTTGTGGTCTAAAGTTTGGACACATGGAGTGATTTCTGTGAAATGTTTTGTTTTTGTCATGGTCTGCGGCCTGGTGCCTGAGGAGCGGATGGGATGCCCACGCCTACGGGTGTGGCCGTCATCTCCACACCTGCATCCCATTCCAGGCGATCGTCAGGAGGACTATTTAACCCCGCATGGCCGGCTGTTCCACGCCGGTCCGTTAGTCACCATTCAGCGGTAACTTGGCCCTCACGTGAAGGTGGATGTGGAATCTCTGGTTTCTTTTGAACTATGTTTATTCTTCTACTGTGTGCCCAAGTTATTGTTCGCCGTGTTTGAGCGTACACCTGCCTGTCCTGCACGCCTGGAGTTCAGATTAGCCACCGGTCATCATCTCCTCCGCCTTCCTGGAGCCCTCTCCCGCGGTCCCTCACCCCTCCCTCCAGTTCCCACGGCCCAGCCCTGATTGTAAGATAAATAGCTCTACCCCGTTGTATGCTGTTATCTCCCTGCTCCGCAGTAACTCTCTTCCCTTCTCTGTTGCAGCCTCCCACGGTCCCGATCATGGCGTTCCCAAGTTGTTATCTCCCGGTCCTTTGGTTCTAATATTAACACTGCGTGTTTTCCTTTGATCATTCCGGGACACTCTTTGAGAAATAAAAGTTATTCTGCGTGCATCCCGGCGTATTGTGCTTGCTTCTAGGTCCAGCTTGCGTGCTAGAACTACGGTTCTTGACAGTTTTACATATCGAACATTTTTCAGGATGTATAATTTTTGAAATACGGTCCATGTATCTGCCAATGAATGTAGATCCACTTTCACCATTTTTTTTTAACTTTCAAATTTGAGGAAATGTTTAAACATGAACATTTCAAAAACTCATTAAGATAAAAGGCTGGTATTTTCAGTGGCGTTTCTTACCATCAAAATGAATCATGACCTGTAATTTGGATTACAGCTGTCTTATTATTGGCTAGTTAAAATGTGAAAAAACATCATGCAGTCCTACAAATTCTGTCACGATCCTGGGTCTTAGGACCCAGTGTTTTGAGTTTTAGTTCATTTTGATGTTTATAGTATGTTAAGCTCTTTAGGTCTCCTATGTTCATTTGCTTATTAGTTCCCCCTTGTGTTTCCAACCCATGTTAAGTCTCCCCTGCTCTTCATGTGTTTCATGTCTGTGTCTTACGTTGTCAAGTTCTGGTTATCATGTCTGCGTCTCATTATGTTTCCTATTTTATTTGGAAGAGATCCTGTGCTTTTATATCATGGTTTATGTTTTGAGTCCTTTGATGTACTGTTTCTTGTTTCCCTGGATCTCAGTTATGGTTACCTTAGGTTTAGCTCTTTGGCTTTGTTATATGGCTTCCCTGTGTTCCATGTTATGTCCACTGTGATGTTTTGTACCATGTTTCAGGTTCCTATGTTCTGTCTCCCCAGTTGCTGTTAAGTTTGCGTGTTTTAGAATTCAGTCAGTGTGTTTCCTGTTTTACTTTGAAGGTCCATGCCTCATGTGAGTGTTTCTAGTTTTGCGTCTGTCTCGTCCAGCCTGATTACTCCCAGCTGTGCTCTCCTTCTGTGTTTCATTCCCTCGTTGTCCCTCTGTGTATTTAGGCTCTGTGTTTCTGTTTGTCAGTGTCGTAGTCTCCCTCATGCTGTGTGTGATTCTCCCTGTAGTTCCTGGTATACTTTATGTTTAGCTTTCCTAGTTTAGTTTAGTACTGTTTTTGTGTTTCACTTTTTGCCAGCATTAAAGCTGTGTTTTTGAGTTTACGTTTTGTCTCCGTGAGTTTGCGTTTGGGTCCTCTCCTGCCTGCCACACAGCCGAATCATGACAAATTCCCATATTTGAGGACAAATGGTAAATGGACTGGTTCTTATAGAGAGCTTTTCTACTCTATCTGAGCACTCTACACAAATAAATGCTTTCTATCTAAGATTCGCACAATCAACACGAGGTTAGTATCTTGCCCAAGAATAGACATGCAGGCTGGAGCAGACTGGGACTGACCCACCAACCTTCTGGTAGTAGGTGACCACCTGAGCTACAGCCACCCCAAACCCACTATAATAATCTCCATATTGCAAAAGATCACTACTGACAATTTCAGAATGGCAATTGAATCTTACAATATTGCAAAATAAAGAATGTAGAACATTTTTTAACACAAAATTCTTTGTAACAAAAAGAAAAAATGTATGACTGAGTAGAATTAAAGAAAAGAAAAACATTTACTTAGCAGTACTTGTGTGAAAGAGTTACATACAGACTGAACTGCGTAGCTTGGATCTTACCAGGGATCTTCTTGGCCCAGCTGATCATGAGAACCAGTTCCTTGTCTGCCAGGTTGGTGAGGGTCATCATCATGCTGGTCTCAGTGAACGGCTTTTTCAGGTCCTCCATGAGGTAGATCTCTGGCGGCTCTGCCTCCATGATTCGGGAAATGAACTCCTCTGGGTTCATGGTTGAGTGATGCGTGTGATTTGAGTGAGTGTGGACAGAGGTGTCTTCAGGTGTCCCCAGGTGAAGATGCCGTTGACCCCGAGAACCCAGTCCAACCCTTACCAAACTCTGACCTGTCGTATCCCGAGGCTGGGGTCCACCGCGACGGTGTCGAGCACCACGAAAGCCACAACGTTCACGCCTCACCCCTGGTGAATGAAGACAACAGACAGTTGCCGAATTACCTGCAACTCCTTTACACTTCGTGTGAGAAAAAGCTTGTGCTTTATGCAATAGAAGGAAATATATATTTTTAACAATCTAATAAGAACAAAAAAAAACTGGATCTATCTGAGCATTAGCAGACACTATGACCAGTCTACTGATAAGAAGAGCAAAGGCATTTATAAACACAATGTTTCATATGTCAAAGAGCAATCCCAGCTGCAGTTTAACACACCAAGGTTAGCCCAGAATCACAGAGCAGGCAACAGAATGGAATGTGCTGATCATAAGAAACACTAAAGGCCCAAAGAAACACTATTACCTATTTACATGTGTCACAGAAATAATTAAAAGTATTTAGATGATTCTTACAGTCAGTGGAAGGAAGACTTGTCCTGCGTGCTTTTCAAAAAAGCTCAAAAGGTCTAATGAGCTCACAGACCTATTAACTGAGTCAATTTTAGCTCTGCTGTAAGACAAGAAATCATGAAATATCCCAATTCTAATGAAGATGAGTAAAAACCCACCGCACTTCATCATGCCCACTTCATAGCATTTACGTAGCCGGCAGGCTTGGCAGCTTTTACGCCGGTTCTTGTCAATAGTGCACTGATTTGTGGCAGGGCAAATGTAATCATTGTGTCCTAATAAAAGAAGAAAACACAGTAATGGATTATTTCAGCTGATGAGAAGAAAAATTATGAGTAAATATAAAGTAAAAAGGTCATACCTTGGATGCTTCTCTTGAAAAAAGCCTTGCAGCCCTCGCAGGACCACACACCGTAGTGATAGCCGGAGGCGTAGTCGTGGCACACGGCGCAGAAGTGCATGTCGGCTTTCCCTAGCGCAGATGAGCACGATGAGGATTTCACTCCTTCCGCTCCTTCAGATTTCTTTCCCAGCAGCTTGTTACAGCTGATGATGGAGCTGCAGAGGGGAAGCGAAGAATTGTTGAAAGGGACAGCTTGACATTAGAAATTTTAGCCCGTCATTCACCTGTCATTAGCTGTCCAACAGGTACTGTGTTGCTGAAAATGTCTCCATAACAGCATTTAAGTCAACTGGAAAAATCGCATCACAGATAGTATTTATCGATGCAACACGATAAGTGCCATCATAACCATTAACTGCTCACATTAATCAACAAATATAGAGGAGAACTGAAGACACAAAAGAAACAGAAATTAATTTTATAATTAATAAAAAAATATTGCTATCATCTTTTAGCTTAATTGCTATTTTAAACACTGGTATCAGAATTTACTAGAATACGAACATACAATGAATTACTACACAACCAAGTGTAACATATTCCGCACATTTGTAACAGCCACCCTTCTGTGCAGACAGGAAGGGACGACGACCCACAGGAGCTTGTTTATCTGTTCTTATTTGGTGTCCATAGCAGGCGTCTAACTGGCTGTGGTTACAAGAGCAATGAACTTTAGTTACATATAGAACAATTATGATCTGTGAAATCTTTCTTTTTTATGGTGGCACTAGATTAGTCTCGTTTGGGTTCCCCCTTTCCGAGGGCTGTACAACAAAGGAGGTTAAAATAGTTCCCGAGTTATGTTAAGCTTAAATTCAGATTTGTCACCGTCACAGAGGTGGCTCGCTTTTAGCCGCGGTAACTTGGCCAAACACATGACCTGATCTGGAGAAGAGATTAGAGATCTGATTCAAAATCAGCTAGAAGTTGTGTGATGCAGAAAATGTGAAAAGTATTGCCACTTTTTTTGGATATTTGTCACACTTGCATGTTTCACATTATTCAGTTATCTTTGTCTGTATTGGTTTTGTCTGTATTGGTCTGTAAAATGGTTTTTAAATGGCAATTTCATTTATTGAGGGAAGAAATCTAACCAAACCTCCCTAGTAAAAGTAATGAATGGAAAACAAAGTCCCATCTATCACTATAAAAAAGTTACAAAGCCATTTCTAGGACTTTGGGACTCCAGAGAACCACAATGAGACCCATTATCCACAAATGGAGAGAACTTGTAATGGTGGTCCAGATATGACTGGCCTACCAAAATTACCTAAAAAATGCACAGACGAGTCATCCAGTAGTTCACAAAGCAACTCAGAACTGCAGTCCTTATTTGTCTCACTTAAGGCTAGTTTTCACGATTCAGCATCAAAAAAGAGGCTGGGCAAAAATGGCATCCATGAGTTCTAACGTCCTAGGACCTGGCGTCCACATATGTGGACATCACATTTTGGGTTATTTAGACCAAAATACTCAATTTTGCTCTGCAAGGGCTTGATATCCACTTATGAGGACATTATACTGCTACTGTTCTATCGAATGTTTAAACGAATATCCTCATTTGTGGCTCTCATTTTTCTTAGAAACAAAAATCAGGTAAAAAAAAAAAAAAAATCTAGTATTCTTTGTTTTTATATTCATCGGGTCCCAATCAGCCCAAATATCAAAGAGAAATGAAAAATGCATGCCGTGGAAGAGTTCGGGTCTTAGAAGGTTAAGGCGAAACCCACAGTTGGACACTCCCCCGCCCTTATATTTGCCCAAATGTCATCTGGTGAGTGATGAGACAAAAGCTGAACTTTTTGGAATATTTGGAAGGTAAATTTGGCGTAAAATGAACACGAAAAATATACTGACAGTCAAACATGTTGGTCGTACTCTGATGGTTTGGGGCAGCTTTCTTGATTGGACCAGTTGCTGTAAGGGAGGGAACCATGAATTCTGCTCTACCATCATTGTGTCCTAAAGTTGAAGCACATTTGTAGCAGGACAACTGACAGGGATTAGAAAGACGAACCATATTTCTCTGATATTGGCTTCTCTTCTTTGAATGCAAAATTGACTTTAAAATACTTCTGCTCACATACAAGGGCTTGAATAATCAGGTGCACTCCTGTCTTTAAGACTTCATACTAACATATCAACCCAATAGCACACTTTGCTCTCAGACTGCAGGCTTACTTGTGGTTCCTGAACATTTAAGAGTAGAATGGTAGGCAAAGCCTTCAGCTTTCAGGCCCCTGTTTCTGTGAAACAAGTTCCCAGTTTGGAGTCTTCACTTTTAAGATGAGCCTTAAAACGTTTCGATAAAGCTTATAGATAGGAGTAGATTAGATGACCCTCAACCCTCCCTTAGTTAAACTGCAATAGGTCTAGGCTGCTGGAGGGATGTACTGTTTCTTCTTTACTTACCAGTTGTTGATTCTGTGTCTTTATCTATGACTTTGCATTGAATCATTAGCTGTTATTAATATCTACTCACTTCCATAGCTTGTCTTTTGTTCTGTTCCTTGCCTAACCACCAACTGGTCGCAGCAGATGGCTGCCCATCCCTGAGGGTGGTTCTGCCGGAGGTTTGTTCTTGTTAAAATGGAATTTATCTTTTTTTGGTCATAGGCGATTATTTGGAGTGGCCTAGTCAAAGTCTGGACTTAAATCCGATTGAGGCAGAATGTTAAACAGGCCAAGCTCAAAATTATGTGTGGCTGAATTAAAACAATTCTGCAAATAAGCAATGTGAAAGACTCACTGCCAGTTATTGCAAATGCTTAATTGCAGTTCTTCCCGCCAAGGGTGGCACAACCAGTTGAGAGGTTATGGGGGCAATTGCTTTTTTACATGGAGTTTTACATGAAATGTTTACTTTGCTTATCTTTGGCTAATATTAAAATTTGTTTCATGATCTGTGTGGCAAATAATACTATTTTTAGTGTCTAAAAATAGTATTAAATAGTATTAAAAATAGTAGCTCATCAATAGCTTCAATGCTAACATGTTAAATGTAATGGACACTATTGCTCCCATTAAGGTGAAGGTTATCTCTGGAAGGAAAAAGTCTCCATGGAGAAACTCCACACTAGTGAAAAATGAAAAAAGAGAGTGTAGGAAAGCTGAGCGCAGATGGAGAAAAACAAACCTCCAGGTTCATTATGACATCTATAAAGAGAAACTTCACAATTATAATTTACAACTGAGGAGTGCAAGAAGGTCCTACTTCTCTGACATCATCACTAAAAACAGCCATAATGCTCGGGTCTTATTTTCTACAGTTGACAGGCTAACAAACCCTCCTGTGTCAGTGGCAGCTGAACTTCATTCGACCATGGCCTGCAATGACTTTGCCAAATTCTTCACAGAAAAAATCCAAAAGATTAGACAAGCAATTGGTACATCAACAGCAGATCCAGACTATGTACTGTGTCCACCGAAAAACTGTTTAAACACCATAAAACAGTTTCACCCTATTAACAGCAAAGACCTGGAGGACATCTTAGGTCAACTGAACTCCTCCTCCTGCTGTTAAGATGTCCTGCCAACACGTTTTTTCAAAAAGGTCTCAAAGACTTTGGAGTCAGACCTGTTACAGATCGTCAACTTTTCTTTAATATCAGGCGTGTTTCCAGAACCACTAAAAACTGCTGTAATAAAACCTTTACTGAAAAAGGACAATCTTGACAAGACACAAATGAACAACTACAGGCCGATCTCAAATCTCCCATTTTTAAGTAAGATCATTGAAAAAGCAGTTTCTCAACAGCTCAATTACTTCTTAAAACAGAATAACTGCTACGATGCCTTCCAGTCAGGTTTTAGACAGAACCACAGCACTGAAACCGCTCTGACCAAAGTGTTCAATGACATATGTCTGAATACAGACAGTGGAAAAATGTCAGTCTTAGTTTTACTGGATCTCAGTGCAGCATTTGATACAGTTGACCACAACATATTACTCAAACGACTGGAGAACTGGGCAGGTCTTTCAGGAACTGTACTAAACTGGTTCAAAACATACTTAGAAAACAGGAAATACTTTGTATCAATAGGTAACTTCACATCTGAGCAGACAAGTATCACATGTGGAGTTCCCCAAGGTTCCATCTTGGGACCCTTTCTGTTTAACATTTACATGCTCCCACTGGCACAGATTATAAAGAACAACAAAATAAACTATCACAGCTATGCAGATGACACACAAATATATATCACAATGTCACCAGGAGACCAAGGCCCTGTACAGGCTCTTGGTAAATGCATCGAGGAAATTAATGACTGGCTGTGCCACAATTTTCTCCAGCTAAACAAAAAGAAAACTGAGGTAATAGTCTTTGGCCCCAAAGAAAAACGATTACAGGTCACCAGAGAACTTCAATCTATACATCTAAAAACCACAAACCAGGCGAGAAATTTGGGTGTAGTGATGGATGCAGATCTAAACTTAGAAAAACACATTAAGACAATAACAAAATCAGCTTACTATCACCTCAAGAATATTTCAAGGATAAAAGATCTGATGTCTCAACAGGACCTGGAAAAACTAGTCCATGCATTCATCTTTAGTAGGCTTGACTACTGTAACAGCATCTTTACAGGTCTACCTAAAAAAAAGCAGTCAGACAACTACAGCTCATTCAGAACTCTGCTGCTCGAGTCCTCACTAAGACCAAAAAAGTGGACTACATCAGTCCAGCTCTGCCTGTCCGTCAGAGGATAGACTTTAAAGTTCTGATGCTGGTCTATAAAGCTCTGAATGGTCTGACCCAATATGAACCTTCCAGATCCCTCAGGTCATCTGGATCCGGTCTTTTATCAGTTCCCAGAGTCAGAACCAGACACGGAGAAGCTGCATTCAGCTTTTATGCCCCTTATATCTGGAACAAACTCCCAGAAAGCCTCAGATCAGCTGAAACACTCAGTTTATTTAAATCCAAATTGAAGACTCAGCTGTTCTCAGCTGCATTTGAATAAAGCACCAAATCCACACTTTTAAGCTTAAATTTCAAAACTTACATTTAACTACTGATTTTATCTACTGTTCTGATTTTATCTGTTTTGATTTTATATACTATTTTGTTTGTTTGTTTGTTTGTTTGTTTGTTTGTTTGTTTGTTAATTAGTTAGTTTGTTTGTTTGCTTGTTTTAATCAATTTTAAATCATGCTTTTTATTTGTTTTTGTTTCTAATGTCTCTGTAAAGCACTTTGAATCACCTTGTTGTTGAATTGTGCTATACAAATAAACTTGCCTTGCCTTGCCTTGCCTAAAATCTGTGCAAAGTATGGCAAGTTACCAATAAGATGCTTTTTTCTAAAGCAAAGATCTGGCTCTTGTCCAAAAGCACGCAATAGTAGCTTTCATTAATAGTTGCTGCTGCTAGCCGATATAATGCCAAGTCTTTTGCCAAAAACATGTCTGCCAGAGCTTCTAGAGCTCTGTTGTCTGTCTCTATGTGACCCCCTACACCCCAGCCCCCACCCTCAACCCTCACAAGGATAAGTAAAAGAGAATGAAAACTAGGTCTTTGAATGTTACTACCACTTAAGCTAAATTTAACTGACACAAGAATAGCTTTCATCAGTGCTTTCTCAGTAATCTTACCTGCTGGGGCTGATACTGTGAACTTTGGGATCCAACCAGGGTGCATGTGGGCTGGGTTCATTATAAACTAGAGGCTGAGTGCAGTGCAGAGTAAGTGAAGGTACATTGTGGTGAGTGTGAGAAGGCCAAAAGGCTGAGGGGCTGAGGGGAGGACACAGAGATGATGGACTGTCAGTGATGGGTGACCTGGTGTAGCTCAGCATGGAGGGGCTGTAGAAGGTAAAAGGTCCGTGCCCGTGGTTATAGTCATGGTTACTGTCTGTGTATGGAGAGGGAATGCAGATGGTGTGGCTGTCCATGCCCACAGGAGGGCTGTACATAGCAGGCAGAAGTCCTGGGGAGCTCACCCTCTCTGTGGCTTTACTGGAGTCCACCTCCTCAAGCTGAAGGAGGGGTAACGGGTTAGCATCCAGGGCAGGGGAGGAGGTCATGTCAGGGGAATATACTGTATTTGCTGTGAATGAATGATTTGATGCAGGTGGATATTCTATAGCATCTTCTCGAATGGCCGGGTCCTGTAGCAGAGAGGGAAGAAACACTATATTAAAATAATTAACTGCTGCAAATTCTGAGCAAATACCAATATTTACAATATCGACCATAGCAGATTTTCTTTTTATACCAAGGAATTTATTTTTTCAAATTATGTAGCTCAGAGCTTTTCAGTTCACCATCTTAGAACAAGTCCATATGTTCAGAATGCACTAACTCAGTCCCAGTTCCAAGACATCAAAATTATAGTTTTGCAGTCCAAAACTGACAAGACATAATCATCTAATTTGGCAAAAGGCAGACAACAGTTAACACGGTGAAAAAGGATGAGAAATAGGGAATGTTTTTAAAATTGAACCTAACTGGAGCGTGACCAAGACAGTAACTAGTCGTCTATTTTGTCAACTGCTTCAAGGATCTGTCACCAGGGTGGCTTGCCCACTTACCTAACATGCATGTGCCAGTTTGCAACACAAAGCCTCATTACTGTGAAGCATACAAGCAATGCACTAGAATTATTCCTTAAGAATACTTAATTTGTATAGCACTAAATCACAGTTGCCTCAAAGGGCTTTATATTGTACGGAAAGTACTCTACAATAATACAGAGAAATTCCAACAATCAGACCAGCCCCTGTGAGCAAGCACTTTGGTGACAGTGGGAAGGAAAAACTCAGTTTTAACAAGAAAACACCTCCAACACAACCTGGTTCTGGGAGGGGCAGCCATCTGCTGTGACTGTTTGGGGGTGAGGGGAGGAAAACAGGACAAAAACATGCTGTGAAAAAGAGCCAGGGAGGATAAGGGAGGATTGAGGGTCACCAGATCCAGCCCTAATTATAAGCTTTGCAAAAAGGAAAGTCTTAAAGCCTAATCTTAAAGAGAGGGTGTCTGTCTCCTGAATCCAAGCTGGGAGCTTGCTCTACAGAAGAGTGGCTTGATAGCTGAAGGATCTGCCTCCCATACTACTTTGAAATATCCTAAGAAACACGAGTAAGCCAACAATCTGAGACCTAAGTGCTGTATTGGGGTCATCGTCACTCTAAGACAGGGTGTTATCTGGCGTCGTGGAACGATAAAGCTGGGTATCCTCTACATAGCAGTGAAAATACATGCTATGCCTTGTAATTATACTGCCCAGGGTAAGGCTATATAGGAAGGATGTAATGTAAACAGAACTTGTCCTAACACAGAACCCTATTTAACTCTACAATTAACCAATTAACATATCCACTAAAGGGGTCAACATTCTTGACAACGCTCTTTTACGAAGAGCCATTTTTAGCCATTAGTCCTTTGGACATAAGGCTGAAACTTCTTGTTCTCTTGCTGCTGTTTGTGCCTGTCTCTACTAAAGACAAGTAGCTCAATCAGCTCAGTCACTCTCCAACTTTTCTTTCTCTTCTCAGGGGGTGTCGCTCTTTGTTATGTGGGCGTGTCGCTCCTTGTGGCATCCTCAGCACATGTTCCAGACATCTTAGGTGCTGTTTTTCAATGTGTTTTAGTGTTTCTTAAAAAATATTAGCTCATTTTAAATGTGATGCCAGAAACACATTTAGTGGTACTTAAAAAAATGTTTAAGAAACATTTAGCAGCTAATTAGCTTAACTGTGCAATCTGTGTGCAAGAAACAGGGCGCTTCTCTGAGCCTGGTTCTGCTGGAGGTTTCTTCCTGGTAAAAGGGAGTTTTTCCTTGCTCATATGGGGTCATATGATTGTTGGCATTGTTTGTTGGGGTTTTTTTGTATTATTGCAGGGTCTTTACCTTACAATATAACGTAAGGCAACTGTTACAGTGATTTGGCGTGATAAATAGTATTGAATAGAATTGCACTGAATTGAACTGACTTGAATGAAATTTAAAGTCAATATTGGATGCCTGTAAACTTTGGACCCTCAGTTGCAGTCTTGGTTGCGCCATTAAAAATCACTCCATGGTCTCAGGAACGCTTCCAGAAGTCACTGTCCAAGAACACCGTGAACTATGCTAGCAATAAATGCAGGTTAAAGCGCTATCATGCAAATGATAAGCCAAATGGGATCGAGAAATTAAACAGTAGCAAACTGTTCTGTGGTCAGACAAATTTTAATTTCTTTATGGAAAATATGGATACTCTGCCTCAATAATTCTGATGTGTTGTTGCCATCAAAATCTAAATCAGCCAATTGTTCTCTTAAAACGTCACATTTTCTCAGTTTAAATATTTAATGTTCTATTGTAAAATCATTGCATTCTGTTTTTATTTAGATTTCACACAGCACGCTGACAGATGATGCCACAGCTTCATTTACCATTTCAAATAATTTCAGTAACACCCTGTAGCTTTTAGATAAAATAGCATCCCTGGATGAATATACAGGACAAAAATTGGTTTTCAAAGAAATCAATTTCTAATGTAGTCAGCAAAATGTCTTTACATAGTCACACTGAAAACAATGAATAAAAGTAATAAATAGTGTAAGGATGTTAAAAATGTGCAGCTCACCAAAATAAAATGTTTGTGTCTGCACTTCCCTAAAACTCTACAACTGATATTGAATATGCATAGCTAACAAGAACCATGAACAAAACTAAGAAGACAACATTACTATTTCTATAATGAATGCACTGCATCTGAAACCTTAAAGCAGATGGGCTACAGCAGCAGAAGACCACGCTGGTTACCAAACCCATCATCTAAGAACAGGAAACTGAGGCTGCAATGCACACAGATCACCAAAATTGGAAGAAGATTGGAAAAAGGTTGCCTGGTCTAATTCATTCAGATGACAGGGTCCAAATTTGGCGTAAACTATGCATCAAAGGTTGACACTGAGTTCACTGTACTCAGACATCTCAGTCAAAGCATCTCAACATGAGGGCACTTTTATAATGTGGCAGAAGATGTAGTGGGAGATTCATGGACATCATGGATTTTTAACTGATAAATCTGCAGCAACTCAATGATTCAGTGATGTCAATCTGGACAAGAATCTCAGCAGAAAGGTTCCAACACCTCAGTGAAGCTAAGAGAGGATCCAGGCCCTTTGGTCTGCTGAGTGCGTTGCTCTCTGGTAATATTAGTCTGCAAACCTGGAGCAGACACTGGGTGCCTGCTGTGTTTGAAAGATAAAAACTAGACACATGTTTCATGACTAAGTGAAAAAAATTAGTCTGCTAAAGTTTTACTTTTAACCAAGTAAAGTGCTCACTGGGACTCTAACGCTCTTACATGAGAAACACGAGATTCTGTTTTTTCTCGTTAGCGTGCAAAGAAAACAGTGGTTATCAAAAAAAGATGTTGTGGTGTAATTGGTTTAGATTGCACTACTCTGCCAAAATCACACAATACACAATAAGAAGGCCAAACGGTTACAGTATAATAACTCATACAACTATAATAACTCAAAGCAAAACACCCTGCACTAGTAGTTCAACTGCTATAGCAGTTGAACTACTAGTGCAGGGTGTTTTGCTTTGTTAGCTAACACCAACAACTGACATGTGTTAAATATTCCCACAGACTTTGTTACATGCTGCTTTTACTGAACATGTGTCTCTCTCTCTCTCACACACACGCGCGTGAACACACACAGTTTGTGGAGCCCAGTGAAATGATGTAACAGCTTACTTACTGTGCCGAAGGTGAAGAGACGAACCCAGTATTTATTAGCAGTGTGATTAAACTGTGAACATTTGTTCCAGAGACAGAATATAAAAGCACAAAATGATCTGCCTGTTTGACCTCACTTGGCTTGCAAAACTGTGCCAGCAAACTATGCCAGCAAAGCCATCCACTGGTTAATCAGTCAACAGCTCAGCAGCTGGTACCTCTGCACAGTCAATCGCACACACCACGAATGACAAGTAGAAACATACAGCTGGCAGGTAAGGGGAGTGAGTACATCTAAGTACATTTGGAAACACTTTTTCAAGCCCTACGTGCATCATGAAGTCCTAGGTGAGCAAAGAATCTGAAGGTACAGTAGTGCCGTGGCTATGGAGATAGAGAAAAAGCAAAATATGGCAAAATTTAAGAAAAAGCTAAATATAATACAATGAATAACGCTTTGTGTTTCAGATCTCTGTGTTCTCTTATGTTTCTGTTTTTAATTTGTTTTAAACGCTGCTCTATTTTCCACTTCGTGGCCACAATCCATGGCCTGGATAGTAAACATAAAGCTACATTTCACTCGCTTCACAGTGTCAGCTGAGACCAAAAGTCATAATAACATGCAAATGTATCTTGGACAAAAGGATAAATTATAAAACACAAGAAAAACGTCGGCAGTTCAACGCTGTTACTGTGTACTAGTCAGTCAATGAACAGTCAATGTGTGTATAACGCAGGTCAGGTCAAAGTGGTCTTGAGCAAAAACAATGCACCCTGTATACGAACGTCACCTCTCACCTAATTCCCAGCCTGGGTCCTTCGAGGCCATCACATTCACTTCCATTCACAAAAAGTAAATACGTCCAAGAAATACAGCCTTTGATTTTAACTAGTGGGTTTCACTGAACCCAAGTGGACACCATGAGTTGAAACCTATAGCTCTTAAGTCAGGTCAGATGTCCATACATACAGACATCTGCCTTGCTGCAGGTAGATGGTTAAGATAAACAGAGACAGTAATTATGTATTTTCCATAATATGTTAGCATTATTTATCATTTAGCTTTTACCATCCAATTTTAGAAGTGCATGCAGGGCACTGTAAGTAATGTGTATGATGCTGAACATGATAATCACCTGATCTGACGAGAAGAAGCAAATATCTGCTCATCGCTGACATCAGATCCGAAGACAGCTTACACAGTAACTGAAGCTGCTGTTTTAAGCTTGGTATTTTGGTTCAAATACATTTCATAAATTTTTACTAGCGGTTTAAATCAGGAAATCTCTCTTAGCTGTACTGCCAAGGAGCAGAGATATGAAGCTATCCCATATGGAAAAGATATATATAAATCTTATAAAGTTTGTTTCTGTCTTGTGTGAAACTTGTATGAAAAGCATACAAGAGTAAAAACAGATATAAGATCCCTTGAAAAATTATATAAATGACTTGTATGTTTTGGATACTTACTAAAACAATATATGAAAGTAATGAGAAAGTGGCCACTTTCATGAGTAAATCATATAAGCCTTATATGATTCACTATATGAAGTAGGCCACATCTTAAGCAAGTCTTTTATAAGTTTTTACTATTTCTTTTCCATATGGGATAGAACAGACGATAATGTGTGTTCTCTGACATCAGAATCACAATCAGGAATTTAATTATCCTTAAGGAAATTATGTAGGGATATGTTGCTAGCAGAGATGGGCAGTAACGCGTTACTGTAATCCGATTACTTTTTTCAAGTAATGAGTAAAGTAAGGGATTACTATTGCAAAAAAGTAATTCGATTACTGTTACTTTCCCGTAAGCACGCTGTGTTACTGCGTTACTAAACCGTGATTTTGTGAGTGTCTCATGACAATGACGTATGAGCTGCCAACGTCCGTGGCAGCAACAGATGTGTGCAGACCAATAATGGATAATATGGAGTGTGGGAGAGAGTACAACCATGCAGCGTTTAAAGCGTGGAAGTACTGAACTGACATTACTTTGAGTTTGATTCTGTAAAAAGTGACAAAAACATTAGTGTGCGCTGTACACTCACACACTGTGTGGGAAGAAAACTTCTTTCTACAGCAAAAAATTGAACTTCAAACCTGAGCAAGCACCTAGCACGCCGGCACGGGAATGTGAAATTCACAGAGAAACCCACAGATCCCCCAACTGACATGACTGCTGCGGCACTGGGCAAACCTCCACCGGCCCCACTCCTGCTAAACAGGTGACAACAGATTTAAGAGGAACAGGACCTAGTGCAGCTGAATCTTTGATTTTATTTATCCTTTGCTGTGTTTTCATTGCATCTATTTGAAAGAGTGAGTGTAAACACAAAAATTATTACATTTTATATGCTGGAATATGCAGAAAATAGGTTTAAATGTTAAACAAATTTCTTCAAGTCAAAGACTGTTGCATATAATTAAATTTTTTGCTTGATGCAATGTGCATCAAGTTTAAAGATTAAAACTAATAAAACAAGCTTTAAATTTATTCAGTTTTATATGATGGATTATGCATAAAAAAATAGAATTGGGCTGAAAGGTCTGTTGCTTTATGTATTCAGGTTCTTTTTGAAAAATAAGTAACTAATTACTTTTGAAAATAAGTAATCACTAAAGTACTTACTTTCTTGGAAAAGTAATCAGTAATTAGTAACTAATACCTTTTTCAAGTAAATTGACCAACACTGGTTGTCAGGAGTGGAATGTACATGACATGTACATCTGGCAACTTTTTGCTAACACGGTGCCAAAATGTATTAGTCCTACGTGCTTTTGTGGGCTCGCTACTGAGTTCTTCTGCCCACTAGTGACCCAGAAATGACTTGAGTGTTGCTGTTGGGACTGCAGCTGGGTCATCTGCCTTCTGTCAACTGCAACTCCTCCTATGACTTAACTGCCTTGGAGGACAAATTCAGCATTGTAGGACATGTTTGCTGTTATAAAGTGATTTTGTGTTTTAGCACAAATATCCGCACATATTTTCACCAACACCAAGCAGCTTGATAGCACGTGCAGTACTTAAAGAACGTTTGGTGCTACTTGCAAGGAATTTTGAGAATTCTTTTGTTAGATTTGTAGTGCAGTTTACTCATATGCATAATTAAAGCGTTATTGCATCCATGAAATACGACTTGCAAGAGCTAAGCACGACCAGATCAAAGTTTATGGAACAAGCAGCAGGAATGGAAAAGAAAATTAAACTGCTACAGAGACCAAACAGAAGATTCACAATTATAGTAAATCTAACTGCCAACACTCTGCCTGACATTTCACATCTGAATATTTTCTCAGACTTGCCAAATTTAAACACACTGCTGTGCTCTAATTGATTGCAACTCTTCAGTATTTCTCAAAAAAAAAAAAAGCCAAATGTTCTAACTAAATGACTTCACACTTAATTTAAAAGACATAAAAAAAGAGTATAAACAACTCACTTAATTCCTAGAGCTGTGTGGCTCAACACTCAGGCTTTTACTATGAATAAAGCTCTTCTGTCAGAATGTTGTGCTCAAGTTTGAGCTTTGGACACACTGGTGCTCATGGCAGCTTTCCATGGTAAACCACCAGTCAGGCAACAAGGGGTCAAAGGACCCAGTGTTTAATTCCACTGCTTCCTTTCATTTACATATAATTAAGAACCGGGCTATTGAACAATCAGGACGGCTTTGCCTTTATTTTGCTCAAATTTTCATAAAAGCTAAAATTGTTAAAATGTTTTAGTCTTTTAAGAAGATGCTGGTCTTTTTCTACTTTTCACTCTTACTACTAAAACAGAAAAAAAGAGAAAACATTAAGTATCATAATTTTTTATCAGTCAAGTAATGAAGGCATTTTTTTAACATCTAGACCCTGTAGGACCAAACTTTAAGGGAAAAACACAGACTAAAAAATATCTTTTTTAGTTAAGTGGTTACTCATAATATCAGTTGTTTTGGGTAGTAAAAACAGAAAATAAAAAGCATGATGTAGAAGTCTATATTCACCTAAATGGGCATCTTTTATTTAATACATGCGCATACGGCCGCTTGGTTAGAAACAACCTTTGACAAAACCAAAGTTTCCTTAATGCAAAATGAAAGAGGCAGAGGACAGTGACACCATGCATTGTCCGGTGGACTTAAAAGTTTGGGAGTGTGTCGCTGCTTCAAGCTTATTGTCACTGCATAACCAGCCAGTAAATCAGTTACATACCGTCTAAACTTTAAAGAGAAAAAATTCCCGAGTTAAAATAAACTTTTATAAATAAATACCCAGCTAAATGTTGCATATGGCACAGTTCATTCTAAAGCTCAATACTGGACTTCAGTTTTGAAAAGGTGCAGCATGTAACCTAAACTCATCTACCAGCCTCCAAATGTGGCCAAAGTCGGTTTATCCCCACCAACAAAAACATCTTTGTCGCAGAATCAAAAACCCCAAACACTTCTGACAATCTGTGAAAAGTAGGGGGTGCATTGCTGTTATACTTTAAACAAAAAAATCATGAGACCTGACCACAAATGGATTAAACTATGTCCTTCTTTAGGCAGTATATTAAAAACTTGTTTATTCCTCTTGTATAAAGAAGCTCCCCCTGTCAGAAAAAGGCTCCCAGCCAGTAACACATACCGGAACACAAAGGCTCCCGGCAAAACTATTAGGCAGCCTCTATCCCTCCATTCTCTCAATCCCACAAAGCCGACAAGGAGCTGCTGGAGGACGAGAGGCCCGCCGAATTAAAGAGGTTGACAGATTACATGCATGCAGGAGTAGCAGGAGGAAGTTTCTGCTTCTGGTTTGCAGAGAAGTCGAAACAGAGAGGCTACGGCAGAACGGACAGACTGATTACAGTGTCGGGATGTGGAGTCATTTTAGCTGTCACCTGTCACTGCTGCCACTCCATCTACCTGCCAGATGGGTTTGGCCCATTTACTGTAGCAGAGTTCTGCCACGTCCTGTGAAAGGCATTCCATTTTTCTTCTGAACCTTTTAAGCATCAAATTTAAGTGTAAAAGTAGCAAAAAATACCTCAGGGATGGTGTTAAATCAGTTAACACCAAGTGCTAAAATTTGATACGTAAGTATGTGATCATTTCAGAGACGTGCTTCATAGCTTAACTCGTGATTCTAAAGTGCCTGTAGTTAAACCTGTGACAAACTGAGGACCTGTCCAGGGTGTACCCTGGGATAGACTCCAGCCTCACCACGACCCGGAATGGGATAAGTGGAGGGAAATGGGAAATTGATGAACGGATTAGTACTGCGAGTACTAAGCTACAAAGCTGGGACAACTGGCCCATCTATGCTTACTGTGTCACAAGTCAGTAGTACATGACTAGACCTATAGGCTACATTTTTCTACTTAGACACAACGACGAGAGAGGATTTCACACCTGCTGTCCCAGCAAGGTTTATTTGCCAAAAACAGAAACAAGCAGGGGTAAAGAAAGTTGAGGATGATAGGAGCTGTTGCTGAACTCTCTGTAATTCTTTTGTTGTTGTTATTTTCATTAATTATTAGCCTCAAATAAATGTGAAGCTCAAGAGCAGGAAAAAAATTAAAAGTGGTGCAAAAAGTGGTGTTAAGTCTTTATAGCTAATTGCACCTTTATGGTTTTTCCTACTGTTATAAATTAATTATAAAAATTCTTATATCAAATAATTATTCACGATAACCTTGTCAGTGAGTTTACCACTTCCTGGAACTGCTAGCTATATTCACTGACCAATTATGTGACTTATTTCTGACTGTACCTTCAGTCAGACCATAAACAAACTCATTAGGAAATGACTTGGTCATTAGGTGGTTGCCAACATCTGGTGGCCTTAAGACGCAGGTTAAAGTATTCCTGCAGTGGCCTAATTTTTCCAACCAGGAAGCTACATCCATCGTTTTTGTCTATGAATCAGACAGTCAAAATAAATAACTGATCCTCTAATATTTATATTTTGTTGTTGCTTCCAGTGACACCTGTTCTCTCTAAATATAAGCCCAGAACATCAAGCATCATTTGGGCTCAAGGGAGAATTGCTACGCAACTAAAAAATTGTCCTGATCACAAGAAGAGAAGCTGGTGAAGCTGCTGGTTCCTGACCATCTAGAGGTGATCTTGACCTATTACTTGCCTAATAGGTTACCACCATAGAGTTTTTTGCCTAACAGAGAACAGTATCAAAATGCAGTACTGGGAAAGAGTATATAGATTTTAAGATAACGTACAGTATTGTGCCTTCAGCCAGCCCTCAAGGCTTGCACACTTTTTAGTCAAAATAGGAAATTTATTGAAATGTGACATACATGGAAATACAGTATATACGGCAAAAACAGACTTTGTGCAATTCTAACAAGCTTGAAAGTTAACATGTGGTATGATCACCTTTATTCTTCAACACAGCCTGAACCTTGGAGGAGCTTTCTTGACATTTCTTTAAGAAGTCTTCAGGAATAGTTCTCCAGGCTTCTTTAAGAACATTCCAAAGCTCTTCTTTGGATTTTTATTGCTGTCTGTTTTCTTTCAAGATGATCATAAACTGCTTTGATAACATTGAGGTCTGAGCTCTGAGGAGGCCTAGTCCCTGGCTGAGAGTGTTCAGTTGTGTGTTTTTCTATCCTGGTTTACTTATATTGTATTGGGAGTGTTCGAAATCATTGTCAAGCAGAAAAATGGAGTAGTTGACAATGAGATACTTTCCAAATGGTATTGTATGTCGAATCTGTGCTTTTGACTGTACTTTGTTGCATTCGCAGGTTCATATTTCCATCAGTCCGTAAATTCCATCAGGATCTCCAACACAACTAAAATCCAGCACCAAACCATGACACAGCCTACATCATGTTTTATAGATGACTACACTCAGTGACCTCTCTTGACCTCCACGGCGAGACAATCTGAGCAAAAACTTCAAAGTTCTGTTGCAAACGTTTGTTAGTCCAGTTCCCTTCCTTAAGAATGGCCTTCCATTGAGACAAGTTTTGATGAGACTTTGTAGAACAGTAGAAGGATCAACTGAAGGACCTGATGTATACTAGTGGTGCAACGGATCACGAATGATCCGTAATCCGAACCGATCCCACTCCACGGTTCGGCACGCACATGATCCAAAGATTCGAAAAAGGAATCTGGTGGGTCTGTCAAGCGATAGTTATGGCCAGCGCTAGCGGTCCAAGTGGAGGAGTAGAGGAGTTTGCAGTATTTAAGCAGCCCTTTGCTGCCCAGTCCGCCCGGGCTAAAGCTATTACAAAAGCTACTGGGGTGTTTAGCTGCAGACGGGAGGCCGTATTCCGTTGTGCAAAACAAGGGGTTTAATCTATGATGAACGTACTTGAGACACGCTATGATATCCCGCAAGATCGTTCCAAGCATGTATGAGCAGGAAAAGTTTAAAGTTATGGCTGAACTGTCCCAGTCATCTTCTGTTGCCCAACTACAAACGGGTGGACCTCCAGGGAAACGGAAAGCTACGGAGTGGTAGATACAAAGCCCTGTACTGCCCTATATTTTACCTTAATTTGTTTTTATATAATTGCGTGGAATGAGTCTTGAGTTGAGTATACCATAAGCAATTATAGTTGAGTTTTTTAAAAGGCAAAAATACTTAAATAAGTTAATAAGTAAATGTTAAAATTTTGTCACCACGAGATTTTTGAGCCGTTGCACCACTAACGTACCATAACGTAACGTACCATAAGCAATTATTAAACTCAGGCTTTCTTCCATAGTTTGCCTTTTGTCCTGTCTCTCTGCCCCTAATTCCATTGCAATAAGCCTAGGCTGCTGGGTTTCCCATGACGCAATGAACCATTCTTCTTCATGCTCCTCTTTTCACTCTCTATGTGTTTATACTCCCGTCTGCATTTAATCATTAGCTATTATTAATCTCTGGCTCTCTTCCGCAGCGTGTCTATTGTCCTGTTTCCTCCTCCCCAAACAGTCGTGGCTGCTCCTCCACGAGCCTGATTTTGCAAGAGGTTGAGGTGACTGTTGTAATTTTGTGCTGTATAAAAAAAATAAATTGAAAATTGAATTGAAGTGAAGTGAACCTTGTGGCAACTAGGGATGGGTATCGTTTAGGTTTTATCCGATACCGGTGCCAAATCGGTACTTTTGAAACGGTGCCGGTGCTCAAACCGGTGCTTAAAGAATGGAGAACACAAAATTGGTCCAAAAACCTCTCATATTCAGCTGGTTTTTTGTAAAAAGATAACAATGTTAGCCTTTTCTGCAGCTATGGGGCATATATGGTATCACTCTTGGCTGGAAGCAGTGCTTAAACAATGGAAAAAATACAAACTTTGTCCAAAAACCTCTCATGTTTAGCTGTTTCCCTCTTTTTCTTTGGTCATTTTAGCCTTTTTGGCCAGGGTGAAGGGAGTATCTGCCATCAAACAAGAAGACAGCTGCATGTAGCTATGATGATGTTTGCTAGTTCACCTTACATGCATTAATGTAATAACGTGGTTAGCCTACTCAACGTAAATTACACACGAACAACATAAAGCTACTCACGCAGAGAAGAACGGCTGCTGCTGCCATCAAATACGGCGCATTTCTCGGCTTTAAAAAAAAAACAACGCTATGCGTCGTCAGGTGTTTCATCGGATTTGAGTTGTTACCTCCTTTGCACAGTATCACCTTAAAGCACTTGTTGCAGGCTGCTGAGTTTGCATATTTTGCTGTGAAGTACAGCCAGACTTTGACCCCTTCGCCTTGGGCATTTTTAATCTGTAGCTCTGCTCTAAAGGAACGTACGTACCTGGACCCGCCTACTATCCTCGGAAACGTAAAATGATTGGCTAGAAGTGTATCACAGCTCAGGAAAAAAAAGCACCAAAATAAAGCACTGAAATGTGCGCTGCTTTTCGGTCTGGTTACTACCGTTTATGATGGCACCGGACACCGGTACCCATCCCTAGTGGCAACAGTTGTGACTGCTATATAAATAAAATTGAATTGAGTTGAATTAAAGAGAATCCTTTTTTTCTTAAGGACATGATCTTCAGACACTATTCGTCTGCAGTAGATACAGTGCCTTGAAAAAGTATTCACAACCCTTAAACTTTTCCACATTTTGTCCTGTTACAACTACAAACTTAAATGTTATTTTAAATTTATACGACAGACCAACACAAAGTAGTGCATACTGTAATTGTAAAGTGGAAGTGATGTCATACATGATGCTCAAAATTCGTTATAAATAAAAGTCTGAAAAGTGTGAAGTGCGTTTGTATTCAGTCCTCCTGAGTCAAAACCATACCAAACCACCTGTCACTGCAGTTACCATGGGCATGTCTCTACCACCTTTGCACATTCAGACTTCAATTTTTGCCCATTCTTCTATGAACAATAGCTTCAGTTCAGTCAGATTGGATGGAGGGCATTTATGAACACCAATTTAAAAGGCTTGCCACAGATTCTTTTGCATTTTAACAGGGACATGTGAGTATACTGTGATTAAGGGGAACCCCCATCACAGTCTCAAGTCTTTTGCAGCCTCTAACATGACTTCTTACAGGATTGACCTGTATTTAGCACCATCCATCTTCCCATCAACTCTGACCAGCTATCCTGTTCCTGTTGAAAAAAGGCACCACTGCATCATGACGCTACCACCACCATGCTTCACAGTCGGGATGATGTATTCAAGCTGCCATTCTTCCATAAAAGCCAGATTTGTGGAGTACATAAGTAATAGTTGACTAGGTTCTCCCAGTTGAGCTCAAAATCACCTCGTTTGTGGAAAGATTCCATTTGATGCCAGTCAAACTCTGTTTATCTATCTAAAAATAGAAATGAGAATAAATTATACGGTTTTATTGCTGGCTGGTAGCAAAAGACTGCAAAAGATACAGTTTTGAATTGGCTCCTTGCTAAGCCATCTGTTATGTGTACACACAATGCTGGTTCATCCCTTGAGACAGGTGCCTTTCACGATTATTCCTCTAAAAATAGTCAGCTACAAGGATTGGCCTGTAAATGAGTGGAAAAGCAGCCAATGCCCAAAGAAAAACTTGAAAGACCTTCAGAAAGCCTGGAGAACTACAGCTCAAAACCACTTTTTTTGTTTTAAATCTCAAGTCTGGTTCCTTGGGAGCAAAAAATAGAGAAATTACATGTGGGTCAAGACTTTTGCACAGCACTTTACACTTTGACATACATTTTAAACTGATTTACAGAGGCCACGATGACAGACAGAAGTTATTTTCCATGAGCAAGAACTGAGTCTGGTAACCTATCAAAGGTATTCACTGCAGTATCATTTTACAACTTTAGTTTCTGACGAGTCTTCACAAAATTGAGAAATAAAGGTCACTAGAGGCAAAATTTGGTTAAGAAAGTAACTAAGTAGATGAATAAGATCTAGTGAGAGCAGAGTGGGCAATCTGCATAATTTGGCTAATTTGAACATGTAAAATAATTTACAAATGTGCATTTCCTAACCTGAGCAAACAGTGATCATTTAATGCAAAAATGTTTAATATCAACCTAACAAATATAATCTTTTTCACTTTAAAAATGTAGTACGTGTGAACGAAACCCCTGATATGCATGGATCATGTCACATGTGCACACAGGGTATCGGTAATTGTAAGCTGAATTCAAAAGCTACCAGAAAACATCTAAGAGACCGGTGCATTCATGCATTACCCTAAATGACACTGACTTGTTTTTTTTAAATAAAGTGGTTAGCTCATGGCCTCTTGATTAAAAAGCAAAGAGAAAATCAACAAACTATCTATAGTATTCAGTTTGTGTTAACATATGATTATGGTTACATGATTTTAAACAAGTTTATCTGCTAATAGTGGACAAGTTATCCTGTTAACATGTACAAGTGTATCTGCTAAGCAAACAAGCAGGCGGTACACAGAAAAAATAGGGCTATCCTGGTGGATCATCTTCTGAAGTAAGTATATGCTAACTAGCCTCTTTGAAAAAATATATATATTTACATAGTAGAGGACAGTTATGTGCCTCTGATACTCATTCATTCATCCTCTGATAATAGAAAATTACCATAAATAAAGTTGGTTGCCAATATTTAAGTCTGGTCTACAGTTTTGTGTAAAAGTATTTGCGTTTTTGTTACACAAATTGTAATACAACACAAAGAAAACTCAAGTAAATACACACCTGACTCTATATGGAAAAGTAACTGATTCCTAAACTGGATAACTGGTTTATCCAGGAGCAATCACCTGATTTGTGGAGCAGAAATAACTTAAAAACTAACACATCAAAGAAGCCCCACTCACCTGCTGGCCACATCTTTTACTTGCAAGGGGCAGCCAATCAGGAGAAAGCTGGCATAAAAGGGAGAGGAATGAAATAGCATTGAGAGGGCTACATCAGTGCTCATCTTAATTACATGAGGATTATTTGCAGTTGTGAATCATGCAAAACTAGTAGAATCAAATAATAAAAATATAGAAAATCAGAAATGAGCGCAATAGGGCCCCTTCCACTTTAACATTGTGTCCACTGTATAGTCTTTAGAGGCAACACAAAAGAATATAAATGGCAGCTGTTTAACTGTATAAACTAAAAGATATTTCTGAACATCAGGGTCACTGATCTCCAACGTAATGGATAGTCAAAGTAGCTAAGGACGCTGATAATTGGCTGGAAATGTAAGATAATTTTAGAAAACACTGTGAAGTTCTCTTTTTAATTAAGCAAAACTGCACATGGATGTATCCATGTGATTAAAATATCTGAGATAACATTACCAATAACTTTTCTGATTACATTTACCACACAAATTCAACGGAAATCATTACAAATGTGAACTGTGAAAATAATGCAGCACTCAGCAGCACCAGTAACAGCACAATAAGTCATAAACGCACGCACCAGTGCATGACCATAAGTCATCAGATACACCTACTCCAAGTCAGGTTGTCAAAAAACATCAACACTCAGATACAAATATATGTATTAAAGAGTCAGACAGAGAGTCCAGAGTGACAAGAACCAATCCGAGCAAACTGAATTAAATCCACAGCAGAGCCGAATGAGACAGTTTCAGGCGTCAGCAGCTGTTTGTAGCCTGAACTGCAAAGTGAAGGAGAGCAGTTTTGAACTTTAGATGCCGGCTGCAGGCAAATACGCCCAAGATGATAAACTTTAACAATAATAATATAACAACAATAATTTATTCAAACGTGCTACTTGTTTTGTGGCAGCCAGTCTTTCTTTCTTTCAAAGTCAGCACTCTGTGTTTAATATCTTTGTTTAATTTTTGTTTTTATACCACACTTTACCCAAAGTTTATAAGGCTTCCATAACACTCTTCTTCTATAGTAATGAAATTATTTAGATGTATTAAGATAAGATAAGATAAGATAAGATAAGATAAGATAAGATAAGATAACCTTTATTAGTCCCACACGTGGGAAATTTGTTTTGTCACAGCAGGAAGTGGACAGTGCAAAAGTTATGAGGCAAAAATTAGAATACAATAAGAATAAATACAGTACACAACTGTACAGAATAGAATAAAATAAAATACTATATACTAGGGCTGAACGATATATCGCATTTGCGATAATATCGCGACATGATCAAGTGCAATTTTCTAACCGCAAAGGCTGCGATTATACTGCGATTATATTATACAATTCATGGGCTGCATCCTCCTGAGGCCGCATTTGTAGACCGATTACGTCACAGCGACGCGCCGAAGGCTGTCCAAATTACTACCATATCCCAGAATTCATAGCGCGGCCCAGCCAAACTCCAGTTTCCAGCAATGGCGGCCGCTACTAAGTTTTAAAATTACTCATACTAATCTTTCTGGGTCACAAAATAAACTTTTAACATATTTTCAGGCGAGAAAGTAGTTGTGTAAACATCAAATATCTGCTCGGTTTATCAAGATATCCCATATTTGCAAAAGTGCTTCGACGTTTTCAGAGGCGTCTGCTACCCACCAGCTCGACAGCTAGCCGGGAGCTCGAGGGTTACTGATGCGGCCGAGAACGGCACAACTCCCGGCACATCATTTTCAGATCACCGCGGAGTTTCGCTGCTCGGGTTAAACGTAATATATAAGTCACTTAGACAACCTAAAAATGTTATTGTTGGGCTTTTTTCAGTGTTTTGTTTGTTCGTGAGTAAATCGGTTTGGCTGAGATTAAAGTTATTAGATTAGATAAAATAAAACTTTATTAATCCCCCGGGTGGGTTCCTCCTTGGTTTTCACACAGCTGACTAAACGTCAAACAGAAAACTTATTAAACAGAAGTATGAGACAGTCGAGAATTTACACCAGTGTCTGGTTATATTTTAGATAGCAAGAAGCAGACGGCCGAGTTTATTAAACTCCACCGAGACAGCGGTGACGCTAATCAGAACTAGCCTTCTGATTAGCTAATCAGAAGGCTAGACCGTCCAATTTCACGCCTTTAAACTTTAAAGGCGTGTTTGTGTGTGTGTTTATACAATTGCTATTATGTTTGCACTTTATGTGTAATGTTACTGACTGCAGAGATCAGTAAGATGTGTGTATTTTTTATTTATTAGTTTTATTTATTTAATATTATTTTTTAATTGAATGACTGTCTAGTAGTTCACAGATGTCGAAAAACTGAGTGTGGTAAAGCCACTGATTTTTTTTATGTATATTTCTGCAATCTGCACATTGTACTGACTTTCATTTTAATGTTTACACCAGGGTTCCTTGTCAGCACTTTATGCTCAGATGTTTGTAAGCTAAAAATAAACTATTGTGTATGTTCAAATATACTGTTGTGATTGAAGAAGTTAAATAAAAATGTCAGTCATCAATTCATGCATCACCTCATGTCATCATAACAGAGGTCTGTCTTCCAGGAAAGAACAGTTTAAAATTAATGTAATATAGTATTGGCCATACTATATGATGTATTGCTTGTCTTTGTTTAATAATACAGAAGACAAATACCTTAAAAAATAATCGCATATCGCATCGCAATCGCAATATTGGGGCAAAAAATCGCAATTAGATTATTTTCCATAATCGTTCAGCCCTACTATATACAGTAGAATAAAATAAAATAAATATACAATAAGATAAAAATAGAATACAAATACAAATACTATATACAACTGAGTAAAAATACAACGATGACAGAAAGGATTATTGCACTTAGTATTATTGCATATGTATGGATGTGTGTGCTTGATCAGTTAAAGTCTTTATTATGGAGTCTGACAGCAGTGGGGAGGAAAGACCTGTGATGTTTGTTGAATCCTTTGTATACCAGTGTTTTTAAAATATATTTTACCTTCACAGGGCATAAAGGAATGATCTAAATAATTGATAAAATGAAAAAAAATCTCTTAAATTTATTATACTTATTTTGTTAAATGTAAATGGGAAGCAGCTAAAAATTAACAAGTAGTAAACTAACAACTAACAAGTTAACCTTTTCAAAATATGGATTCTTTACCATTACTTTGATTGTTGCAGAATTAGGTCAAACTTTTTACCTGAGGTACCGACATCTAACAAAACCCATTCATTGTGTTCAGTGCCATTTTAAGGTGCCAAATTGCTTCTAATAACGGTAACACATACATTTCCACCAAAAATCAGCAAAGCTACTTAAAGTCTGTTGTTTCAGTTAAACAATGCTGTTCAACCTGGAAATCTCAGCTAAACTCTGTGCACCAGTTATAAATGTGCCAATGATGAGGAGGTTTACTGACACAGTGGCGCTGTGCTTCGTTTCGAAGCAGTCAGCTTTCTCTTTTTTGGGATGGAATCACACTATGATTCACAATTTTCCCCACAGATTTAGTTGAAGTCAGGTAATCACATGAGTGGTTTTTCATATGGTTGCCTGGATACAATGCTGGTCACTTCAACTAAATGCTAAAAGGGCCAACTCACAAATCTGTGCAACCTGCTTTTGCTTTGATTTCTATTCAAGTTCTAACTGGAAGTGACAACTCGCATGGCTCATATGATGGGAGAACTGTGCTATTCCTGGCTGCTAAGATTTTTTTTTCATGGAAAGATTATGAGCCAAATTAAGATAATCTGTAATATAAGATCATCAAATAATCCACCTTTTCAAGATGTAGTTTAGCTGGATGCATTTGAAATCCTGGGCGAGCTATAAAAATTCTAAATGGCAAATCAACAATTCCTGTAAGTTTCCACCTATAAAATATATTAAATAATAAATACATTTAAAACAATCTGCACCCACACACACACACACACACACACATGCAGGTTTATATCCACCAGTACTGTTCTTCAGTCTGAAATATATCTCAAAGCATGTCATCAAACATTCATCAAAGCTAAAATGTGCCAAAATAGATGGCGAAAAAAGAGAAAACAAGAAAAAAATTACCCTAAAGTCAGTTAAAACCCCAGCTAATAAATAAATTCTTTCATTCTTTGATATATAAAAAAATAACACGTGATAGTGCCTCCACAAGCCAACAAGCAATCACCAGCAGATCGGCTGATGATCAAAGCATCAGCAGTAACACTGTTCATTACGAAGTACATCCATAAAGAGGATGCCACGCCCAAGGTTCAAATTGCCAACAAGACTTGTTTCCCTCCCAAAAGCAACACAATAAGAAAAGCTAAATTACAAGTAAATCCTAATAAAGACGCCAGATTCTAGAACACCAGTCCTCCGTCAAATAAAGGACAAAGTTATCACTAAGCGCTCTCACTTGCCACACCTGAGAGAGGGAGAGGATGAGTGAAGGAGGAAGGAGAGAGAGCAAAGAAAAGGGAGAGGAAGCAAACACAAGGAGAGGGCGGGTAATAGACCAGCACACTGAGTGAGCCTTAAAGTGCAAGGATCTTTGACAGGTTTCATCAGTCTGACTAAATGTAAAATCATCAGCATTTTATTTATGATGATCAACAACAACAAAAAACAGTTGTTATTCTTAATCCTTTCAGACAGCCTAATTTTCTTCAGTGTGTATTTAGCATGAAACAGATTGTGGACAGGAAGAATCCAAAGCAAGGAAGAGCACTGTTTTAGACGTATAAAATAAAAGTAAAGCAAAATACTGTATTGTCACGTTACAACTTTTGTAAATGTATACACCACACGCATTTGGGTCATAGTCGTGCACTAATTTAAAGAAGACTGCACTGCATATTTAAACAGTGCACACTCCAAAACTTATATCTTTCACGAGGCAGCGGCTTTATTCAGCATCTATAAAGCGTCTGTTAACATGTGTACCCCATGAGAGAAGGGCGGGACAACCATCAAGGATTCGACGTTACAAAAGCAAAAAACCTGTCAGTCTGCAACTTTCAATACACGAGTTTGACGCCCAGTTTCAGATTAACAGACATCAGAAGCCAAATGAAACTAGTTTCCTTCTGAAATGAATCATTATCGAGCATTCTGAACATGTGCAGTTTGATCCCACTCCGATCTTCTTCTCTCCGTGGCACTACAAAGCACGGCACACAGTCCTCTTACTGGTGCTACACCTGCCTGCAGGGAGAAGACTGCAGCACACCTCTTATGGGCTCACTAGTGCCATGTTTTAGTCACATAGTGTTCTCGTGTATATCGGGTGACGGACGACCTGTGGGCTGCATTGGGAGGAGGTGGGGGTTGGGGGGAGCAGAGTGACCTTGAAGAGTTTTCGTTGCCAAACTGTGGAATTCTTTTCAATGGGAATGAAAACCGGAGATCGGAAGGGGATGTACACCAAGCCTGAAATCTTATTTCTAGTAACGGCAGGACTTCCCTCCATCCTCCCCTCCACACACACACACGTGCATATTTTCATCTCCCACACAGCTAAGTTATTCGCGAGTGGAAAAGGAATCTGGTATTTACAGTAACAGCCAGATTATAATTACACCGTGAGCAGTCTCAAGGCTGCGGAGAGGAGGCTGCCAGGCTTACATCCACTGTGTGGCCTGAAGAACACAAGCAGATAGTCAGTTTTGTTGATGTGATAAACTAATCGCCAGGGCCGTCTAAAGATTAGAGTGCAAATCCTCACATAAAAACCACAGCAATGCTGTAATAAGACGTGGAAGAACGCCTTTAATGCACGCTCCTGAGAGGACAGGATTAAGAAAAGGGAAACTTGAAAATACAGCAAAGCCACATTTAAGGTTCAGAACACACACACACACACACACACACACACACACACACACACACACACACACACACACACACACACACACACGTATCAGGCATCTGCAGGATGAGTCTAAGAACATGTCTTTATTTTATGTAGGAGATGTTTGATTAACTAATGTGACTGGGTTGATTCACAACCACCGTTTGTTTTTTAAATCTATACATTTTAGCTGCACAGAGGAAGATTTAAGATTTAAAGTGAATGCAGTACAACTGTGAAGAAGGACAAATTAAACCAGAATCCTCTTTAGAATGGAGTTTTTAAAAGATGGAACTAGAATGACAAAATCTAATGAAAAATATTAACTAATTTTTGCCTTTTTGTGTATATATATATATATACCTGCTTCCTTTATTTTGTTTTGGGGGCTTTTGTTGACTTTTTTGTCCTTTACGGGTTGAATACAAATTCTGACAAATACAAGGAATCGCAATTAAAACATTTCATTGAATAAGATACTGAAATTGGGCACAAAACATCAGCAGGAGCCTTTACAGCTCCACTCTTTTTATTATTTGATGTGTCTGGGAAAGTTTTAGAAAATTAAAACAAAAAAAAACCTTCATTTTTGCTGGTGATGACAAAAGTCTCAACTTCTCTTCACTGACTGCGTGAAAAAGCCTGGCTTCTTCCTATCAGAGCCACATTAAACTAATGGCAACCCAAAAGGTTAAGTGGTATGATTTTTCTCCTAATTCAACTTTTTTTATTTTATGTAATCTATACCAACCTCTGTGCTGTGAGCCAATACAGTCCGCAACCAAAGACCAAACCTTTTCAGAAAAATGTCAGTCTTACCTCTTAAAATTCCCTAACAACTGAGCAAACTACATTTACTGTAATGTGACAGTAAATGTTACACATGTCTCTCTTCAACTCTGCTCACACTGCACGCCTCATAATTGCAAAAGCATATTTTATGGTTGAGAGCAATACAATGAGATATTTTATGCTTACACATCTCCTACACAGTAAATTTAAGCTTAATTGAACCTTTTGCCTTTATTGGCAGAAAGTCTGTCGCAGCAGTTTTACCCATGTCAGTCAAACCATGAACTCTCTGAGATCGGTAAAGTTGGTCGGTTAGAGCACAATCAGAATTGACTGTTGAACCGAGCAGAGATGCACCTGTTACACTGGGAACGATCCGGTCAGTTTCACTCCTCCCTTCCGCGCTGCGGTCACTCTCTGCTCATCTCAGTGGAAAAGAAATCACATCTTACTTTTCTCCATTTCACGAACCTGTCACGGGAACATATCAGCTGCTGTGTCTGCCGCTTTACTTCTTTGGGTTAAACGTCAAAGTCGCCGCAAACACTCAATAAACGAAAGCGTAAAAGTGAAACTATAAACTACGCGGCACGTGCACCTCGGCTCTTATTCCTCCGCGTTATTCCTCCACGAACTTTTTCCTTGATGGTGTGTCAATAATATTTCCACTCAGTCCCTCTCCAGCCCACCAAATCCTACGTTTAAGGTTTGTCCCATTCGGAGACGTCACTGGACACGCCTTCTCGGAGCTTAGCGCGCAATAGGAGGAGGCTCGGAAACTGAGCTGTGTTCCAACACGGAGAATTAAGCCCCCGAGTGCGTGTGTGTCCGCACACGTTACTCCTCAGGAGCTGTTTGTCGTGTAATAAAAGAGACCACCTCGGTGCTGTGATGGAGTCCAGACTTTATCTCTGTGATTTCCGCGCAATCTTCACCTGTTCTGAGTTCATGATTGCAAAAAAGGAGCACAGCAAAAGCATGAGTCCACCAAGGCCCACAGAACACCAGCTGTGCGCCAGTGATGCTCATGTTGAACTGCCAGATATCGTAAAAAGAAGGTAAAGAGCATGACAGGAATAAATCTCCACAGAGCAACCTAGACACGCACGCACAAAGCAGTTTCAGTAAAATGCAACTGAAATTTATAACATCAAAGGTTTTTTTTTTTATTAAAATCATGAATCATTAAGTATAAACTTGATTTATACAATCAAGTAAATTTCATTTAAGCAGATTCTATTCAAGTTAACGTTTTAGCACTTACAATATAATCATATGAAAACTTACATGTAATTAATTCTTTAGAACTGAAGAAGCCTCTTGCATGAGAGGTGAAACTTCTTCAACAAACTTAGAGAAGTCCAGTCACCTTCTTTTTAAAGCTCCTAGGTCTGCCGTGACCTGGATGACTGAGAAGCTACACAGACCTACATGTGACTACAGTCCCACTAAGAAGCTTCTGATATTTGTTTCTTAAGAGTCTCTTAAGATTGAACCCTCTGTGATCGCTCATTTTCATTCACGTTTAGTAAAAAACTTACAAGTCGCTCCACATTTTTTGGGGATGTTTAATGGTTGAAGCTAACTCACACACCACCCATTAAGCCTCTGTATTACTGTTTTGTGCAAAATACCCACCTCTATTGTTTATTTTGGCAGCATTGTACCATCACCTCACAGAAAGAATGTTCCGAGTTTGAAACTCCTGCTCAGCTGTGACTCTGTATGGAGTTTGGATGCTCCCCTTGAGCTGATGCTGGATTCATCCAGGTTCCCCCTGCCGGCTGCTCTAAATTGGCTGTAGGTGTTGTTGTGAGGGTATGTCCTGTATCTTCTTCTGTACACATTTATTCAGATTATTTCACAAAATAAAATCAGGAGAGTGTCCTTGTACCATGTGCAGATCTTATAAAGCATCCCATCCAATTTCTTGGAATTCCCTTTGCATTATCATGTTATTATCGTCATATTTTTTCTTTTTGTTTTCATTGTGCTAAATGTTTTACACAAGTCTGCATAACTTTGATCAACTCTAACAGCCTTTCAACAGATTTTTGTATCGTTTGAACTCTGGTCAGTTCTGAGGCTGCTCTAATGTATGTCGGTATTCATGCTATAATTACTTTCTGCTTTTGCATGCAGCCTGCAAAGTACCAGTCGTTCTTAATGGTTCACTGTTAATCTCAGAACATACTATGCAAAATAAATAGATAAATAAAAAAATGTGAACATTTTAAATGGCCTTAAGTCAGACTAGAGGCCATATGAGCTGTGAGGCAAGGTACATTTTAAACAAAGGGAAACACAGAAGATTAAAACTGTTTCTGTCTTGTAGCTTTATTATGTGAAATTAGTCGACATAGAACATTCCCCAAAGCATCACACTGCCTCCTCCGGCTTGCTTTTATCCATGTAATGTAAAAGAAAGCATGATTTATCACGTCAGGCCACCTCCTTCCATTGCATCACGGTCCAGCTCTGATACTCATGCGCTCAGTGTTTGTGCTTTTGATGGTGAACAGGGTCAGCATGGGCACCCTGACTAGTTTGAGGCTATGCAATAACATACACAACAAACTGTGATACACTTTGTGTTCTGACACCTGTCTCTCAGGATCAGCATCAACTTTTTCCACAGTTTCAGCTACAATAGCTCGTCTGTTTGACTGGACCAAACCAGTACACATAATGTCGTGCTGGATCGGTGTATTTATCACGTATTAGTACAAGCGTTGACTCCCACGTTGGCCATGGCTTGTTTTGAATGTTTTGACATTGTGATCTTTCTTTATGAGACATGTTAGACTGTTGCGTTAGTGACCATAAGGTCACTCCCTGGACTCTGGCTTCACTTTGGTGAGTTACCTCTTTTTTACCACTTGAGGCTGCCAGTGTACAGCACTGCATTTAAAACAGCTTAGCACACTAACTCATGTGAAACACGCATTCTCTGCGTGATCGTGCTTTCACAGCTTATTGTAGAAAGTGTCAGTAAAGAGTAAATTTTTCAGTCTTTTAAATTGTTGAGGGAGGCATTAATTACTCTGTCTGTAAAAGCTCTAATTTTCTAATTTTCCCTTCACATGTGCAATTAAGTACCACAATTATTTTGATTTTATTTTCTGTGCCAATATTTTTTCTGTTTGTGTAGGTGTTGCTTTTATTATAAAAGCATTGATGTGACAATATTGAAGAGTGACTTTGCAGTGATGTAAATCCAGGGAATCACTGCTCTAAAATTTGATTTCAGTTTCTCAAAAATTGCTTAGAAGTGTAAGGTCATCCTGTTTCATCTCAGCTGTGTCTCTCAGTGACCTGGTCATTTTTGAGGATTGTTTCAAAGTCTGGCCATGAGCTCCAATCAACCCGTGGCTGAGGGTCCACAGCGGGCCTGAGCGTGGAATATTTTACAGCTGATCTGAGCTAAAATGCAAAGCTTGAGAAAGTTAATAAAATGGTTTCTTAGAGAGGTCAAAGAGGTCATTCAAACTGATTTTTGTCCTTTTATGAAAAATGTATGTCCTGTCAGTGCTGCCTGGTAAAACCATAATGAGGAGTTATGCTCTGAGCCTTGAAGGCCAGTTAAACCAGAAAGTCATATTCAGCCACATTTCCTCTGAAAAACAGTTGGTGTTAATCTCTGGGTCTCTTCCACATCACGTCTTTTATTCTGTCTTCGTTCTCTCTCCCCAATGGCAGATGGCCCCGCCCCTCCCTGAGCCTGGTTCTGCCGGAGGTTTCTTCCTGTTAAAAAGGAGTTTTTCGTCCCCACTGTTGCCAAGTGCTTGCTCATAGGGGGTCATATGATTGTTGGGTTTTTCTCTGTATGTATTATTGTAGGGTCTACCTTACAATATAAAGCGCCTTGAGAGGCGACTCTTGTTGTGATTTGGCGCTGTATAAATAAAATTGAACTGAACTGAGTTGATGATTCAGTCACTGTTTTGTGCTTCTTTTCACTGACTGTGGCTTGAGTTAAGGAGGCATATTGTGCAATACCCTTTGACTAAATACCGTCCACTTTGTTCCTCTTTTATAGAGTTGTTTTAACCCATTGTCTCCACGAATTACAATTTTCATGACTGCACAGTTTTTCCAGGGAAACTATAGCTTCCAGTATGGTTGGCACCTACAATTATCCAGTTGGTTCAGTTTGTTGTCTGTTTGTTGGACAGAATTACTCAAAATTATGAAGATATTTGCTACAAACTGGCACAAGAGCGCCCTGATCCAATTTAGTGGAAACTTTGGATCTATGACTTTTATAAAGGATTCTTTACCATTATGAGACAGAGCACCACACAGGTTGGAGTGGCAAAATGTTCTCCAAAAACAAAACCAAGAAAAAAAAAACCCAAAACACATCCAGATATATTAATATGGATACAGATGTCCATATCTTAGTTTGTGTGGAAGGAATTTGCAGCCTTGACAATGGTATGCAGTCCCAGACTGCTTAGTAGTGATATACCTATACTTTTTTTGCCCCCCCACCCCCCTCTTTATACTCTTTCTTTCTTGACATGTTTAATATGCTTACTATCAGAGGAGAAAATGAACCTTGTGTAGTCTAAAAACTTTTTTATTTAATCAAACTGTAATGTTGTTGAACTCTGACGGACGTGTCTTTTAATCTTGTCAACAAATCCTTAATCATCTAAATCTGCCATTTATCATCTTGTAAAATGTTCCCTCTGCTTCTGTTGCACATCTCCCCGGACACTCTCTGCTTCACCAGCCCTGTGCAGCTGGTCCAACCCCTGCCTGCCTCCTTAAACTGGGGTGTTTAAATCTCTTTACCTCTGTTGTGAACTTCACACAAAGTTTGTGGTAACAAAATCAAACTGACGAGGATCTCGTTTGAAAAACACACACACTCACGAGAAAAAATAAAAACAGACTGCTCAAAGCAAAAGCAGAGCCCTCACAGCTGGTAGTACAAAACACAGTGACAACGTGCGTATTAGATACCCTCAGTGCCAAAAGCATAAATATGAAAAAATGTGATCACCAAGAATATCCTAACAACGGCATTGAGGTGGGTGTTACAGTAAAAAAAAAAAAAAAAAAGCAGCCAAATTTTCATCTGAAAATGTTGAATTTTAGTAAAAACAATGCTCTGTAGTTTGATACTGTCGTTACAGACTAAGCAGATGTTTAAAGCCTTTGGACGCACATTTGAAACGCACTCATTCTCCTTATCAGCTGGAAACATTAAAGCCGTAAAATGACTTTTTCAAACGGATAAAAACTATTGAACAGCAGCAATGTTGAGCCTGTTCCAAAATTTGAATGTACATGTGTTGAAGGTGCGGGTCTTGTTGAATTATTAAACATACTTTCTTTAATTTTTCGAGCCACAAAAACAACAACTTTTAATTTTGTCTGTGAAGGTTCTCAGTCATCCAGGTCATCGTAGTCAAAGGAGCTTGGAAAGAAAAGCGTCTGGACTTCTTTAAGTTGCTTGAAGACGTTTCACCTCTCATCCGAGAAGCGAGGGAGGATAAGAAGGACAGACGCAACAACATTGTCATCCCCTATGTAGCCGGTGTATCAGAGAAACTCAGGAGAGTTTTCTCCAAGCATGACATCCCAGTGTATTTCAGACCCAGCAACACGCTCAGACAGAAACTGGTTCACCCGAAAGACAAAACGCCAAAACACAAACTTAACAATGTGGTGTATGCTGTACAGTGCAGCGAGGAATGCTCAGACCTCTACATTGGAGAGACCAAACAGCCACTTCACAAGCGCATGGCACAACACAGAAGAGCCACCTCCACAGGACAAGACTCAGCAGTCCATCTGCATCTTAAGGATAAAGGACACTCTTTCGAGGATGCCAATGTTCACATTTTGGACAGAGAGGACAGATGGTTCGAAAGAGGAGTGAAAGAAGCCATCTATGTCCACGGCGGGGGTTTACGACACCAACTCTCTGCCATCTATAATCCAGTTTTGAGATCCCTTCCCAGACGCCTTAACGCCCACTCACATCCTGGGCCATCTGACCTCAGGAATTCGCATGATAAGGTGGGGCCAGGTTTCACAATGAACACACCCGAAACTCTGGCTGATTGGGACCCACACCCAGTTTCACACCTTGGCTCAGGCGATTAGAGGATCATCAGGGGGTCCTTTTGTCCCTCTGTGGGGGGAAACTCCCACTAGGTTTATATCTGGGACTCTCCACCATTTGACCTTAGAACTGAAGAAGCTTCTCGGATGAGAGGTGAAACGTCTTCAAGCAACTTAAAGAAGTCCAGACACTTTTCTTTCCAAGCTCCTTTGACAACTTTTAATTTTCTTCTGCTTGAGTATCGGCCTCGGGTAGCTCTACTTATCATTGCTCAGTCAGTTGTCTGTTTGTGCTACTTTTTTCAAGGAGCAGTGGATTATTGGTAAGGGTGACTTTATGTGTTTAGTTACTTAAGTGGAAGTACTTTGGAAAGTTTTACCTTACATACATAAAGCTGACAGTACAGCTTCTGAGGTATCTGTTTACAAAATGTTATAATCTATTCAAAGATTCTTTGCAATTTTACGTTGATAAACATTATCCTTAACACATTTGGCCCACATAAAGTACTATGGCCATCACACGGTCATTTAGAATTGTTTAAATAACTCGTGTCTTAAGTCCTTCCATCAAACAGAAAAAAAAAAAAAAACATGGTTCACTTTTACATCACAAAATGTTAGAAATATAAGCTGTTCATAACAACCTGAAAGGTTGGGAGGTTAAAATGCAAACCAATGGAAGCAGATGTAGAAGACAATAATGTCTCAGAGCACACGGTGTCTATTATTGTGCAGACATGTATAAATAAGAGCTTAATAAAGACGCTTAATTTCTTAAGAAATAAACAGGTGGAGTGATCTTTATCAAAAGTGGATGTTGCATCTGTGACTAAACCACTGTACCCAAAAAACTTTAAAAATCTACTGTGTGTGAGGCTGTGTAAGTAAAGCTTGCCCTTCACACCCGCGTGTAACAAACCATTTGTTGGGGGTTGTGGATTTGGCACCTCAGCATTGTGAAAGTGGGGAAACATGTTTCTGGCTGTGCATAAGATTCCTCCTTACAACTTAGAATCTCAGTTCTAAATGAAATTCAGATGTTTTTTTAAGTATGGCTAATGTATTATTTGACTTCTAAGGCACACACACACACACACACACACACACACACACACACACACACACACACACACACACACACACACACACACACACACACACACAAGAACAACAACAACAACAACAACAACAACACAGAGAAGAAGAAGAGGGGGTCGTTTTACTACGCATCATAAAAACACAATCATTCATCTTCCAACTGTATCTTTCTGTTCTGGCTTTAGAATCATTGGTTGTTTACTGAGCCGTACTTTGGGAGTCATACTGTTGTGATACTGGGGAGAAAAGGGTAAGGTCTGATAGACTAAACCCTTACACACATAACTTGAAAAACCTAAAGAGTGTGTGAGACTGCTAACTGTGTTGTTCAGCAATAAACTTATCTACAAATGTGTTAGTAAAGAGCGACTTGTACTTCTGTCCCATTAAGCAACGGTTTAACAAATTTCACTGCAAACTATAAAAGGAATCTGGATTTAAATAGAACATAGTAGTGATGGATTAAGTGCAGGAAACACTAGTATAAGGTGTCTATTGAACAAATCTCCTTCAGCGTTCAAAATTACCAAAGTGAGGACCACAGGCGTTTCTCTCAGTTGGTTATGTTCAGGGAAAAAGCAGCTAAATACGCTGAGACTGCTCCACATTGTTAGTGAGTTAACTCTGGATATCTGTAGGTTTAGTCAAACTTGGAGTGAACAAAAGCAGAAAAACAGTAAAAGATGCAGACGGTGAAAGTCTGGTTTATTTCATGAACACAATGAAACATTTTACAGTCCGTAGAGCAAAGTAGCATACATGATAAATAGATACACATAACACGGACAGTGAGAAGTAAAACTCGTCGACTTACCACATGTTATATTCTGTAAACTTAAAATAACCACAGAAATTAGAGTTTAGTGTTTTAAGTCATCTATTAAAAAACATGAGTCAACATTACTGAAGTGACACTTTAACAATGCTTCTTATCACCGTGTTTATGATGATAAAACATGTTCTCTCATTAGTAGTTGTCTGCGCTGACACTTGTCATGAAAATGTCCCGAGCCAGGGTTCAAGCTTCCTCTTCAATTACCATTGATCATTAATAGGGTCACAAAAGATTTGTCACATTATCCCCATAAACAAAATGCTTTTATAGAAATCATTGTGACACAAATATTTAGATTCTTGATTCACAATGTGCACGAACTCAAAATCTTTAGTTTCATATTTATAAAGTATCACAAAGAATACATTTATACCATTGTATGAGCTACACTTCTTGTAAAAACTGATTGAAAATGCGTTTGAAAAAAGCTCCTGTCAATATGAACAGTCACATAAAATTCATTCCAATTTTTTGCCTTTGCTTCAATTAAGATGTTTCTTTAAATCTACAACAGCTTCCTTTTCAAAAAGTTTACTGACATAGTAAGGAAGTAGCTAGGGACCTCAGTAAGTATGAGCAACAACAGCTTAGGGACTGTTTCTACAATAAAGAGGAATTCATCATCATCTGCAGTTCATCAAAAAAAAAAGTGCCATTAAAAACAATTCAGCAGATCCTCAAAGTATGGATACAGACTGTTTTAAGCTGTAGAGGTACGCTTCATGTACTTATCAACATGCAGTTTAGAGGCTTGCATTAGAGTGCTTTGGTGCTTGGGCCTCTTTTATTTAGCACGGTTATACCATTGTGCATTTAGCTATATAAATATGCTCAAGAGTCTATCGTATGTTTGTCATGCAATTAAAAATTCAAAAATAAAATTTTTAAATCAGTAACTTTGCAACTTTAGAGGAAATGTTTTGGGATAACAAATGTGTCACATTTTAAACAGGGTTTGAATAATCAGCGTTAACACAGAGACATTTATGCGCTGGGTATAACAGACATGCTTACCTTGTGAAAGGCCCTCGGATGTCTTGGAGCAGAGAAACACGGTGTATTGTTGCTTTTCTCTATTGTATAAGCAGCGCCCGACTGTCAGAAACGCTCTGTGCGGGTAGCAAAGTCGGATCCAACGCACATCCAGGAATCCGTGTGAAAGAAAGGTGTCGCTGCAGCTAGGCTCTCAGGATAGTGAGGCTTTTATTTATATTTGCATTCTGGTGCGTTAAAACTAGCAGCCTCTGTGTCCCGCTTGGATCCTCATTCCGAAAATTCAGACATTTAAATAAAATGGTGAATTGGCTAGTGATGAGGAGCCACTTAGATCTGTAAAATGAGGTTTGATTAAATTAAACTCTTATGAACAGCTATGAATTCTACCTCTCTGCTGATGTGTTCCAAACAAACGATGTTTTCTACATGTCCAAACTGTGTGCTAACTACCTCTCACCGCTGTGTCTGGGATCTGAAAAAATAAAAAGTTAAAACGATATACCTTGCGGCAGTTGTGAAGTGCTGAGAAACTACTGTGTGTCTGATGGGGTGTTTTTATATAGGTGGACTTGGTTTCAGTTGGCTTCTGACATGATAAGATAAGATAAAGGAAACTGTTTGTAATGGAACTACAGTAGGAATGTGTGCTGGGATGCTCTTGATAAGGGAGCCTCTTTTATTGTTTTATGACTTGTTTTGCTGACTGTTGAGGGCCTAACTGTAACCAACTCTGTCTAACTGTTGCAGAGTTAAGAATCTGTAGTTTTTAGAAGCAACACAAGAAAAGTTTATTTCTAAAGGAATACCTGTTGTTTGTGGTGCTCTATTTAAAACTATTAGCCTCTGTGTCTTTTCGGAGCGCTAAAGAAAAAAGTAGTTAAATCATCCACGTGTAATCAACAAGTCTTACTGTTGCAGTGTGTTTGTGACTAGTAGATAATTATAGGGCTGGTTGCATTAAAGGAACATTGGGGGTTGATACAGTGATAGTGTGGCTAGGTGTGAATATGTGCTTTTAGAAGTATCACAGTTTATTTCTAAAGGGATACATGTTGTTTGTGGTATTCTGTTTAAAACTATTAGCCTGTGAAACTATTAGAAAAGTGAAATCTTCCTAAACTAGTTAAATTAAATGCTGTGTGGGGATACAAGGTTTTTAGAAGTATCACTGTTTATTTCTAAAGGGATACCTGTTATTTGTGGCACTCTGTTTGAAACTATTAACCTCTGTGTGTTTCAGAGCACTAAAGAAAAAGCAAACTAGGTATATCACTACTAAGCAGTCTGGGACTGCATACCATTGTCAAGGCTGCAAATTCCTTCCACACAAACTAAGATATGGACATCTGTATCCATATTAATATATCTGGATGTGTTTTGGGTTTTTTTTTTCTTGGTTTTGTTTTTGGAGAACATTTTGCCACTCCAACCTGTGTGGTGCTCTGTCTCATAATGGTAAAGAATCCTTTATAAAAGTCATAGATCCAAAGTTTCCACTAAATTGGATCAGGGCGCTCTTGTGCCAGTTTGTAGCAAATATCTTCATAATTTTGAGTAATTCTGTCCAACAAACAGACAACAAACTGAACCAACTGGATAATTGTAGGTGCCAACCATACTGGAAGCTATAGTTTCCCTGGAAAAACTGTGCAGTCATGAAAATTGTAATTCGTGGAGACAATGGGTTAAAACAACTCTATAAAAGAGGAACAAAGTGGACGGTATTTAGTCAAAGGGTATTGCACAATATGCCTCCTTAACTCAAGCCACAGTCAGTGAAAAGAAGCACAAAACAGTGACTGAATCATCAACTCAGTTCAGTTCAATTTTATTTATACAGCGCCAAATCACAACAAGAGTCGCCTCTCAAGGCGCTTTATATTGTAAGGTAGACCCTACAATAATACATACAGAGAAAAACCCAACAATCATATGACCCCCTATGAGCAAGCACTTGGCAACAGTGGGGACGAAAAACTCCTTTTTAACAGGAAGAAACCTCCGGCAGAACCAGGCTCAGGGAGGGGCGGGGCCATCTGCCATTGGGGAGAGAGAACGAAGACAGAATAAAAGACGTGATGTGGAAGAGACCCAGAGATTAACACCAACTGTTTTTCAGAGGAAATGTGGCTGAATATGACTTTCTGGTTTAACTGGCCTTCAAGGCTCAGAGCATAACTCCTCATTATGGTTTTACCAGGCAGCACTGACAGGACATACATTTTTCATAAAAGGACAAAAATCAGTTTGAATGACCTCTTTGACCTCTCTAAGAAACCATTTTATTAACTTTCTCAAGCTTTGCATTTTAGCTCAGATCAGCTGTAAAATATTCCACGCTCAGGCCCGCTGTGGACCCTCAGCCACGGGTTGATTGGAGCTCATGGCCAGACTTTGAAACAATCCTCAAAAATGACCAGGTCACTGAGAGACACAGCTGAGATGAAACAGGATGACCTTACACTTCTAAGCAATTTTTGAGAAACTGAAATCAAATTTTAGAGCAGTGATTCCCTGGATTTACATCACTGCAAAGTCACTCTTCAATATAGTCACATCAATGCTTTTATAATAAAAGCAACACCTACACAAACAGAAAAAATATTGGCACAGAAAATAAAATCAAAATAATTGTGGTACTTAATTACACATGTGAAGGGAAAATTAGAAAATTAGATCTTTTACAGACAGACAAACGTCTGTTTTTACAGACAGACGGGCAAAAAAAGTATAGGTACATTACTACTCTGCTTTTTTGTAAGAGTAACCTTTCTCTAACCTTGACCAAAAGTTTTACATTCATTCAACGACATCTTAACCAATGGTTTTTGTTGTTTTGTAGTTAAACTGGGAGTTTAACAAAAGCAGAGTTTTGCAGAGTTGTCCAGTATTAATGCTGAGCTGTTTGCTCACAGATACAATAACTCATCTTCTATTAGGAATTCTTTGGATCTGAACCATCAAAAGATTTTAAAGATCCAGTCCATAACGTAAGCAGTCCTTAAACAACGTAAAGATTTAACTTGAAAGGACCAAGAATGCCTACTTTAGAGGTAACCACAATTTTATCCAAGGGGCTTGACCTTTATTTTTACTTGAATTTCAAAAGATTACTCACATCTATCAACACGTCTAAAGGTGAACTCTCTGTGACACATTTTGCATGCTTTTGTTAGTAGGTCCATCAGATGCCACTTTACTTTAAAATGGATCGACAAGTAATAAAAACACTTGCTAAGGCAATCTACAGCATTTTTCAAGGATAACAACTTCCCATGGCAAACAGCATTAAGCTACTTTGATTTATAGGAAATAAAAGTGATGTATCAATCTATTTAGGGGATTAAATTATGTCTCATTTAACAGCTGTTCAGTCCTATCCAGTGAAAATATAATTGTTTTCATTCTGTGTTAAATCAGCAGTCCTGTGGTTAAACTAGTTTTAGGATTCCCATTATCTAAATTAAGATGAAACGGGGATAGCTTTTCTCCAAACCGTGCCAAATCAAATCTTCATAGTAGCGCTGTAGCGCCCTCTTGTAATTAGGCAGCAGGTGAAAACAGCTAAAGACAAAGTAGTGTTTTAAGAGCAGAGCTCTGATCAAAGCAGTTCTGTGATGCTTTGATCTTAAAACCTTTAAATTTCCGAAGGTAACATCAAACAAAGCAAGTGCTGACCTAAGCAGGATTTGAATCCAGAGGTAAAATCAGTGGTCAGCAGCTTTATGTTCAAACAACTCTTCTCTGACTCTGTTTGAATTTAAGAGTTTTTTTCTATGATAGAAACACCTTAAAGGAAGAAAAGCACATGCAGCCAGTTTGTTTTCAGCTTGAAATGTGACATATTGTACATGACAGAAACACGGCAACAAAGCAAAGAAAAAGCTGGAGGAGAATGCACCAAAGAAGTAGTAAATGGAGTTTGGATATAGAATCCAGCTTTGCTTTGTACTGCTCTGTTTGCCTCAAATGATTCATTTATCCGTTTTTTAGTCCTTTTGAAAATACCAAATGCTTGTTCTGATTCCTAAATTCTTTCTCTGCCTACTTCAATTATTTTCTGATAATTCTATTTGCCATATTAGTCTCTGAAACACTCTGCAGCAGGATGTTATACGATACGAGGCAACACCAGCAGACTATTTCCTTTCTGCAAAATCCAGAGCGAATGGAGGAACTGCGTGTTCCCTCTTGTGTCCTCTCTTCCTCTCTTCTGTGGTGGCCAGTGCGATCCTCTATGCTGTTGCATGCTGGGGGAGCAGGCTGAGGGTCGCAGATGCCAACAGACTTAATAAACTGATCCGTAAGGCCAGCAATGTTGTGGGGATGGAGCTGGACTCCCTCAAGGTGGTGTCGGAGAGGCGGATGCTGTCCAAGATAAAGACAATGTTGGATAACACCTCCCACCCACTCCATGACATGTTGGTCAGTCACAGGAGCTCGTTCAGTGAGAGACTGAGATTACCGAAAAGCACCACTGAACGACACAGGAAATCATTCCTGCCTGTGGCCATCTCCCTGTACAACGCATCCACTTAACACACTGTTTGCTGCTACAGCTACACATGTTTCTTTTCCAAATATTTATTTATAAGTGACTTATGTATGTATGTATGTATGTATATATATATGTATATATTGTACTATTCTTAGTTAGCGTATTGTCTGTCTTGTCTTAATGTTGGTTTAAAATGGAGCACTGTAACAAAAAATAATTTCCCCCAGGGATCAATAAAGTATTCTGATTCTGATTCTGATTCTCCTTTAACCTTTGCTCTAATAGCACAGAGACCAGTGAGAGAAAAATGATAAATGCGTCCTCCCCCTCGCACTGGGAAATGTGTTTGTGTGTGTGAGTGGGAATAAGGGCCGTGAACTTGAGCGTATGTTTAAGAGAGTGTGTGTCACATGTCCTCTGGATAGGGTATGTGCGCTGATTTTTAGCCGCTCTGCTTCTTGTGAGTCCAAATTTTTTTGCAAATGCAAGCTGAATCATCCTTTGCCCAATTTCTTTTTCCCTAATCATGTCTAAATTAGTTTCATTGACCCTCTGTGCTCCAGCTGCTCTGACAGTAATGACAGATGGGTGGAAGGGGCTGGATTCTCAGTGCTTTCATCCTGCTGTTCCCTATTACCGCAGTGATAGCCTGAATATTCACGTGCATGTAGTCTGCAGAGAAGCAGTTTAGGTCAGGAAGGGATTGATGAGTTATAATATCTGTACAGATACTGTATTTCCTAAATAAATAAAAGAGGCAGAACAGAGCACAGGGAAAACTAAACATTTCATCTCAGTGCTTCTTAGCAGAACTCAACGTTAGGCTGACAGCTGACCTGAATTTTGATAATGAGGTCATTATTTTGAACATTTGAGCTAATTGCTGCACATCCTAAAAGCCAGATAAACAACACTGATTTCTGTGGGTGAGAGACATTTGCTGGGTCTAAATTTGAATACTTCTGTTAATACAGATGCAGTTGGCCTACGATACAAACATACTTACATGATTAAATATGAGATACATTTAACAACAGTGTAAAGTCAATGCATGTAAATTAAATCTTCTCCATGATGTTGCCCAATGGTTTCTGGACTCTTTGTTTTGATCACTGCCATGTGGTGGGTTTTTTTGTTTGTTTGTTTGTTTGTTTGTTTTGAATGAGGCTAATGGCTTAAGTGTCAGCTAACACTAGCAAGCTTGATTAGGAAGCTACATTCAAGAACCGCATGTGTGCATAACAAAAATCCATATTAATGATCAGAAATTACACCAACAGCACAAACACAGTGCAGAACTGTTCAGTAACTTCAGTAACTCAAATGTCACAGACTGTAAATCAAAGCAGCCATGCCCCAGACTTTAAGAATGAAAGAACTCCAAATGGATGAGTTAGCTTATACTCACTATAGTTCATTTGCTGTGAGCGCAGAGGAAAGTGCAGAGGATAAAACTGCTTTGTTGTACCAGACCGAATACATGCTTGGATTTGGATGTTTTTGTATCACCAGAGAAGTTGGTGGTTCAGTTCTTGTGAGTAAAGTTTCTGTTGATGGTATCTGTTCAGAACTGTTACTTAGCACTAATTAGCATGTTTAGTGTCAATATAATGCACCCATATAGTTCTTGAATCCTAACATAAAGGTTCAGAGAAGCATATGAACAACTGCTTTTGCCTAATAAATTTGGATTGAAATAAATTGACAAGTGATACTGAAACTTAAGAACTCCACTTTTCATAGCCTTTAGCGATCTCAAGGCCACAAATGACTGGGTTCCAAGGGATGCCTCATTTTTCTGTCTTGATATTCACCTCAGACTTTACACTGTGGTCTTTACAGCAGCTTAAAGTGTGCGTTAAAGGAACCACCAGCTTCTTTGAGACTTCAGTAGGATGTCAGTAAGGTGCCCTAAACTCCCCCTACTCTTTAACTTGTACAGGGACTTTGTAGTGGGAGCTGCCTACAGTGAAATAATGAAAATATACCCTGGAGCTGGCTTTAGACTGGAGTACTGCATTCCAAGTGATGTATCACCATCAGAACTACATCACAAAATACCACCATCAGGTCAGACAACCTGGTCATACTTGTGAACTCAGCAAAAGAATTTGTGAAAGAGTGAGTCGCTCTTAGGAGCTCAGGGAATTCCAGCATGGTACCCATCTGCACCGTATCCTCCTGCTGGCTGTAGATTTGTTGATGCGTCCTTCTACAATGTATTCAAAACGGCAACATTAATGATTAGCAGTATACAGAGTTCCCAACTTTCTGGCTAGTAACGAGTCAGTGTATTTGTAGTCATACAATACATGCAAGCATGAAAATACTTAAAGACTCAAATTAAATGTATCAGTATATGGAAGTATCTGATTTGAGAAACTTTTCACGTACCCATTTACATTTAGAAATGTTCAATCCTACACCCGCTTTCCCAGATGAATGTGCCTGATCCCATCTACCGGTGGATCACTGACTTCCTGACGGACAGGAAGCAGCATGTGAGGCTGGGAAAGAATGTCTCGGACTCCCGGACCATCAGCACCGGCTCCCCTCAGGGCTGTGTTCTTTCTCCTCTGCTCTTCTCCCTGTACACCAACTGCTGCACCTCCACCCACCAGTCTGTCAAGCTAATCAAGTTTGCAGATGACACCACCGTTATTGGGCTCATCTCGGACGGGGATGAGTCTGCCTACAGGAGGGAGGCTGAACGTCTGGTGTCTTGGTGCAGCCACAACTACCGGGTGCTGAATGCCCAGAAGACAGTGGAGATTATTGTGGACTTCAGGAAGCACACAGCCCCACTCCCCTCCATCATCCTGACTGACACCCTCATCACCTCTGTGGACTCATTCCGCTTCCTGGGTACCACCATCACTCAGGACCTGAAGTGGGAGCCCACCATCACCTCCGTCATCAAGAAAGCCCAGCAGAGGATGTACTTCCTGAGGCAGCTGAAGAAATTCAACCTGCCAACACGGACGATGATGCAATTCTACACCGCAATCATCGAGTCCATCCTCACCTCCTCCATCACCGTGTGGTACGCTGGAGCCACTATCAGGGACAAACAGAGACTGCAGCGTGTTGTGCGCTCTGCTGAGAAGGTGATTGGCTGTAGACTCCCATCTCTGCAGGACCTGTACACCTCCAGGACACTGCGGCGTGCAGCTCGGATCTCAGCTGACCCTTCTCACCCTGGATACAGTCTGTTTGACCTGCTCCCCTCAGGCAGGAGGCTCCGGTCCATTCGCACCAGAACCTCTCGCCATAAGAACAGTTTCTTCCCCTCTGCTGTTGGACACATGAACAATAAACGTACGACTGTTCCCACCACTAACACATGACCCTACGCTGCGTTCACTGCATCATTCCATGTTTTGGCACTGATCACCACCTGCACTCATGTATATATCTTTCTACGTAGCACTTTTAATTCTTATTCTTACTTTTATTTTTTCATGTGTATTTAAGCGCAATTTATGTCAGCATGCACTGAAGCACTGCAGCAATTTCCTAATGTTGTAAACCTGCTCAACATTTGGCAATAAAACCCTTTCTGATTCTGATTCACAGCACAGATAAGTGAAGAACTTCTATAATGAAACAATATCATTTTTGTTACTGCAATGTGATTACTGTACAGTACACCCAGTCCCAGTACTGCTGTAATGCGAATGCAGTTATACAGTATGCTGCACTCAAACACTGCTTTTAACATTGACTTACAGTTAAAGCTAGAAGAAGAAATTATGTTGTTCCATGTTTAACAACTTAATGAGATACTGGGTATGATTGTGCCATTCTGCTCCCAAGAGACCAGAAAGTACAAGAAAAAAGTGCAGCTTGTATTAAAAACTACTTTTATTATTTACTGTGTGTTAGAGAAGCAAGTTTAAAGCAGAGAGGTACATTAACTTAAGTTTGTGAGCGTGGCTGCACCAATCCACCAGCAACATTGTGCATATTTGGAATTTCTTGATGATGAAGGAGGCCAAAGAGACAAACTCACTTCCTTACTATTAAAGTCTACTGATTCCCTTTAAGTTAAACAATATTCAAATTTTGTTAATCTTATCTACCAGTAAAAACTGGCGTAAGAATCAAAGTGAAGTCAAAAAAGCAAAATTAATTTGCAACACTTTTACATATCACGATCACTGATAAACTTCTTGGTTGTTTTCATTTGTTACTCACACTACAATCGAAGACACACTGTGAAATAATCTCTTTTTGGGAATCCGCTCTTGATCTCCTTCCTGAACAATTGTTTTCTCTGAGCTTTTCTCGGCTTGTAATAATGACTGCGATGCTCAGTGGAGTGCAGTGTGGGAGTGAGGAGGAGCGGAAGGAGAGGTTACCTTGAACTCTTCTACCTTCTATCCCATGGATATACTTCCCTCGTCTGGGAAATTTAGAGCTTTTTCAGAATTCTCTGGCAGAACGGACCTTGACCATAAGACATGAACCACATGATCGCAGTTTTTCACCAGATACTCCCTGTTAAGCAAGGATATAGACTCCGAGATAGAAATCACGTTCCAGGAAGTCAGTTTAAGACTCTGTGAGGAAGGGGGAAACATTAGACTGTGATTATTAAAGGCTATGGAGGACTGAAAAAAATAAATATATTAAGTACTTAATAAAATCTAGGCAGTAATTCAGAAAATTTGTTTTTATTCCAATTTATTCCCATTTGGTCAAGTCCCCTCTTATTATTGCAAATAAGTATATAAATATATAGTCGCGAGTCCAATTCCAGCCTGGGGCGCCTGTATCCAGTAAGGATCCAAGGCTAGACCCCCATGTTAACCAAGCCTACCGCAGACATGAGCAAGAGAGATAAATATGAAGGTCCGCATCAGGTGTTGAGGAACCAGGGCACCTTGATGAAGGTATCGGTTTATCCTTCAAGCTCGGGTCCTCTACCAGAGGCCTGGGAGCTTGAGGGTCCTGTGCAGTATCTTAGCTGTTCCCAGGACTGCGCTCTTCTGGACAGAGATCTCCGATGTTGTTCCCGGGATCTGCTGGAGCCACTCGCCTAGCTTGGGAGTCACTGCACCTAGTGCTCCAATCACCACTGAGACCACCGTTACCTTCACCCTCCACATTTTCTCAAGCTGTTCTCTGAGCTCTTGGTATTTCTCGAGCTTCTCGTGTTCCTTTTTCCTGATGTGGCTGTCATTAGGAACTGCTACATCGATCACTACGGCCGTCTTCTTCTGTTTGTCTACCACCACTATGTCCGGTTGGTTAGCCACCCCCATCTTGTCTGTCAGTGGTTATGCCCTGCCTTGTATGCCCTGCCTGCTAGCATCTTACACCCTGCAGTTATGTGCTGGATTGTCTCAGGGGTGTGTATGTATGTATATATATATATATATATATATATATATATATATATATATATATATATATATATATATATATATATATATATATATATATATATATATATATATATATATATATATATATATATATATATATATATATATATATATATATATATATATATATATATATATATATATATATATATATATATATATATATATGGCAAGACGAGGTTGGGATATAAAGTAAATACTCTTTGCAGTTTTAAAAAGACAACGCCACCCTGGGAATTTCACCCAGAGAATACTGAAAGTAACACTAAATCACCAGAAAGGCACTTAAGTTCGCTATACTCAGTCCAGAGACGAGGTTCAATGATCAACAAATTCACAATTTATTGGTAATTATTTAAAACACCGAATAAAAACATAATCTGCTACTACTCTGCTACTCTCTCTAATCACCTCGGCCCCTAACAACTGGTTAATATGCTCTTTCACAACCTCGTACTCTGAAGGGGGGATGCGCCTATAACGCTGCCGCACGGGGATATCGTCTAAGACTGGAATGTCATGGGAGATCAAGTTAGTGCAACCCAAATCAGTGTCATGAGCAGAAAAGACCGAGCTGTATTTCTTAAGGAGAGACCTCACCTGTCCCTGTTCCTCTGCTGACAGTTTAGACAAATCAATCCCTTCCATCTGATCCTGCACAGTAGGAGTGGCGGTGTGAGATGCCATTGTGGCTACGTTAGGGAGTACTTCTGTCACACCAGCGGGCAAACTGACCACATGAACATCTTCCAGGGTCCCTATAATGGTCCTAGGGTAAAGCAAGACCGCCGTAGTCCCTACATTAACAACTGGTATGTATGCAGTACCTCGAACCACTCGAACCAATGCAGGGGACGCTAAAAGTCCAGCAGGCAAGTTAACATCAGTAGGTTCAAATAACACAGTGGCACCTGAATATTGCTCAGAACAGGTGGCGGCCACTACTTTCATTACACCACCCGGAATGCAACATGCTCGCTTACCCCTCACTCTCATATGGCCAGACAAATCCAGTGGGGCTCTTATACTAACGTCATGGCACTTTTGCAGCGCCTGCACAAGGGGTTTAGGGGCCTCTGTGACAAAGCCCAAACTAAACAATGCTTCACCGTGTTGCCCAAAAAGCTCGTGGTAACACTTCCGAATGACATTCATCCCCAATACACCCGGAACCGTGGAAGGTCCTGCACCTGGAGGATCTTTAACGACCAACACGCCACACTGTGGAAGAAACTTGTCACAGAGCTCTACACTTAGCTCGATATAGCCAAGGTAAGGAATGGACAACCCATTAGCCGCTTTAAGCTGCAACCAATGACAAGCTTGGAGACGCTCTTGACCCCAGGACTCAAAATGCTGGCGGAAAAAACTTTCAGTAATGGTAGAGACCATGGACCCCGTATCAACCAAACAAGGTACTTTTATACCGCCCATGTCCACATCTATATGAGGACAGGATGAAATTAATTTCGAGACTGCCTCTGGACCATTAGAAACAACCCTTGAGCCAATAGACACCCCACCCGAACTGTGGCTCGGCAATACGGAGGGTGCTAGTTTTCCGAAGCCGTATTTAAAGGAGAGTGCCTGCGATTATGCAGAGGGGCCTGCGAAGGAGGCCGGGAACGAGGAACGCGTTCCCCATCACACTCCCGAGCAAAATGTCCAGGTTGCTGACAACGACGGCATATAATGGAGTCGCCCCGTCCTGAGCGAGGCATTCGATGGGGGCCCTGCAATCGAGCAATGCTCTGAGTGAGCTGATTAAGTTGCTCCTGCTGGCACTTTAACAATTCCTTCATCTCGCTCATCTCAGACAAATGGGTAGACTGGGCTATTCCTGAAGGACCGCTATGGACCCCATACTGAATGCCATAAACAGAAGGGACAGAACTGCTTCTATGCCTAACGCCACTAGGCAACCCTTCACGTTCCCACCTAATAGCTTCCCCTCTAATCTCCAGCAATGTCAGTGTGGGCTGCCTCCTTACTAGCTGCTTTAACTCCCGCCGCAAGGTACTATCTAAGACCTGCTCAACAAATTGATCTCTTAATAAAACGTCAGCATTGGGCATGCCATTGGGGGCACTCGATTTAACTTTCTCCATAAGACCCAAGAGAGCGAGGGAAAACTCTTGCAGTGTCTCACTTTCCTGCTGTTTTCTAGAGAAGAAAGCTTCCTGCAATGCTACATAGGATTCTGAACAGCCATAAAGTTCTTGCAATATAGTAATTATCTTAGCAGGATCAGTCCTCTCTGCACTAGAGCGATATTTAATCTCCTCACGTGCTTCTCCTTCTAGGTGGAGAAACAGGAAAAATGCTTTATCAGCCAAAGACAAATGACGTGCTCTAGCACAACCTTCTATTTCCTCCAACCATTCAACCCTATACCTGATTTTCCTCTAAACATAGGGCACTTTCTGTCACGGGGCACAAAAACTAGTCTCTCTGCTACAGAGACACCAGCCGTTGGGGGGTTAACAGATGATGCAGTTGAAGTAGAAGGTGTAGCACTAGTACCTGACCCAACAGCCCTCTCCTGACGCAGCCTCTCATTGTCTGCTTTCAGCTGCGCGATCAAGTCCCTGAGTTCCTGTAACTCTTCCTCCATCTCTGTAACACAGCTGTGAAATCCCACACCAAAGTAGCTGCTGCTTTGCCTTTATTCTGTACAAAATAATATAAAAAAACAATTTACGTTACACCAAACAAAAAAGAAGAACACACGTCTCTGTTTTAAAGAGTATATCCTGTTGACAACGCCAAGTTTGTGGCGAGACGAGGTTGGGATATAAAGTAAATACTCTGCAGTTTTAAAAAGACAACGCCACCCTGGGAATTTCACCCAGAGAATACTGAAAGTAACACTAAATCACCAGAAAGGCACTTAGGTTTGCTATACTCAGTCCAGAGACGAGGTTCAATGATCAACAAATTCACAATTTATTGGTAATTATTTAAAACACCGAATAAAAACATAATCATAAATATTCAAATACAAATATGCTTAAAAAGGTATTCAGAGCTGAGGCTTACCAGTGGAGGGGCAGGGATGCCACACACAAACTAAAGAAAGAAAACACACCCAAAACACAAGTGCAGCACACTATCACACACTCACACTAATAAACTAAACAAGGCAGGTGTGTACACTCAAGGGATCCCACCACCAAGGCACCCTAGTCTCCTCCACGTCGGCACTCCGCATCTGAATAAAAGAAACAAAGAAAATTTTAATATATTACAACAAACTAATGTGTAGCACCGGGGGATAACCCAACTGCAAGACCACACTGGTGATCTACAGCTAGAAAAAGGGCCTCCCACCAGTGGTGTAACAAAAATCCAAACTACAAATCAAAAGCAATAAAACAACATACAATCTGGATAAAACTCTAAAATCTGGAGCAAACGGAATCACCGTACTGCTCCAACTTGCCGTCCACACGACGATAAGTTAACAGTCAATCAATATGCACGCCAGCTGACTCCGATAACCGGCATGCATATAGCCGTTGTCCACGCCGACGTCCACTGTGAAAGCTGACAGCAGCAGGGAAAGAATTCTCACAACGGGAACAGACGGTAAAAGCACAGCAAGGCAAAACAGCAGCACTTCAGTTCGCGTAGCTTGGCGCAAAACTAAGGTCCACACTTCCTGCGAAACATAATAAATAATTACTATAAACGAACAATAGAAGGCAGAGAGCGTAACAAAAGTTGATTACGTACCAAGTAAGCCGGGTCATAGAATGTAAGCAGAATAGCTCAGAGGAGGCTTCTATAGCTACGACCAGCCGCGATGGAGACTTTAGAGGAGTAACCCACAAACGATCTCTACCACACCGAGGAAGTCAGGTGACCAAAAAGGAGATCACAGGCAAGCAATGCAGAGACACTCAAATGGCCACTATTTATACCAGCGCCCCCTAATGGGCCAGGCTGAAAGTGGGTTGGACCGAGGGATAACGTTCATCCTGCCACACACACACACACACACACATATATATATATATATATATATATATATATATATATATATATATATATATATATATATATATATATGTATATCCACGACTGTGTCTTTAGCTAAAATATTAATCTTTATTGATGTTCTATTTACAAACTTATGTTGGGTACTTTTGGGTTTATGGCATGTTTTTATACTGTACTCTGTGGGTCCTGTACTGTATATTACTTAAAGCTACAACTATCATTTTTAATGTAATATTTTAAGATAATGCTATTTTTGTAATTAACAGAATCGGGAAAGGCATACCACAATTTGTCAGAAATGTATTCACTTCATCAATCAATGAATCCTTTCTTGAGAACAGATTTTATTAGCTTAAAAAAAGATGCTTGCAGCATATATAATGATGTAGCCGCTGCACATACACACAAGGATAAGAGACAAACAGAAAGTGGTCAAAACACTTTCCATCAGTGTTGTTTACTGATATCTGTGTATCATCCGCTTGTTGCTGTGGGATTTTTAGCACTTGTCTCTCGCTCGCCCACGCCAGTCCTCTAAAGCTGCTCCTCAAAAGCACAAACACATGCAGTGGACAGGAACAGGAGAACACAGCTCAGGGAGAAAAGAGGGGAGAATCAGAGTGGTTGTTGAGGGAATTCATGCAAGCAGAGAGTGTGAAGTGATGAGTTTTAATCCATTTATAATTGGCCGGGTTATCCTGGTATAAATTAAGTGAAGCTCTTCTGCATATTTGTTCCACTTTTTTATTTTATGAATAACAATTTATGGAAAGATGCTCAGGAATACCTCATTTTTATCTTTTCATTTAAAATAATAATAATAAAAAATCATAAACATTTAGAACAAATTCAAGTAAAGGCAATGAAGCTGGGTTACTAAAATCAGTTCTGGCCAATAAGGATCAAGACTGGCACTGTATCTTTTCTTCCCCTACTTCTGATGGGATGATGCTGGAAAATGAAAATACGCATGACTAGATGTGTCCTTGCACACACGTCAAACGGCAAACTCCTGTAAACTCTCCCATTTAGAGCTGGGGTTGTTTTGCGTCACTGCTGCACTGCTTGCAGCACTCTGCTGCCATGGAGACATGAAGATAAAAGTATACCAATACAATTGTTTTTCCACTTCATGGAAATACTTCTTTCATTTTTATAGCGTGGTGAGAAAACTCACCATGTTTTCTGCAATTTTACCTCCTTCAAAGTGAAACAAAGTGAAATGAAATCTTCAATGATTTCAGGGTTAGTGAATGTAAATGTGACTGTTTTATATACTCACAACTAAAGCCTCAAACATATATGTAGATGTTTCCTTGGTAGTTTTTCTAAACCCTTGCTGTGTTAGCAGAGGATTAGACATGATTTAACCACAGATGCAACCACAATGCAAATACAGCTTATACAGAGGATGTAACATCCGAAATAACAGACTATGGGAGGCTTTTTTAATGGTGTATCTGCATTCTGCTGAACAAAGAAAAGAGATAGAGCTGACAGCTTATTCTGAAACAGAACATGATGTCCCCCAATAAGGAACACAGTGCAGGTGGCGCAAAGACTTTGCCTCAGTAGTGCCACTTTAAAGCCCCAGTTCAGGCCTCATGTGCATGCTACAATTACTTTCTACATGCTTCTTCTCAAACCCAAAAGCAGGGTTTAAAATTGACGTCTTCCAGCTGTGACCAACCTTAGAACAGGCAGCAGCGCATTAAGGTTACATTAGCAATTTTCTTTTCTGGCCTCAGACAGAACAAGACACTGAGAAAAACTGGAATTTGTTTGAAGTCACCAGTGTTGGGGAGTAACGGAATACATGTACCGCCGTTACGTATTTAAAATACAAAATATGAGTAACTGTATTCCGTTACAGTTACCGTTTAAACAGGTGGTATTCTGAATACAGTTACTTTGTTGAAATAAATGGATTACACTGCGGTACTTTCCTGTTTCATTTTGTCGCGGGTCAGGACTGTTTGGGTTTTGTTTGAAAGCTACGTTCTGTTGTTCCAGGCGGCAGCGTTGCGGTTGCCATGGTTACAGGGCGACGCTCTCTCTCTCTCTGAGACTGTGTGTTTCCTGGGTGAGAGAGCGCCTTTTCGTTGTTGTTGTTGTTGTTGTTGTGCTAAGCTAACAGGCAGAATGCTACAAGCATAGCTCTAAAGAATGTAGCATCATGGGCAGTGTAGTCCGTGTTGCAGGGAGAATGGACTGCCATACACGTTATGTGTCTGTGAGCGCGAGGAGGGAGAAAAAGGCGAGTGGAAAGGTACGAGTTGTCATCGAGGAAAAACGGGAGCTGGAAGCATGTAAATATAATAATAACCACTGCAGCCAAGAAGAGTGCCTGACGAGCCCAGTTGTAAGTAAGCTATTAAGACTCGACTGTACACCGTTGTGTTTTCCTCCGAAACAATAAGTTCCGTTGGAGCAGTCTTTCAACGCCTCTCTCTGTCTTTCGCAAGAAAAGTTGACCCACACAACAAAGTAAAGCTATTTTTCGGCTACAGGGACCCCGCCGTATTAGTCAGAGGTCCCTTTACTACAGTTCGGAGTCGCGGACCTTCAGTAATAGTAATAAATCACACAGCAATAGTACATTCACGTTGTTGTAAAAAGCATGATAATATATTAAGTAATCCAAAGTATTCAGAATACGTTACTGTCATTGAGTAACGTAACGGAATACGTTACAGAATACATTTTGGGGCATGTATTCTGTATTCTGTAATGGAATACATTTTAAAAGTAACCTTCCCAACACTGGAAGTCACGCAGTAAAACTTTGCTTTCACACTCTTATTTAAACTCTCCCTCTTGACTAACTTTACTCCTTTCGGCTTCATGTTTCACCCTGCCCCCCTCTCATTCACCCACATGTACTCTGTCTTGAGTCTAATGACTTTTATACCCTACATGCCTTCTTGGCACCTCCACTTCAGCTGCTGGAAGACAATTTGAGACAATACTCTATTTTTATACACACATCACAAATTATAACCACTGTGACTTTCTGTTTCCTGCAAAAAACCTCAGTTTTGTGAAGACGTTGTGGCTTTGAGTAGTAAATTATGGTAGAAGGCTTCCAGAATTCAAGGATATGTAATAAAAACAGCAGAGAAATTGTTTGAAGGTCCAGCATATGAAAAATGACCATTTAAACCTTGGATAGGCTTCCAAGTCATGCCCACCTCCCCAAAAAATTGGCTCATATTGAAACGACATTGAATTATGACCAAGGAGATTAGAAAAAAACCAAGTTGAGAGAGTCACAGATATTTAGCACAAAGGTGCTCTGAACTTTTAATCATTACTAACTTGGTCACAAATCCCGACAAAAGTTTTGAGTGAATGGGTGATTTTGGTGGGGTTGAGTACTGCTCACCCAGTCGAAAGATACAAATGTTTTTAAATTTTATTTATTCTGAAATTTTTTATTTTGCTTAATTTTTGACAGCGTAAGGAGACTTTAAATGTCTAGCTAGCATAGGTCCATCCAGGAAACCTGATCAAATTTGGAGATCTTTGGAAAACAATATTAGGGGGGGAGGATCCAATTCACTGTCCATGCTAATGTCTTCTCCTGTTTCCGATTGCTTGTTTGTTGTGCTGTGCTTACAGTCCTGGACAAAAGCTCTGTCCCATGAGTACATCAGATCTACTGTATAAGCACTTTTGCCTCACAACAAAAAGGTCCTGAGTTCAATCCCACCACCAGGCCGGGGCCTATCTGCATCAACCATGCATGCTTTCTCTGTGTTTGTGTGGGTCCTCTTCTAGTAACTGGGGATTTTAAATTGCCTTGCATCAGATTGGTGACCTTTCCTATAATAGCAGGGATAGGCCCCAGCCCTTCTGTGACCCTGATAAGGATAAGCTAAAGTGAATAGATGGATTTCCAACTATAGTCAGCAGTATCTCATTTTAATCCTAAGGCCTGTTATCATGATAAGATGAAATGATTTATTTAAATTACATTTTAAAACTAAGTCCGTTTCTAGCAGTCCAAATGTTCTGCCAGATTATAATCAAACTGTAATCAAGACTTTTAAATCAAGTAAATACAATATACAAATTTTACCATGGTCTAAAAGGGAAAACTTAGCAAAATGAAATCTGGCAGACTTTGATCTTCACCTTGAGAAACCTTGGATAGAATAGTAACCTTTTATTGTCACTATGCACAAGTACAGTGAGATACAGAGCATCTCTTACTCTGTGCAGACATGTGGGAAAAGAAAGGGAGGTGAGGTGCACAGTTCTGCAGCACAATATACATATGAACAGTATTCAAATGTATCAAATGTATAAAAATAAAAAAAAAGTGTTATAAAAAGAGAGAGTCAGTTATTGCATGTAAATTAAATATTGCACAGTGCTGATGGTAGTTGTGTAGTCTGTGTCTAGAGGGAAGTCCTTGGTTTGGGGCGTGGAGCTGTGTTGTTAGTGCATGTGTGAGTTCAGGGTGGTCATGGCTTTTGGGAAGAAACTATTTTGGAGTCTGTCTGTCTTTGTGCTGATGCACCTGTAGCATTTCCCTGAGGGAAGCAGGTTAAATATGTTAAAGCCAGGGTGGGAGCTGTCTTTGATAATGTTTGTTGCCCTGTTGAGGCAGTGGGAGGAATAAATGTCCATCAGGGAGGGGAGAGGGCAGCCGATGATCCTCTGTGCTACCTTGCAGCTGCTGTACCTTACTGTGATGCAGTATGTCAGCAGGCTCTCAACAGAGGAGCGGTTGAAGGTCTGCAGCAGGTCGGAGTCCAGTTTGTACTTCCTGGAGACCCTCAGAAAGTGCAGCAGCTGCTGGGCCTTCTTGACGACCGCTGTGATGTTGTTTGTCCGGGTAATTTCAGTGGAGATGAGGACGCCGAGAAACTGGAAAGTGTGGACTCCCTCCACACACTCACCATTGATGTATAGGGAGGCTAAGTCATTGCTGTGCCTCCTGAAGTTGACAGTGATCTCTTTGATTTTCTTGGTGTTCAGTGCCAGGTTGCTCTCTGAACACCATGCTGCCAACTTCAGAACTGCCGAAGAAACAGAATCAATGAAGCAATTGATCTCCTCTGCCAGCGGCACACTCGGGTTTTCTGTTTTCACAGCACAGTGTCTGTGGTTTATGATGTCTTGTATGCCCTACCTGTGTTGTTGCTGGACAAATGGAACTGCTTCTTTTATGGTATGTCTTTGGCTTTTTTAATTCTCCTTTCAGATCAGCTCGAGCAGCCCTGTACAGAGCTCTGTCGCCTGACCTGAAGGCAGCATCGTGGGCTTTGAGAAGGGGCTTTTGGATTTGGATGACCAAATGTTTTTATCCACAGTCACATTTCTAGTCGCATACTAGAACTTGATATAGTCCAGAACTGATCCTGTGAATGTTCCTAGGTCCTGGTGTTCAAATATATCTCGGTCTGTCCGTGTGAAGCAGTCCTGTAGTTTGGAAAGTGCGTTTTCAGGCCAGGTCCACCTGGCACTGCGTTTGTAGAACTTGATGTAAGGTAAGAAGCTCCATCTTTGTGAAAACCATATTTGTTTTAGACAATGCACCACAGGGTCACTTGATAGTAAGCTCTGTCAATGTTTTTCATCTACTTTGCAGGTCCACTGGCCCCACCTGAACCTATCGAACCAACAGTCTCAAGCAGTTGTCTAACCTGGCCTCCCAAAGGTGGTTCTGTCATTATGAAGCTCTCCATTCTCTTTGTACTGTTGAGGTTTAAATTTATAATCTTAAATGCCTATATGCTGATTATTATTGGTTTATATAAGAAAGGCCCAGACTTCAGTGTAAAACTAGGTTGCAGGCTGACAGGAAATTACATGCTTTTGCAGTGCGTGCTTTTGCAGTGCATGCTTTTGCAGTGCATGCTTTTGCAGGCAGAGAGTGAAACTAAGCAGAGTGTTTGATCGAGACATTGGCTACGTTCACACTGCAGGTCTTAATGCTCAATTCCGATTTTTTGATCAAATCCGATTTTTTTGTCTGCTCGTTCACACTACAAATAAAATGCGACAGCAAACGCTCTCTAGTGTGAACGCTCAAAGCGGCCCGCATGCGCAAAAGAAGATGTCACACACAACGCGCTCTGTTTAGACCCAGAGCAACAGTATTGTTTGACTGATGGCCCTTAATATAAAGACTTCGGTCTTCACGTTTCCCAATTTTTGCTTTAAGTTATTTTGTTATTTACATAATAATGTAAATAACCTAATAATGATCCTTATTGCCGTTTAAGAGAGGAGCGGTGCTTCAAAAGATAGCTGTAGATTTCTGTCAGAATCTGCAGATTATACAGTACAAATAAAATGTTTACGTTGTCTTCCCAACAGTTTCACTGACATCCACACTGGATGGCCAGGAAGCGTTCGCGATGTCTTCTCGGGCGCTTCTCTGGCGCTGATAATTGGCTTCAGTCTTGTGTCGGTGACGTAAAAGGCGGATTTAATGCGACTTGACCGTTCAAACAGCAGTCGCTTTCTAAAACATCGGATATGTATCGGATTCAGTACCACATACGAAAGTGACCCAGATCGGATTTGAAAATATCGGATTTGCGCCGTTCACACTGTCATAGCATGATCGGATATGGGTCGCATAGGGTCAAAAAATCGGATTTGATGCGCTTTCGCCTGCAGTGTGAACGTAGCCTTAGTGTATGTGACGTCGAGAGGTACATAAATAACCTGGCTTCCTGTTTTCTGCTTGAGACTGGCTGATGTGAGCAGGCGTTTCTGTGTGTGCTCAGTCTCCATATCCAGATCATTTTAAAGTAAAAAGACCACTTTTGAGACGTGTTTTCTTGGCCCTAAGAATCAAAAGAACCGAAATTAACAGTACCACATTTGAATTCTCACCACTTGACATTAAAATGAAAATGTCTGCAGCTTCAGCAGAAGACTTGTACTTGAGCTTTTTCGTGGTTAGAACTCTGGACTTATCTTATGATATCATCATATATTTGAGGTCTAGAAATGACAACTTTAACTTTCATCTAGCTAAAAACTTCTATTTTTCTGAGCTGTACAAATTTTCTTTTTTTTCTATTTTTTTTTTTTTTGAAATTCCATTTTGTTACCATCTTCAGTTCCAAAAATTTTGAAATATTGTATTGAACCAGATGCATCACCCTGGCCTCCAGCTAACACTGTGAAGAGTCATGGAGCCATTTTTGACCAGGGTATGTTCTTCAATGTGCATATTAAATAAATATGTAGGGCTGCTTTTTTGCATTTATCCAATATCTCTCAAATTACATTCTGTCTCACAATGATGCTTAAAATCTAGTTCAGACTTCTTTTTTTTTTTTTTTACTTCGAGGCTGGAGTATTGTAATTCATATATAATATATGGTTCTTCAAAAGAAAAAAATAAACACGAGAATCCATATTATGGAGTTGACACGGTGTTGTCAGTGGTGACACAAATCCAACGGTGGTGACACACTAGTAGAAAACAAGATATTTCTTTCAAAATGACCATTAAAGTTTAACAACCTTTGTAATATCACAAGACACATCATAACAATTCTGTTTTTGCACATGTCAAGTTCTACATCTTAATAGTTCACCAGCAAGTAGCTGCCTACTACTCCTTGATTACTCAGAATTAATGTCTAAATTACTCTGTGGTTGTGTGTTTAGACCCCGCTGTACTTTCTCTCCTTTTTTCCTTCGTTCTCTCGAGTCTCTCTGTGCTTGTTTCCAAAACCTTCTCTTTTGCCTTTTTTCTCTTTCTTTCAGATCACTGATGTTCTTTATTTTTCCCTTTTTCACTCTATTTCTCCATCTTTCCCTTTATGAGAAACTCTTTCTTCAACTCAGGCTGGCTGTTATTTTTTTTTCTTCTGTTTTTGACACTCCCTGTTCCTTCTCTTTCGTTCCTCTGCTGACAGGTTCCCCTTTGCAATTCTAGCCTGAAATGTACCATTTCTAATTACTATAATTTTTCTGAACCATATGCATTTATACAGATTAAGGATGAATATTCACAACACGATTATGTATTAAGCAATAGAGATGCTATCTGGTCTTTAAGTCTGACGTCATTAGCCGTTTCCAGGTCCAAACTCCGCTGCACATCCCCTAAGTCAAAGGAACTCTGCGCCATCACTGAGAGTTACAAACTGTCTAAATTCTTTCATCTTTTTTTTTCTTCTCTTTTTTTTTTTGTTTTTTTTTAAATTCAGCTATAAATCTTTTTTTTTTTTTTTTTTTTTTGCCTGTCCCGTTTGGCTCCCCTGCCATCAGAACCGCCGTCCAAAGGCAAAGAAAGATGCCCAACGGATCCACCCCACCAAACTGACCATCCCAGCCCCGCCGCAATGGTCCACCCGGCCCACCTTCCACCGTTCATTCCATCTTCACCTACTGAATACGGGACAGACCCGACCGGGGGAAAGAAGGGGAGAAAGAAAGAGGGAAAGAGAAACAGCTGAGAAGAGGGACGGGGGAGAAGGGCAAAAAACAAAGACCAACAGAATGAGCAGAAAAAAAAAAACAAATAAAAAATGCATATATCAATCACCTGGATCACCCGCCGAGAAAGAAAAAAGAAAACAAGCAGAAGAGAACAAGAGCAATAGAACAAACGGGTCGGGTAGCCTCCTCTGCACCCTGGTGACATACCCCTACTCCAAGGTCCTGCATGTGTGGGTGGTTGTGGTGGAGCGGGAAGAGGGAGGCAGCTGGAGATGGGGAGGGAAGGAAGGGAGGGGCAGGTGACCCCTCCCTGGGGCCAGCTCCCCCGCTGACCCCAGTAGGCACCCCCATACTCCGCGACCCGCCAGGGAAAGGGGGCCCAGGCCCATCCAGACCGGGGCCCAGTGCAGCAGCGCCTCCCGGCCCCACAGAGCCCGGGACAGTCCACCCAACCCCACCACAGAGAAAACTGCACCCATCCCACCATCCACTCATCTTCCAGACTACGTAAGACAATAAACACCCAGGCTGAGATCTTCCTCCACCTCTCCTGTATCTCCCCCTCCTGCAGAGAGAGCTCCCGAGGAGAGGAAAGCTCCTGCAAGATGTGACAATCTCCCCCACCAGTTGAAGAGCCCCCCAGGTGGCTCGATGCACCGGCGGCACCCTGCTCCAGGGGTGGGCCCCCATGCACCCACCCGCCCACAACCCCGGCAAAACACCAACCAGGACCCAAGCCCCCGAGGCCCGGCTCGGGCCCCAGCCCAGAGACGGAGCGCCCCCAGAACCTCACGCCCATCCCGGACCCACCCAGGGGCAGCCAGGCTACCAGGTCAGTAACCCACGTCCGTCAGCACAGACCCTCCCCTAGCCCCGCTGCACGCAGCCGCGAGGAAACAGTCACCTGAGAGCCAACAGAGCCCCTAACCGGACATGACCGCTACCCCGGGTTGAGCCCCCCAAGGAAGATGCCTCCAGGGAACCCCCCGACGCCCTAAGCCTGTCCCTACCCCCACACCAATCACAACAGTGAAGGCGGGACCAAACTATGACCCCCCACCCCCACTAGGTGATGGAGCTGATCAAAGGAGCCCAGAGCAATTAATCTGATGTGGTGGCAGAGGGTGTATCAAGACTAATGTAATCTAATAGATAATTTCTATATTGGTTAGAATTAAGATTATTTTTATTTTTCCAGTTCATTAGGACTGTTTTCTTGGCTATGCATAGGGCAGTGAAAACCATATGGGCGATATTCTTTTCTGAAGTGACATTATCTAAGCTGCCCAACAAACACACTAAGGGGGAAGTTGGAATGTTACATTTCAGACACTTCGATAAGTCTTCACATATCTCGCGCCAAAACTTCTGAACTGGTGGACAGAACCAAAAAGCGTGGATATAATTGTCCGGTGAATTGGTTTGGCAGTGTGAGCAGTTGTTGGTAGACGTAAAGCCCATCTTGAACATCTGATGACCTGTATAGTGCACTCTATGTAATATTTTGTATTGAATTAATTGAAGACTGGGATTTCTAATTAGATGAAAGGTTTTTAAGCAAATCTGAGACCAGAAGTTTTGGTCTAAGTTAACTGATAAATCCGCTTCCCATTTTGCAATAGGAAGTGATATTGATTCATCTGTTTTAGAAAGCATTCTGTATATTTTGGATAGTAATTTGGGGGTTTTAAGAGTAAGAAATTGAACCACACTTGGTGGTGTTTGTAGTTCAACTTGACCTGGTTTAAATTTCTTTTTTACTATGGATTTAATTTGTTGATATTCTAAAAATCTTTTCTTGTTGATTCCATATTGTGTAACTAGTCCGTCAAATGAAATAAATTCTGTTCCTTCTAGTATATGTTCTAAATATTTGATTCCTTTACCACTCCAATCTGAAAAGTTTATCATATTATTGTTTTGTAATATGTCAGGGTTGTTCCAGATAGGTGTACGTTTGCATGGGATTAATGAAGACGCCGTCAATTTTAGAAACTCCCACCATGCTGTCAGAGAAGAGCTGATGTTGATGCTTTTAAAGCATTCATGTCGTTGGATGTTTGAGCTGATAAATGGTAGGTCTGAGATCTCTAGATTATTGCAGAGTGCTTGTTCTACATCTAGCCAAGGTTCATCTAAGAGGGTGTGTTTTAGCCATCCTGAGATAAACTGAAGCCTGTTGGCTAAGAAGTAGTGCTGAAAGTTAGGCAGTTCTAGTCCTCCTTTATCCTTGGTCTTTTGTAGTGTTTTTAAGCTTATACGTGGGGGTTTATTTTTCCAAAGGAATTTGGACATACATGAATCTAGAGATCTGAACCAATCTTGTGGCGGTTTAGTTGGGATCATTGAGAATAAATAATTTATTTTTGGTAAGACCATCATTTTTATAGCGGCAACCCTTCCCATGAGTGATATGGGTAGACATTTCCATCTAGCCAGATCATCTTCTACCTTCTTTAAAAGTGGGATATGGTTTAATTTAGTTAGATCTGCAAGCTTGGGAGAGACATTAATACCTAAATATTTTATATTTCCCGATTGCAGTGGTGTAGAAGAGGAATTATGGAGGGAGCAATTAATCGGTAGAACTGTAGATTTTGACCAGTTAATTGAGTAATCTGATATTCTTGCAAAAGAGTTTATCAATTCAATCACCCCAGAGACATTGGTTTGTGAATTTTGGAGAAAGAGTAACACATCATCCGCATAAAGGCTGATTTTATGTTCCACGTTCTTGCATTTTATGCCCTTAATTACTGAATTCTGTCTAATTGCTGCTGCTAGTGGTTCAATAAAAATTGCAAACAGTGAAGGGGAGAGTGGGCATCCCTGCCTGGTGCCCCTCAAGAGACAGAAGCTGGAGGATGTCTGGTCATTTGTTCTAACACAAGCTGTTGGGGAATTATATAATATTTTTAACCAGTTTATGAAAGAGGATCCAAAACCAAATTTGTGTAAAGTTGCAAATAGAAATTTCCAGTTAACTCTGTCAAATGCTTTTTCTGCGTCTAAAGAGAATATTGTAGTTTCTAGGTTTTTACTGTATGAGTAGTCTATCAAATTAAGTAATCTACGTGTATTTGTTGATGAGTGCCTACCTTTTATGAAACCAGTTTGGTCAGGATGAATTAAGAGGGGGGTTATTTTCTCCAGTCTCTTTGAGAGAGCTTTGCAGATTATTTTAAGGTCTACATTTATAAGGGATATTGGACGATAGCTTGAGGGATATACAGGGTCTTTGCCTGGTTTTAGCAGGAGATTAATGTTTGCAGAATTCATATTTGATGGAAGTCTGCCCTTTTCTTTAATTTCCAACAACGTTCTGTAGAAAACTGGTGCTAGAATCGACCAGAATTCTTTGTAGAATTCTGCAGGAAAGCCGTCTGGACCTGGAGCCTTATTATTGGGCATACTTATCAGGGCTTCCTGGAGTTCACCTGGTGTCAGTGGTGAATCCAGTGCCATTGCTTGAGTGTCTAATAATTTTGGAAGAGTTATGTTGTCCAAAAACTGATCAATTTCTTTTTTAGATGGGTTTATTTGTGGTGAATACAACGTTTTATAGAAATCCCTGAAAATGTTGTTTATTTGTATCGGGTCATATATTGTGTTCCCAGATGAATCTTGAACAGCACATATAGTTGTTTTTTCTTTATTTATTTTTAGCTGGTTTGCTAGAAATTGACCGGATTTATTACCGTGTTCGTAATTTTGTAGGCGTAGTCTTTGTACTAAGAATTTTGTTTTTTTTTATCAATTATCTCATTTAATTCTAGTTTTGTTTTGCGTATTTTGTTCAATGTTTCCTGATCTTGGTGGGATGCGTAGGCTTCTTCTAGTGATTTGATGTTTTTTTCTAATTCCTGAATATTTTTGTTTTCTTTTTTCTTTTTATGTGATGAGAAAGAAATTATTTTACCTCTCATCACAGCTTTCCCTGCTTCCCATGGAACAGAAGCTGATGTTTCGGGAGTGTCATTATAGTCCAAATATGAAGTCCACTCTTTTTTAAAATATTTAATAAAGTCTTCATCTTTAAGTAGTGATATATTAAATCTCCAGTCCAATTCTTTCATCTTTAATAAAATGATCAGTGTGGCTGCTCTACCAGGTGTAACATCCAGGCATCCATGAAAACAGAATACATGAAATTTAATGGAGTTAGAAGTTAGCTCGCTGGTTTCCACCTACATTCCAACACAAATGAAGACAGAAAACTAAACAGGGTTACTGAAGTTGGGCTAGCTGGTATATAATGCTGTGCTACGTGATGGCTAGTGACACAGCTATGTTAGCATAACATAAACACAGTGAAGCTGGAGGATGAACGCTCGATAAAAGGTAATGCAAGGGTTTCTGATGGTTAGGCCAACAGTGATCACTGACTGTTTTTAGGGGCGTGTTCAATAGAACAAGATAAAAAGCATGAAAACATGTTAAAAGCACAACAGCCTTAATAAATAGAGTAGTTTGGGCCCGGAAGCAGGATTCATACATCAACACTTAAAGACCAGCTCTCGGGGCACAGCTAGCTCAGTAGATGCCACATGATCGGAAGGTTGGACGTTCAAATCCAACGAACAGCATCTATCCTGGATTTGTAGCTGCCCACTGCATCACTGAGTGAATGGGTTAAATGCAGAGGACTAAGCATTTTCTTACAGGATTATGTATAAATAAACAATGAGATTCAAGACAAGGCAAATTTGATAATATTCGACACATCTGTAAAGCAGAAATATCAGTAAAATACACAGAACGTTTTATGACGCTTTTGGCCTCTACAATCTACCTAAATGAAACTCTTTTTACAAAAAAAATAAATAAATCTTGCATTTCATCGACTTTGATGTTGACACACTATAGTTGTGACAGGGTTTTATCAGAAAGGTGTGCAATAAGTGAAATAAAAAAAAAACCCAACTTATCAGAGCAGTGACCTCATGGCATGTGTATCAAACAGGAAGTGGTAAAGGGGTCCTCAGAGTGTAAGCTACCCACAATAATTCCTGATTCCTGATGATTGTCAACACCATCAGATTTCTTTGTGCTTTTAAAAAAAATCTGATGGTGTTGACAAAAACTCTGGACACAATTTTAATTACTTAAAAATGTGTAAAAAATAAAATTTCAATTGCATATTTTGATATTATATAAGGTATTGACTTAAATGCTTAGTGACGAGAGCCATGATGTTTAATTTTACATTACTTTTATTTTTTTTCTGTATTTTAATATTATCACACCTGCTTCTGGACAATGGATTTTTAAGGTACTGTTAATCTATTGTACCATTTAGAATAAATATATATGTACAAAAAATGCAAAATCATAGTTTTGTTGTATAAACATTGCCTTGGTTTGTGTTTTGGTCAGTTGGGTTAACACTTGTATGCATATTTTTTTTTTAACCCCAAAATTGGGTTTTATCTGGCGGACACGTTTTGTCCCTTATCTCAAGAATCACTGAAACCACTCTATATTCAATTGTTATTTGTTTGTTATTGTCTCTTTCACTATGTGTGTTTTGTCCTGCCCCTTCCTGGCCTAGTTCTGCAGGAAGTTTCTTCCTGTTAAAAGGAAGTTTTTCCTCCTCAATGTTGCCAAGTGCTTGCTCATAGGTGTCGGCTGATTGTTGGAGTTTTCTCTGTATTATTGTAGGGTGTCACAGATTAGTAGGCAGAGGACTCACTCGCAGGACTCTGAAGTTTAGAGAGAAGGTGAGGGTTTATTTGCAATGTGACACCAAGTGAGAATATATACATATATACAGTGGAACAGATAACACGGGGCTCCAGGGAGTAGGGCGGGGTCCGAAGGGAAGGTCCAAGACGGGGGTACACACACGCTCTTCTTCAACTTGATCCGTAACTCACTCCAAATGTCCACACCAAAAAGCTCACGCTCACTCACACACATCCACAGAAATCCAGACGGCAGGGAAGACGGGCAGGGAGTCTAGAAGGCCTGTACGCAGAGAAAAAACAATGTCAGGAGGAAACTCTAGGAGATCAAAGGAACACTTTCATAGGCTAGGCTAGGCTAGGCTAGGCTAGGCTAGGCTAGGCTAGGCTAGGCTAGGCTACACTGACGCTAGGTAGTGTGACGATCCAGCAAGGAAGCAGCCTCTCTTGCCATCTTAAGTAGTCTGCCAGGATCAGTGTGAATGAGCCACAGGTGCGTGTTCAGGGCGGGTTCAGAGGCGGAGAATCAAGGTCCAGTTCCGCCCTGGTGGGAGAGGCTAAGACAAAAAATACACACACCACGGCCTCTCCAGGGGCCCGTTCTTCGTACGTCGCTTACTACATCCAAGATCAAATGACACATCCAAGATCAAATCATCGCGCTAACCGTGAGCTCGCTAATCCGGTTCCCCGAACACACCTGCTGTTGACGATTAGTATAGCTGGACGCAGTAATGTGACATCACTGGGTGTCGTAAAAGGGGCCACGCATCGATAGTAGAAACATTGATCGGCAACCCTCTGATTGGTCGGCGAAAATGTCGACGGAGCGCGCTCGGCTCGGTATTTTTCGGCAGCAGAGCAAGAACTCTTGAGTGAGGGATTTCAGGAGTTTCAGAGTTTAATCAGAACGCAAGGGAACACTGCAAAGGCTGCAAAAGCAAGGAGCGAGGGCTGGCAGGAAGTTGCTGACAAATTAAACTCGTAAGTAATTTAATAATAACAATAATAATGGAGTGGATTGATATAGCGCTTTTCAAGGCACCCAAAGCGCTTTACAATGCCACTATTCAGTCACTCTCACATTCACACACTGGTGGAGGCAGCTACAGTTGTAGCCACAGCTGCCCTGGGGCAGACTGACAGAAGCCAGGCTGCCATATCGCGCCATCGGCCCCTCTGGCCAACACCAGTAGGCGGTAGGGTAGATTTATTATATTACACTATATTATCCAATATTATATTACATTATATTATAATATGTTATATTTTATCCTCTTTCACATTAGAGCCACGACAGGACCCACTAGAACATGGGAACAGGTAAAAGTGAAATATAAGAATATCCTACAGAATGGTAATATTTATCACTTATATTGCTTTTAGTCTCTTGGAAAGAGACCCTGGAATAATCTGTTTGTTTATAACAGCAACCAAGAAAAGGGCAGAGGAAAAAAAGACAGGTGGTGGTCCTGCACCCCCTCGTCAACAAGTTGGTTAAGTGAATAATACCCTCACGGGAAAATCGATATCTCTCTATGAGCACACTGTCGCGCTGAGCTAAAGGATCCTGTCTATCCCGCAATATACGCTGAATTCTGAGGACTCTCCTTATCAATCTTGCACCTTCCGCAATGGGTGGCTCGCGTAAACGGACAGGACATGGCTGCGACAGGCTTCCCAAATCCACCTTCGCTTTTATAGCCGTGGTCTCTCATCTTGATTACACGAAGTAATTTACAATTGCTACTCTGAAATATGAATTAAATCTGTAATAATCACATACATGTAATAGAATGTTAATAGTACATTTCCCTTTTTTAGGAAATGACCTGTGTGAAATCAATAAATGGATCAGGTGCTGCATTGTCTTTAGTTACATTGATGTTATTTATTTATGGTGAAACAGTGGTGGAATATCGCTGTTGCTTTCGTATGATGACGCGGACATACCTGCGTGGCCGCGATCTAATCCTGTTTACATAAAGTAAACCTGCTCCCGAGCAGGTTTACGCTTACGGCTCTGTTGCTATGACAGCAAGTCCCGGATGAGCTTCGGGGAACCGACTGATCCAGGATCACGCGAAATCGTCAACAATCTAATCCGGCTAACCTACTTAGCGAGGTACGAAGAACGGGCCCCAGATCTTGAGAACCATGACAGTAGGCACTTTACCTTACACTATAAAGCCCTTTTGAAACCACTAATGCTGTGATTAGTGAAAGAAAATAATTGAATCAAAAGATAAATAACTGCATACAATAAAAAAGTAATGTGTGTAAAATAAGAGTATAATGTTTTATGTCCCTTGTGGCCCACAGCAGCTGAGCTGTGTTTGTGGTTACTTTGATGATTTCTTTTAAAAGGCACAGAGCTTGTAAAAAGATTCAGATTTACTGCAGACACAATAAGAAGACTAAACACATCCGCCAAAAGCAAACAAACAAAGAAAAAAGAATCAGCCTAGAGCTGACCCATGTTTTTTACAATTCAGTTAAATGCAGTTTTAGTTGTTTAATGCAGACAGTTAAACTTTTAAGGCAATGAATCCCAGTAAAAAAAATTTTTGCATTTGCAATTTTTTTTGTCATGTGTTTTTGTCTCCCTTCACTGTGGTGTAACTTTTCAGTTTTCAGTAATCTATATTGGCAGAGTGATGAAAGTTTGAAGATGTTCTCAACGTATTATCTGCTTCATCTCCACATATAAACTCAGCCAACCATTTAGTCTCATTAATTCCGGGACTGATACAGTAAACACAATTTTATTACAGATCAGATCTGTAACCGGAGAGGAGTGTTTGCTCACTTTTAATAAATGCTCTTTTAAAATCCTGAGGGCTTTATAGGAGGGCTGGAGAGAGGTGATAGCTGAATATTCGCGCAAGCAAATCAGACGTCTCTTCTGAGGATCTAATTCCTTTCATTTGACTGTGGCTTTATTGGTGAACCTACAGTCAAAAAAAGTGCAGTTTTAAAAAAAATCTATCAGCCTTTTTATTAGACATTTCTTTTTTCTTTTTCTCTTCCTTTCCTAAATAACCATCTTCAATCTGAACTGATAGACACTTTAATGTTCACTGAGCAGGCTTCTCCCTGCCTCACGAAACCAATGGCACTATTCAGCTCTGACCTTTTTTTCCTGTTGGCACTGCACTATCTCTGACAATGGAACAGGAGGAGGTTAATATAAGTTTGGCAGTAGGAAAAGTATATTCGGAAAGGTTTGAACTCTTTTTCGCTGGCTATCTTTTTCTCTCACTTCATTGTTCTCACATCTCACAAAGGGGCCTTTCAGTGTCCAGATGTGGTGGAAATTGAAATCCACAGTAAAATCAGGGAATAGGGTGTATTACAAAGAAGGACCTCTTTCAGGCAGAGAAAAAGTCACTCTTTCTCCTTAGGACAGGAATGAGATAGCACCAGGCGTGATGATCTGCAGGTTGCTTGCTTTGCTTTACATCAGCATGTATGTATATCATATATATATGTATACATCCTTCTATGCAAAGGTGGAGCTAAAGCATGTTTCACAATGCTTTTATATGAAAACCTTGCAAGGATAAAAAATCTGTTTGAAAGAAGTCAAGAGAACATTTTCCCATTAAACAACAGCTCTAATTCTTCCACTTTCTTCTGCTTTCTGTCTGTTCTCTTTTTATCCCTCACCCTACTTCTTGTTTTATTTTGAAGGTTAGTGCCCTCATGTGGCTTTGTGTGTGTGTGTCTTTTTAACTTCCTTCTGTTGTTCCTTTCTCATCCCCATTGGTGGCAGATTGAGTTTACCTGTGTCTTATTCTCCTTGTCTTTGGTGTAAATTTAGATTGTAGCTATGTCTGCCAGAGTTTCGGGTGAGCTCATTGTGAAACCTGGCCACAATGAGCTCACCCGAAACTACGATGACCTGGATGAAAGTCTGGCTGATTGGGACCCACACCGAGTTTCACACCTTGGCTCAAGCGATTAGAGGATCATCAGGGGGTCCTTTTGTCCCTCTGTGGGGGGATACTCCCACTAGGTTTAAATCTGGGACTCCCCACCATTTGACCTTAGAACTGAAGCTTCTCGGATGAGAGGTGAAACGTCTTCAAGCAACTTAAAAAAGTCCAGACGCTTTTCTTTGCAAGCTCCTTTGACAGAGTGCAGCTATCACACTACTCACCTGTTGTTCCAATCTGGCTGTCGATAATGAATTTTTCTCTTTCCCCCTTTAGCAATTTTTACTCTTTACCCCCGGTAAGTTAATAAAGATCTGTTTTACTGTTTTTTAGTGTCCTTTTCGGTCTTTCTTCATGTCCTGTCTTAAAGAACTGTACCACAAAAGTTCTAACATAAAAAAAAAATCAATTCCTCTCAGATGTACAGAGCATTTTAGCACCTAATGAGTGTTTAATACAGTGAATGCTGCCTATCAGCTCATTTGTCTGCCTCCAAACGGACAAAAAAATATCACCTAACATCAGTGACTACAAGAGGCTATAGTTACCCTTTGTCCATAAAAAGCTGAAGTGCGGTTCTCACAAACAGTGACGTGAGGAAGCTTAATGGTGCCATCTGTTGAACGGTAACCTTAAAGCTTCTTTTTGAAAAACAATATTTTCAACATTATGTTTATTTGAGCACTGAAATCAAAATTTAAGTGATTCAGGAGCAGTGTGTCATATTCTCAGGTTTATTGTCGTCCATTGTTGCACGTTACACAGTCAATTCTACAGTCTGCAGTCACAGAGCAGGCGTGGCTATGTTCTTACTAAAGCAACCTTATTCTCCAAAAGAAGCCTAAAAAGAAAAATCACAACTTTGACAACATCATTCACACTTGTACGCTATTCTTTTGAAAATGTAATATTAGTAAATGTATACATCTTTCAATAGTTTAACCCCAACAGCAGAAATTCAGCTCTTTTAATGCATTTTTGGCTTTCTCGGCAGTGAAACTACAAATACTTCTTAAGTTGTGTTTAATCTCCTGCAGTGGAAAAAGGCAGAGGAGTGAATTTGATTTCGCATTAAAAACAGAAATATAGGGCTTTGGAGCGTGATGTCACGGGGGTGGGCGTGGAAAGGATTTTGGCCCGATCCGCCATTTTGGGGGTCTAAGTAAGGAGCGAAAGCATAGCCATGGTTCGTACTTGCTGTGTGGTCAGCTGCAATGTTCGATCTTACGACCGGCACGGGAATACGTTTCGATTGTCTTTTTATGCTTTCCCAACCTGGAAGCAACATGAAGGAGCTCATGTATCGGATATTACCAAACGAAGGCGTCTAGCCTGGATAGCAGCCGTGAGACGAGCTGATATCAGTTGGTGTGCTCAAGACATCTTCATTCCAGTAAGTTCTAAATATGTTCACATCACACTTTATAGCTGAATAATATCATCGTTGGTGGTCTCGGAAGTTATAGAATTTGCGATCAAACATAGAATGGAGTGACTTGATTGGTTGATGTAAAGACAATAAATGAAATGAGACAGGAAGGACACAAATTGGCGTTAATAATTTACCCGATTATCAATGTGTTAATTTACATGTACTTTACAATTATGGGCATATAATATGATAACGTTATTTTAGCAGTTCAATGATAAATGTGTAACATTAATTATGGTGGGGGGTGGAAAATGGCTATTTCACTCGACGCACTCCAGCTGACTTACTTTGGTATGAATGACGACGTACTCAGAGTTTGGCGGCTTGAAAATAGCCAAATCTTGCACCCAGCCATTTGTAAATTGGATGTGCGCCTCCAGTGACTTGTAATTACGAAACTGGTTCGCTGTGTAAGCGCTTACTCCACAAACAAGATACGTGAAGATATTGGGGTAGGACAGTGGCGGTAAGTCGTCTGGGTCTTTACTCCACTGCCGTATTTCATATGGGTCCAGATTTGCGATGCACTCTATTTTTTTTCAAGTACCGCTGCTTCGCCTCTGGACGCAATCGGTCTCTATACCGTCCGTTTTCTTTTGAGCTGCTTTTAAGCATCTTTCTTGTCGTCGTCGTTCCAACACAGTGTGTTTGTTTTGATTCGTAGACCCCGAAAATGGAGCTGAGCTCCCACAATGCATTGCGGCGTGACGTCAACTCCAAAGCCCTATTAACCCTTGTATGGTGTTCGGGTCTGTGAGACCCGTGTTCAGTTTTTTTCAAAAGAAAAATTAAACAATTAATTATTTTTTCACGTGTAAATGTGTTGTGTCTTTCCACTCACTCCACTTGATTATAACTGATTTATTTATAACATTTTATATAAAAGAAAAACGAGAAGCACATTAATTCATAAATGTGATCTAACAAAGGTAAAGGGAAAAAATTAACCATGTTTGCTGTTCATATGTCTTGTAATTGGGATGAAGTAAACATCTGTTGAGTAATTTAACATAAAATTGTTTGATAGTGTTAATTTGGAAAGCCAAAACTCTAGCGGGTCCACCAGACCCATGAACACTGGCTGAGTAACAAAAATACGAACACCACACAAGGGTTAAAATGACAGACTTGTGTTCAGTTCTTCTTTTTCTTAGGAAAACTACAAACTCCGTTGGTAGATATGAAATCATTGTGAATAAAAATTGCTGAAACTATATGACCAGACTGTAATACACAGCCTTTTTCAAACTCATTTCAAAGTGAGTGACGTGAGTGATGCAAATTAGGCTTGCTTCAGGGTTCACACAAAAACTTTTTATGCTATTTCTTCATGAATAAAAAGCTAAACTCATATATTTTCATGGAAGTTTACTATGGAATACAAAAAAGTTATAGTTGCTTTTAATGAATTCCAGGATTCTTCAATTTTAATTTACTTAGTTTTTGTCTATTTTATGCTTGTAAAGGTTGTAAAATGTGAGTCTGTCACTTGTGACAACCACACCTGGAAAGATGATTGATTGCATTAAATTGAAGCAAATTGTGGTGAATGTGGAAGGATGGAGGGTAACGTAACTCACAGCCTGACATCGTGATAACATCTCAAGAGTGAATCCTCTGTTTTTGGAGACGATGATGATCAAGCAGTATCTTTTTTTCCTTCATAAATGATATCAGTCATTTATGAACCTTTTCTTCATGAGCTTCTTGGGTTTAAAAACACGATTACTGACCCTTATACCTGCAATGTCTTTTGATTCCGTCAGGATGTACCAAAGTGTTTATTGTTGTTATTGACTGGTTGCTTTCTAGGAAGCCGTTTGCAGATTCACTGAATCTCGCATTAGTAATCTCCCTATATTCACCTTTATAATTGAAACTGCTTTTCCACTAAACTTCTTGACAAACCCAGGACTTACATTCTGTTTTTCTACCATTACAAGAACACACAAACACAGGGAAGCTTCAATAATATTTCCCTTATTTGTTATTATTATTTCTTTTTTGGACTTGCTCTTTTTTCGACATTCTGCAAATATATTAATCAGGCATCTATTAGTAGTTTTCTGATATTCTATTATAGATGTTTTATTTGTATTTTTTCAGGACTTTTTCAGATATTTTTATTAATATTCATCAAACTGATATGTTATTCCTCTTGGATCACAAATGTTTTGCGATCTAATAATTAACAACACATAAACCCACACTGTTCCAGTGGGCGACATGTTTTATAATTACCATAAACACAGAATAGTCATCAACAAACATTATTTCCTCCTGATTTCCTGTGGTGGCCAGCTATTTTAGAAAATCACTCACTCCTGCACATGACTGTGATTTATTTTTTGAAGCTACATATCTTCTCACATTTTTTTGTGATAATAGTTGAATCTTTGTTGCACAGTGAAAATGCAGCAAAGTTTGATGCACTAAAAGAAAAGTGAGGATGTATTAAAAAAAGCATGGATGGTTCGTGTTTATTGGTTAACTTAGTACAAGAAAGCTTAAATAAATCACAAATTTGTGTCCTGCACATATGCTCCAATCATCTGACGTCTTGCATGGTGTCCCTGGGTCCATGATGTGGAGATCAGAGCTCTGTACAAGCTTGACCATCTGTTGATGATAGATACTTCCTGATGTTTTCGGTCGCTGTCCAGTTGTAGATTGAATTTGGGACTGTGCAGTCTATCTGAGAGTTTAGGGCTGAAATGTGATCGATGCAAGTGAGGCTAATAAAAGACAGAACAAAAGCTTGTGTCAAGAAAGAGCACAAAATATATCAACATGCTGAAAACAACAGCACAGAACCTCCATTTACAATAAAATGCAGATCAGCATGACTTGATAGAAAAAGATTATACTTAATCCTTCTACTACTAAGCAAATGAACAAAAGTTAGCTGAAATAAACCAACAAAAACAAGATCAAATCCATCTTAAATTAACAGGAGACTTTTTTTCTTTATATGCAGACTGTTTTAATTAGCTTACAGGCAATCAAATAAAACCAAACAGGATCACTGAACTTTGACTTTTTATAAACTTTTTTAATAATGGTGCAGGTGAATTAAAACTTTATTTAGACTGCAAGATTTTCGGGGGAAAAACTCATTAGACTTTCATCAGCCTCTTGTCTCCATAATTGCCAGTTCCACCTTAAATTAAAGATAGAAAATGAATCTGTGTTGTGCGTGTCTGGGTCTGTGTGGATGTGTGCACCGGTCTACCTGCTAAATGCGTGCAAGCACAATGCGTTTTATACAAACCAACATGGCACTTTATCTTTGTTATATATTACAGTGATAATTATAATAATGACTTAATGTAATGTGGTTTCTCTAAATCTAAGGACAAAATACTGTTGTAAAGTGAATGCAGCATGAATGGAAAATATTTATTCATAAAACTACACTCACCCACCATTTCATTAATAACACCTCACTATCACCAAATCTCTTTTTGCCTTCAGGACTGCTTGATCCAAAAATTCTGTTCTAACTTATTCCAAACATGTTCCAGTGGATTGGGATCTGGTGACTGTGGAGGGCATCTGAGTACATAGAACTCACCGTCATGTTCAAGAAACCAGGTTGAGATTATTTGATTTTTGTAGGATGGTGATCCTGGATGGTGGATCCTGCTGGAAGCAGCCATCAGAAGATGGGTACACTGTGTTCAATTTTGGTGAATTTGCCGAAAATGTAGTTTCAGTTTCTTCAGTATCTTCCTCTGCAGTAACCCATCTGCTTCAATAATGTATCTCTAAACATATCTATGTGTTGTATTGACATGTGTAGACATGCCCTCCTGGATACCTTGGTTGGTTGTAACAAGGCAGAAAGTTGATTCTGTTCGTTGATCATTGATAACTGACCGTAAGTACCATGCACAGAGAGTTGGGGATTGGCTGCAATCGTGGCATTGTAAGAGCGAGAAAGATGTACATTTAGGCCCCCTCCTCGAATCGTAGATGGTCTCTCCTATTCACTAAAATGGCCTTTTTGACTGTGTGCTCAAACCAGCGTTCCTCCCTGTCCAGGATGTGTACATCTTTGTCACTGAAAGAGTGTCCGCTGGCCTGTAGGTGTAAATAGACTGCTGAGCCCTGGCCTCACGAGTTCCTCCGTGTTGTGCTATCGGCTTAGCCAGAGGCTGTTTGGTTTCTCTGATGTATAAATCATGGTTTTCCTCCTTGCAGTTAACAGTGTACACTATAGTATTTAGTTCCCAATCCTATAGGTGGACCAGTTTTTGGCGTAGTGTGTTTAGGGGTTTGAAAGCCACAGAGACACTATGTTTTGAGATGTTTCTATACTCCTGTTACATAAGAAATCACAAGTTTTCGCACCTAGAGCTTTCTTTAGGCACCTTCCCAGCTTTGACAAATGTCCAGCTGGGATAACCACACTCACTCAGGGCCATTTTGATATGATGTTCTTCTGCTTCCCCTGCTGCTGTGTCTGTGGGGATGGTGTTCACTCTGTGTTGTAGCGTCCTGATGTTACCTAATTTGTCAAACCTGAAATACTGATCCATAAGTTTTTGGTTTGTGCCAGCTTAAAGCAGTCTGGATATTCTCCTCTGACCTATGACATCAACAAGACCCAGAGATCTGCCGCTCACATGATATTTTCTGTTTATCTGGCTGTTTTCTGTGAAGCATAGAGAGGGTTTTACTGAAAAAAATTACAGTAGATCAGCAGTTCCATAGATATCCAGCAATGCTGGAGTCATTGCTCAAAAAACAAACAAATAAGTAAATAAATAATGTATTGTATATTTCTTGTCACTTTTCTTAAAATGAATGCATACATTACTTTCACAAATGACATGCCTTTCTGCCAGGGTTATGCTTCAGGCTGAATACTAAATCCTTTCTCACTCTAGTTTACAGATGTTCTGTTATGTTCTTATAATGTAAGACATTTGTATTCAAAACATTTTCACATTCTCAGTGATGTGCCTGATGATGCCACGGGTGTATTTTAACATAATCATTAATCTAATTAATAATAATATTAAAATCTACTATATAATAATGTAGTAAATCATCTGTGACAGTTTCATGTGTGACTCTTTCTTTGATAATATTTTGGTTAAAATTTGAAAGAGGAGCAGAGAATAGGCTCTTCCATTGAGGTGCAATGCACTGACATGAACATAACACTAGAGGGCAGTCTGTCCTCATATATGTTTGCTAAAACATCCACGGAGATTCTTGCAATAAATACAGAGAACTGTGGATGCCTTCATGGTTCTCTTTTACTAAGTGACAGCATATTTGTTTGCACAGACAAGACACCGGTTTATAGTGTCACTGCTGACTGTCTGTCACGAGGCAGAAACTGAACATAGATAATGTCATATTGACACTTTTTTAAGTTAAGTTTCTAGTACAATCACTATTCTCTGTTCACTGTAAATCACACAGAAAACTTGAGCTTCTCTTTTTGTGTACTTGAAGAACTGTTTAATACTTATTGTCCACCAATAAGCTCGTGTGATCAGAAGGCTTTTCTCAATAATTTGAATGACAGTTTAGGAGAATGGAACCACATTTTATTTTCCATCCAAGTTCTTTATGGACAACTAAGTCCATAAATCCATAAAAACGAAATCTATAAAAAGTTTAGTTACATGAGATAAAGAGGAAACGCCACAAGAAAATTCACAAGCTTTGAGGGCAATTTGCTCATTGAGCCATTAATGTTGATTGATTTTTCATGAACTGACCCAAGTGCTCAGTTACATTGTTTAATATTTAGAATTCCACATATGAAGTCTCTCTATTCTCTATTAACATTTTTTATATATATAGAACTCATTAGCATTATGGCTGCTGTGATACAACTGCAAGATGGTATACTAAGTAAGTATATGTATTATCTTTATTAATTTTCTCCTTTCTATCTGCAATTATGACCAAAAAAAGAAAAAAATCACTATCAATATCAGTGTTGTGCACTGGTGAGCACTGTCACCTCACAGCAGGAGGACTCCTGGTTCAAAGTGGCCGTTCAGAGTTTTTCTGGGAGTAGATTTTATATGTCTCTTCCACAGTGTTTGTTTTGTCATGCCCCTTCTTGACCCTGGTTCTGCTGGAGGTTTCTTCCTGTTAAAAGAGAGTTTTTTCTTCCCACTGTTGCCAAATGCTTGCTCATAGGGGTCATCTGGTTGTTGGGTTTTCCCTGTATTATTGTAGAAGCTTTACCTTACAATATAAAGCACCTTGAGGTGACTAATGTTGTGATTTGGTGCTATATAAATAAAACTGAATTGAATTGAATGTTTTCCCTGTCGCTGTGTGGGTTCTCTCCAGGTACTCTGCCTTCTTCCAGAGTTCAAAGAGTAAGTGTGGTTCACAGCTTATTCTACACTGGCTGTCTGTAAATGATTTTCTATTTCTCTCTCTTTTCTTTTCTTTTTTTAAAACATTTTTCATAATAGAATATAATAGGGCAGCACAAACACTGTTCATTATCTAGAGAAGAGACACCAAGTCCTCGCCCAAACCACTAATGTGCAGCTAGCTAAGAGCTCCATTAGGCTAATTGCTTTTGCAGCTGGCAGACAGTGGCACTCTACCTGCACCCAACACCAGATCCTAGACCGGATCCTACGCAACTGGTATCAACAAGTATCCATCGAGTGCCCTCCTCTCGCAATTCAGCCCTCTCAATCCTAATAAGAAGCCCTTCCTCAAACCTTGAAACAGCTAATTGCACGGTTCATGTCGGCAGTGGAAACTACTCACACTCACATTGTTTTCACATTTTCATGTTTTGTTGCCATGGCATAAGAGGCATGGAAATGTGGGGGTTATGTCCAGGCCTGTATATTTTCAATAGGACCTTGCCAGCTGGTTCAAATGTAACCACCCTTCTTATTCTTATTGCCTTCCTCTCGCTGCTCCTCTTTCAACCACTTCAATTACACAGAGGGACATGCATATGACACTGTATAGGGTTACTCAATGGGGGGTGGGGTGAAAAAGGGGACTGGAGGTGTTCAAATGTAGCCAAAGACAAGAAAAACATTCCCTCTTCTTCACTGTGTTATTTGTTGGTGTCATGGGCTCTTCCAAGTGCTTCCCAAGAGCCATAATAACACATTACAGAACTACCATGCAGAGTGCCAGAGTACACTGCTACAACCAGCCTGAATAGAAAATGGATACATACACAGTGTGTTTTCACTGTCAGAGCCACAACTGTTTGGAAACTAGTTGGATGGTCAAGGGTTAGGAAACTACTTTGCATGGTGAAACAGTGACCAACAATTGCTCTGGGTGGACAAATACACTACTTCAGCTGACACAATATAGGTTAATTACACCAGCCTCTGCTGTAAAACTGTTTTTAGTAAGCGTAAAAGTAATGTTGTTGCAGAAACAATAGTGATCTTGGATTTTTATTGCCCTGAGGCTTGGTTTTGGCTTCATATGCATTCTGCTTACACACTGTTTCAACATGTCTACCTGGTCTTGTGACTTGTGCTTGAGTTCTCTTTAATATAAATGACACCAAAAATATGTCCCACTTATGTCCAGTCTAGGTTGTCATTGGTGAAAACTCCAACCATAACCATAACCAAAGCTCTTACCCTAGCCATTGAGCATGTGCAATTTTTGTTTCTGTTAAATAGTGCTCCAAAGTCTTGGTAGTCAGGAATCATTCTCACTTTATGCATCAAAGACTATTCACATTTCTTCCAGAAAAGTTATTTTTGCCTTTCTGCAAAATATAGGGTTAGGGTACTGTTAAGGTTAATGTTGCCGTATGTAATGGCGTAGAGCTCATTCAGAAGCACATTCAGGAGCTCTGTCTGTTCTTCACCCCAAAATGCAAAAACCCCCAAAAATGAAAGCATAGATTCACATATATATTCCCCTCATGTATATATGTAATATTCAGTTACTACATAAGTACAAGAGAGTGGCATAATAAGTTATCACATGGGCCAGCGAGCTTGGTTAGCAATCTGCACCCTTAAACTATGCAACTTGGAGACAAACTTGCTAATTTACTGCTTCTTGGACAAGTGGTACAGCACAGGTTATTGACCATAACCGACATGTTTTTGTGCCCTGGTGTCCCTTGTGGATAGCTGGCTGGCCGATGATACCACATTTTACATGCAGCTATTGACATGACTGCCAGAGGTCACTTCATTTTAACTCTAACTCTAAGCTGTAATACAATACTTGAAGAAACATCATACGGATCAAGGTTTTTTCTTTTTCTTTTTAAATATCAAAACACTGGATAAACAAGTAGGTGGGTGCTACGTGTGAAAATGTGATTGTTTTTTTATGTGTATGGAATGCAGTTATGATTTGGCATATAAATCCTCTAAAAGCTTTATATAATGCCTGCCATTGTTTTCTAAGCCCACACAGTGGAATCTTGGCATGTCAGGATGTGTCAGTGTCCTTCTTTCCATTGATGAATTACATTAACACAAATTCCAGCTACTACATATAATCTGTTACATCTATCGATGCATATCTAGTATGAGATGCAGGTACTAAGTGGCACGGATCAGTCAGCATAAATCCTTTATATTCTAAAGTTCAACTCTAAAGTTGAGGTTGAGAAAAGTTACTAAGGAGTCTATACAATAAGCAGGTTAATAATAAGCCCTGCTTTATGTAACAGTATTTAGTGCACTAGCATTTGATGCTACATTTACTGATTCAAGCAGTCAAAAGTACTTTCACAATGCAACAGTGCTGAAATGATCGGTTTAGTTGGCTCACACTGCCTGCAGAGTTAAGCACAGAAAATCAGCAGAAAAATAGTTTTTGAGCAAAAAAGCAAGAATCAATGCAGTTTTCGCTGTTCGGAGACCATATATCCTTTTCAAATTTAATGCCATGGTAAAAACGAGGGCAGCAGTTGCAGTTTGCCTCCACTGCACACCGCAGTCTCCTAAATCATGCAGACGAGGAGCGTGATGGGGGTTGTGGTGTGGCGAAGTCACTATTTGTTTTACAGTGATTAGTCCATTATGTGGTCCGGGACTGTTGTGCCCCGCTGAGTGTTACATACATGCCTCGGTGACCTTGCTATAATGAGTGGGTGAGTCGCGGGCATCATTATGGCCCCTGCCCCACAGTGATGACAGTCAGCTGGGCGGGGCTCCAACTCTAGCTCTGTCGTGAATACGAAGCAGAGATGTCTGTGAGTTTTAACAGCCGAGGGATCACAGCAGGTCCAACAGAGCTTGTTAGTTGTGTATAGTCATCCGTGACAGCTATCTGCTGGGTGCCTGGTGGTCCTGGGCACCTGAGGCCTTCGGACCCTGCTCTCAGCTCGTTCCAGGTGGCTGGCCTCTAGCAGGGTTGCCTGTTGCCTCTGGTCCTCTCACCGTTGGCCGTTGGCACCCCACCTGTGGCCTCCCTTCTTCTCCTGCTGGGATGGGCACGTGGATATCACTGAGATGTGTGGCCTCAGGTCTTGGTTACTTTTGGGAGCTACGGAAGGCGCAGTTGTCCTGGTTCCATCTCTGTCTATGTTTGTTTGTCTCTTAGAGGTTCAGTAGTTATACTTACATTGATGATCCCCACATTTCTTGTATCAACACTACAGTTTGCTGGTGGTGTAATGGTGTTGGGGATATTTTTTTGAACATATAGTACCAACTGACAGCAATGTTTAAACACCACAGCCTACCTCAGCCTGTGGCCTCCACAGTCACAAAATATCAGTCCTCTAGAGCACCTTTGGGATTTTGTGGTATAGATGAATGGCTTCATGGATGTACAGCCAAGAAATCTGCAGCAACTGTGTGATACTATCGTGTCAATATGGACCAAAATCTCTGAGGAATGTTTTCAGAATCTATACTACTAATAAAGCAGTTGTGAAGACAAAATAGGTCCAGCCCTGCAGTAAATAAAGTGTATCTAATAAAGCGGTTGGTAAGTGTACGTGTCTGTGACTGTTCCTGTTCAAAGCATGCCTCTGCAGAGCAGGCAGACTGTGGTTTGCAGCTCTCTCAACAACTGCTCATCCGAAAAGCACGAGTGAGTGACTCTAGTCATTTGTCACAGGAAACTGAAGATAATAAATAAAATGAAAACATGTCAAGCTTTCTTTGTGACAGCCAGTTTGAATTTTAGGCCATCTGAGTGATGATATATCACAAATGATAAAAGGCCCTATGGTTTTTATACTCCTATAAGGTTCTGTTTGAGGGTTAAGACTTGGTTTAACGGTTTGAGTTTGGGATGTAGCTGTGATGGTTAAACTTGGGGGTAAGAAGCTGTGAGATGCATTAATGTCGATGAATGTGCTCACAAAGCAAACCAAATGTGGGTACACAGAGTGGAGCAGGCAGCAATCCCTGATTTTCCAAACAAAGCAAAGGAGGTCATCAGCATGATCAGTTCAAGATGTCGAGAAAGGCAAAGGACAGCCAGAGACTTCAAGAATTGTTAGTAAGATGTCTGTGTTGTCTTGTCCGTAACCTCAAAGTAATCTCAAACAAAGCCAGCACTTTAGCATCCTGTAGGGGGACGTGAAAAAGGCCTTGTCCATGTGACTAAACAAGTCACATGGACTTCGTCTACATGTGGTCATCTACTCAAATATTGTGCTCAGCAAAACTCTTGAGCCTTATTACCTTATTAACTCATTCACTGCCAGCCATTTTCAAATCAGGTAACTCCCCACTGCCAGGGTTTTTGAGCATTTTTACTCATTTTTGAAGAGCCACAGAAAACTGTGTGTTATGATCATATAAACGCTGAACCTACCAAAATGAAGAACAGACTCTCTTCTTTCATCCAAAAAAAAAAGCTTGTTTCTACCATTTTCCATTCTTTAGTAATCAGCTGTAGAAGAGAGGTGGGTTCCACCAAAAATGCCTGTTTTGACCAAAAAAAGGGAGAAAACGAGCTTTTTGTGAAAAATACATTTCAAGCAGAAAAGTGCCTTTGACACTAATATTTCTTGCTTTGTGACACCTCTAACATATAAAATAGTTTTTCACTTCTATAAAACAGAAATAACACTGAGAAAGGTTATGTTTTATCAAAACAATTTATTTACAAATATATGAAAAAATAAAATTCACTGACAAGCTGCCCGAGGTTGTATTCTGGCCCCTCCCATTGAAAAACGTAATTGACGTCTATAGACGTCAATGGCAGTCAACGTAAGTTTTTCAATTGACGTCTATAGACGTCAATGGCAGTGAATGAGTTAATAAGTCTTTCCAGGCACAGCATGTACCTATTTCATGGAAGGATGGTGTTTTACTGATTCAAGGCTGAATTTTAAAGCTAAAGAAGAAGCATATAAGAAAGGGGCACCAGCAACTCTCACCTGTTTGGTTCTTTTCCTTGGTGTCGTGGTTTGGATACTTAGCTATAGAGAACAGAAACTCACTCAAATTATTATACGGTCAAACATGCAGACTGAACTACAGCTGAACCTAGCATCCCTGTACACCAGACATTTAGAGTGGTTGGTGGGTTCGATTTTTCTTGAGGACTTGTGCTCTTTGCATAGTAAGTTTTGTTTTCTTTCTTCTGAAGAAGGTTTCTGGTCCTAAAGTGTAGAGCAAACGGCTTTAAGCAGCTTCGTTCCAGCAGCCATCACTGAAATGACAGCTTTGTTACTTTGTAACACAATGCTCTAAATTATCATTAGTTTTTTGTTTTCAGTCTTTTGCTCTATGCTTACCTGGTGCCTGTTATGTTTACACTGAGTGTGCATGTGAGGATAGATGACAAAGGCCTGCAGACCAGACTTTATTTGTGCCTGTACCTTTGGGCAGAACTAAAGTAACCGGAACTTGAACCTGAAGGTTGTTACCTTCAGGTACAATTCATGAGTAATGGCAAAAATATTTTGTTGAAGCTTACTTCTTATGCCTAGCAGGCACTAAGAGGAAAAAGGAAGTCTCAAGTCATGATGTCAGGGTAGCAAATTCCTTAGAAATGTCAAAAATGTAAAAGTCATCTCATCCAGCAGAACCAGGAAGCCAAAATCTGAAGTTGTTTACTCATTATATTCATGTAAAAGAATAATTATATCACTAAAGCTAATAGCTTTATACAGGCTACTGGGATACTTTGTCACTGAAGGTTTACTAGGACATTTGGAGACACTTATTTAACTGGCATTCTTAGCAGAAAAACAACTTTTGCGTATTTCTATTTTGAGAATCTGTGTGTCAACAAAACCTTACCCGTAAAAACTCAGTTCGTCCTTGAATTTCAAAGGCACGACTCTCTTAAGGCTCTAAAACCACACAGCTGCCAAATAGTGGAAGCTGACTGATGCTGGAGAGGTCTGATTTACACCAAAGTCAATAAAAAAAAAACTTAGACATTTAAGTTTTATTAACAGCAGTGGTGGATGGAAAAAACAGATTTGACATGCCTGGTGCCGCTGCGAGAGCGGAGCGTCTCCACATTGTCTTGTGTCTCGTCTCTCGCCCCTCGTCCCTGTCTGACTCTCTCTGACTACATCATATCTTGGCAGGCAGATAAAAAAAAAGAAAAAGAAAACCTCTGGAGGGTTTTTTTGGACATTGAATTATAACCACATGAGTGTAATTACTGCATTCGGGGGGGAAAATTGCAGTCATTTCTAAAGTGAGCGCTTCAATCAATAAATCTAAGTAGAATGAGTGTCGGCTTTTAAAGACGCTAGATGTGGTGAAGTTATTTGTGTTTAAAAAGCAATTAAAACAGTAAAATGGAGTGCTTGTGGAGTGTGTGGTGTGTTACATTTCAAACACATTTAGTCATCCCGTCAGCGACTGTGACACCCGTCTGCATATCAAAGCAGGGAGACATTTATCAGTGTTGACTTTAAGCTGTGAGGGGGAAGAAAAGATAAATGACATGAAGTTTTTGATTTGGAGCTTTGATCTAATGAGGAAAATGTGAAACAGAAAGACTTGAATATTGCTTAAAAATATTGTTGCCGAACAAAAAAATGAAACTGGAACTTAAGACGCACTTTAACTCTTACCTCTGTCGTATACGTGCTATATATTCTGTATCACCTCATTTCTCAGACATTTTGGATGGTATGTGAAGAGTCTATTTTTTTGTGGTCAACTTCTTGGAAGTAAAAGAAATAGATCCAATTTTATAAGGGTTGAAACATTATGGTCAGATGAGTGGCTCGGCGCATCTTTAAAATGGCAAGGCTTGTGGGTTTCGTCTCAAGGTCAGCAGAACCAAGAGTGGCACAAGGATAAGCAAACTATAAATCAACAGGTCACTGGAAGTATGTTGGGGAAGAAAAAGTCTAGTAAGTGGCAGCTCCAACTTTCAGCTCCTTCAGATGTCCATGCCTTGGCGGTTCTGGTCTTGCTAATGCATGAATAAGCTAAAGACATTTAGACAGGATGTTATGAGTATTTGAAATTATGTCCTTCCTGTTATTTTAAACAAAATTCATCAAAGATTTTAATTTTAAATAAAGCCCCACATACTTGAATATTATTTGGCTGTGGCTGAAATTGTACAAAATGACTATTTACGTGGTAATAACAGGCCAGACATAGGTCAACAGAAAGAATAGTTTCACCAAATACCCTCAAATTACAAGAACACTGGATCCTAAACTTCCCATGGACTGTTCTCTGCCTGGAAAACGTCTATCCCCTCACCCTTCCAATTTGTGACATGGTGATCCTGTTAAAATGACCAAATCCAAGGCAGGAATAGTCCTAATAATGTCCCCCATGACATCAACAGGGCTGTTTTCATGTGCATTTTCACAGACTGAATAATACTCACCATGACTAGTAAACCCATTTAGATCCTGTAAAAAAAGAGTATCCTTTGAAGGCAGATTTATAGCTCAGACCTTGAGATATAAAAGTTTTTATTCCTCTGTGGCATTAACATTACACTTCTTTTGCACCTCCTCCTAATTTCCATTTGATCTAATTATACTATAATGTCTGAACGCAAACCCTCGTGCAGTGGAGGACATCATTATTTGATCCCCTACTAAACTTTCTTTAGACGTTTGCTCACGTCTAAAGAAGTTAACAGTCCCTAATTTTTATGGCAGTTTCATAGCAGAGAGGCAGAATATCAACCAAAAATCAAGAAAAGGCAGATTGCATAAAAGTTAGAAATTCATTTGCATGATATTCAGTGAAATAAGCATTAGACTTGCGCTATCATCAGCAAGAAGCTTGGAAAGAAGGTGATGGCTCTTGGTGCTCTTGAAAAGCCTCAGCCTGGACCTCCATGCATGAGCTTGCCTCATGGGGTGAGAATGATCAAATGGATCAAAATCTTGCAGCATTCATAAGATCCCTCTGTTCAATAATGGACATACGCCAGTTTCAGTGAACATCTAAATGATTCAGAGAAGCTCTGTGAGAAAGTGCTCTCATCATTATGAAACCAAAATCGAGCTCTTTGGCATCAACTTGGCCTGCTGTGTTTGGAGGAAGAGAAATGCTGAGTATGACCATTCTTACACTCTAGCACAGAGGTGGTTCCATTTCTCTGTTAAGAGTATAGACTAAGGAGCTTGGAAAGAAACACCTTGGCTGATTGTGACCTACACCCATTTTCACACCTTGGCTCATGTGATTAGGTAGAGCAGACCTTCCCAAAGTGTGCCACCCCCCCCCCCCCCCCCCCCCCCCCCCCCGCATGGGGCGCCTACACAAACGCAAAGCAGGAGATGAAGCATCGCTGAATATGTTTCCAAACCAAGTTCATTCTAAGCCAAAGACTAGAAAATATGGTGAAGCATATCTGCCCTTTGGTTTCACCAGCACAAGTGCCAAGGTAGGTCTCCCCTGCAGAATTGTAGTGATGGGATTTCCGGCTCTTTTTAGAGAGCCGGCTCTTTCGGTTCGGCTCACTAAAAAGAGCCGGCTCTTTCGGCTCCGAACCGGCTCTTCAGGTTGTTTTGTTGCTTTAATTAATTTATTATTAACAATAATATAAAATTATGCACAAAAGGAATTACTAACGTAAAAAAAAGTGGTTTTATTTGTATATGTTTATATATAAATATATGCGGTGGCCCCTAGAGACAAAACACGTACAAACTCCAAAACACATTTCTAGCATGAACTGAACTTCCAAAGCAGAGCTACTAGATCACTTAAATTACACAATTGAAAGCATGTGTGTATTGTTTGTGTATTTATACACAGGCACTCATATATATTCAAATAATTTAAAAAAAAAGTTCATTTACCTGTTACTACCACACACCAAATCCGGTCGTTGGTACTTGCTGGCTTGTGTAGCCACTAGGTAACAAAAGCTCAACACTGCGCCCAGCATCCTGGAGCACTTCTGTTGTCTTTTGTACGTGTTTTGGAGTTTTTACGTGTTTTGGAGTTTGTACGTGTTTTTACGTGTTTTGGAGTTTGTACGTGCTTCAGAGTTCGTACGTGATTTGAAGTTTGTATGTGCTTTGTCTGTAGGGGCCACTGTAAATATACTTTTATTTTTTCACTCCACATAAAATGTAATAGATAAATCATATAATACAAAAATCAACTATTCACATTTCAACTTTTAACTATTTAAATTTTCAGCTTTTTCCTTTTACAAATTTAAAGTGAAAACAACACAAAACACTGCAAACCACAACACAATTAAATATAAATTATAATATGAAAACAAAAAGAAGATGCATATTCTCTGTCATATGGACCTGCATGAATAAATTTTCTGAATCCTTTATCATCTGCAACCGAAAATAGTTGTGGATGATTACTATACCTTTCTAATGTGACGTTGTTGTCCCTGGCTCTCTTTCTCTTTCTCTCTCTCTCCCTCTGGCTCTGTTCCTGTGCTACTGAGTGTAACTACCGCCCCTCCCCCCTCTGCCCAGCGTAAAGCACAAGGCTCAGGTGCGAAGTGAAGCGGAAAAAAAGTGCGAGAGAGAGAGAGAGAGGGTGAGAGAAAGAAAAAAACCCCCACATGACGGCTCGCGATAAGGAGCCGGCTCGCGTCGTTCACGTCAAAGAGCCGGCTCTAAGAGCCATTTCGTTCGCGAACGACCCATCACTACAGAATTGGTCTTTCCTTCGTCGGGAGCACGGGCTGGGCTCTCCAAATCACGGACAAACAGTATCCCACATTCTTGATTTTTAGTTCAAACACTTGTTGTAATGACTAACTACTCCTGACATTTTGGAGATGTTAGCTCTTTATACAGTAAAGTTACAGCGGGATACAAATAATATCAGGCTGATCCTGCCACGATTTGTTCCCCCTGTCTAAATCACGGACAAACAGTATCCCACAGTTGTTTATGTTTTTAAACCCATTTTGCACAGAGTGGCATGTTTTTTGAAAAATGTATTGATAGCAATGTTGAATATTATTACACAGGAAAAAAACAACTACATGTAAAATAATTACACCGTGACGCCTCTGCCTTTCTAAATGGCGGGACAGTAACTGCGTGTTTATATGTAAGTGTGTAAAACCTGCAGATAGTCAGATTAACAGTATTTTGTCTCTATCTGCCATTCTGCAATTCCTCTCTTGTAAGCAATAACGTGGCGCACAGCTGACATGAAAAATTAATTGTTTACTAAATGTTTGATGTGTGAAATAAACCGCAATTGAGCAAAATATGGGTGTGTGTGGTTGGAGGATGTGTTAGTGTGTGCGTGGGGGGGGGGGGGGGGACATTTTTCTGTAAAACAAAGTGGGGCCCAGCGAAAAAAGTTTGGGAACCACTGTGCTAGACAGTGATCATGATTACCACCCGCGGGAGCGCGCGCAGCTGCTTAAAGCTGTAGCGTTCAGATTACTTACAGCTACTTCCATGCAACTGATATAAGATGCGGTGAGCTGAACACAGCTTCAACCGTCTGTTTGTTGAAAAATAGTAACGGAGCGCATTTTCTTGTTGGTAACTGTAACGGAGTTGTAACGATAGGCATAGTAATTAGTTAGATTACTCGTTATTGAAAAAAGTAACGCCATTAGTAACGCCGTTACTTGTAATGCCGTTATTCCCATCACTGGTAATAGTTTAACAACAAAAGTATAGATATCCCCCCTCCCAAAAAGACCATGTTTCCTTTTAGTTGAAAAACATTACACCCAGGTAACCTGCAGTGTTGAAAACATGTTTCATACCCTACAATCAGTCCTACTCTGTAGTAAAATCAGCGACATTTGACCGTCCTGTTGCTCCCATTGAAATTTATACAGCCTATTTAAAATCAAAAACTTAAAAAATTTCTGTAACCTACTGTGTTACCACTTTCCTGTTTGAAATGGAATGAGAGAAGCTGGTCATTTTGTTATATGTGCCGATATTAAACCTAAGGTACTAACTAGCCAACTGACTTGATGCCCATTAACCTTATAACTCCTGTTGTGTGTGTGTGTGTGTGTGTGCTTGTTTGGTTTTGTGTACAGAGAGATAGCCAGGTTCATAATGGATATAAGGACGTTTTTTCTAAAAAGGAGCAACATTTAGGTAAAAGTGTAAGATCAAATGATCCATCAATAAAGGATCATGTTGGATCAGTGTTTCAATATTTATATCTTTTATTAGATGTACATGTGGTTTGGTTATTTGCCTTTCGGTTGAAAGTACACAGAGAGAGGACTTTATTAGTATCTTAATAGTTTTTTTTTTCATAATAATGTAATTTTTGCATCCAATTGAATACAATCTATTTGTGTATGATTGTCAGTCCAAAAAGGGAGAGAGGAAAGATGGGAACGTGAGGTGAAAGTACAAGGTCAGGAAGAACCAGGTAAGAAAACAAACAGGGAACAGTAACAGGCACAACAGAAACTGTTAAAATGACAAAGAGAAAAATTTTTTTTTACTCATACCATCTGGAAGTTGTGTTCTCCCTGCATTAAAGCTGCTATACAGAATCTGCAAAAAAAACTAGGTTGAAAAGTTTTTTCACCCTCTTTAACAACATTCCAACATAACATTATCATTGATTGGGGAGTGTAAGGAACAGGACTCCCTTACTACATTTATTTATATTATATTAAATTATCTGTATAGCACTTTAGAGCACACCTTTCACTTTATTAAAAGCACCTTTTGTTCCACTACACTTGCCTTGGTTCATCTCGCTGTGTTTCCAGCTGCTAAGGGCCGCCCTGTTACAGGGAGATTAAATTAATGATATATTTTTATGTGGTTCAGCCACAACTCTACTAAAACCTCAGCCAATAATAGGTAGGGCAACTTTTAGACCATCTAAATCTTATGATTTAATAAAGAAATTTGCAGACTTGCACAGAGATGGTAAAATTATGATGACTGAGAAGGAGATGAAGACATAAGACAATGAGGACAGGGAGGAACAGGGGTTTAATTGCACCAAGGAGACAGTCAGAGAGAACTCGGGACAACTGGAGACATTTAAGGATGCAGGGACTGAGAGAGACAGGGAAGAAGTCTCATCGCGACGAGTAAAGTTTATGTTACCTGGCTGGGCAGCTCTCTGGGTGCTCAGCACCCCTAAAGCTCTGATCCTAGAATTGCCCCTGCTGCCATCAAGGCTTTTGAAGGAGAACAGGTAGATCCTCTTAAACTACTTTACAGCTTGGTTAGGCTGATCAAGTCTGTGAGCAGCAGGGTGCTGAATCCACTGGCAAATGGTGATGTACTCAAAGAGCCAATAGAGGGATACATCAGATCCAAACCATATGTCATGGTTGGCTGTGTGGCAGGCAGGCAGAAGTGGTGGACCCAAAATGCAGGACTCTGAAAACGCAGCTTTATTGCTGGACAAACTCTTCGTAAAATAAAACCCACAAAACCAAAGCAAAACCGAGACTCTAAACAGAGGTGCTGGAGGACTGGACATAACAAACACACAGCAAGTTGAGGGTAACCGATGTTATCGACGCGACAACAATAACTAACTGACAGGGACTAAAATACACTGGCAGGCACATGAGGAAACGAGGAACAGGTGGGCACACAGCTGGGACTCAATAGGCAAGACAAGACAAGGGAGTAAAGCAGAATACACTCACATGAGACAAGACCTTCAAAGTAAAACAGGAAATCCTCAACATGAACTCAGGGACACAAACAGGGCACAAGGGGAGGACACAGAATACCAAAATAAGAATAAACTAGAACAGAAGACAATAATCATACTAAACACAAAACGCTGGGTCAACGACCCAGCACCATGACACCATACCTTGGTTACATTTTTGAGTTGAAAGCAGCTGAGTTGCACCTTGCACCTGAGGATGAAAAAAAATGTCACAAAGTGGTGAGTAGCCTTATCCCTCACTAATGAGTCGAGAGTGAGACTGCCGGACAACACTGGAGCATTGCAGTACATGTCAGTTTTCAATGTGGAGGAAACTCTAAAGCACAACAAGAGCCCTGGAGAAATAGAAAAAAATTGCTAACCTCCTTGGCTTCTCCCATGAAGCGATAGATAAGAGTGTCCACCAATGGCATGCTATCCATCTTAGTAAAAGGAATGTGACAAAAAACACAATGGACTTCTGGAGTGAGTTTTGGAAGTACAGGGATGCAGCTGATATCAACCCGTTTCAAGAACTTTCAAAGGCTGATGTGTCTGTATTGTCCTTGCCACACTCAAATGCTGAAGTTGAGAGAGTATTCAGCCAGATGAGTGTGGTAAAAAGCAAACAAAAAACACCAGCTGCCTGATAATGTTTTGCAGCTTTTTGGCACATCAGCTGCTTACTCATTTAAGTCAAGTGCTACAGTTGCTGAACATGAGATGAAAATGAGGATAACCCACTCTTTTTGTGAGCCAGCACAGCCTGTGTGTGTGTGTGTGTGTGTGTGTGTGTGTGTGGAGGGATGTCTGAAAAAAACAAAACAAAGCAATCAGCCTGAATTAGGACCAGACTAATCTTTTTTTCACAGTGACACTGTTTATTTCTACTGTCTGTTTTTGGTCCATTTAGATTGCTAATGTAGTTTGTTAACAAAATGATGGTTAAAAACTTTTACCCTTAGTCTTGTGTGGTTTAAAACTACTTAAAAAGCGTGCCTATTTCGGGTCACTTTTGCTGGTCACAAGCCCAGATAAAGGAGGAGGGTTGGAATAAAGATAAATGTAACTTGTAGTTCTAAATATATTCTAAATGCATTTAGGGTGTTTTTTACTCACTTTATGCCTTTTCCGCGATGTTATTTCTCTTTCCTACAGCGTAGTTTACAAGCATGACCAATTATGCAAATTCGGCGATGGCATCACTTAGCAACTTCTAGAACAGCCTATAGCAGGGGTCGGCAACATGCGGCGGCTCTTTAGTCCTTATACTGCGGCTCCGTGTGGTTAGTTCTTTTTAAGATAAGATAAGATAGCCTTTATTAGTCCCACACGTGGGAAATTTGTTTTGTCACAGCAGGAAGTGGACAGTGCAAAAGTTATGAGGCAAAAATTAGAATACAATAAGAATAAATACAGTACACAACTGTACAGAATAGAATAAAATAAAATACTATATACAGTAGAATAAAATAAAATAAATATACAATAAGATAAAAATAGAATACAAATACAAATACTATATACAACTGAGTAAAAATACAACGATGACAGAAAGGATTATTGCACTTAGTATTATTGCATATGTATGGATGTGTGTGCTTGATCAGTTAAAGTCTTTATTATGGAGTCTGACAGCAGTGGGGAGGAAAGACCTGCGAAATCTCTCCGTCCCACACCGTGGGTGCCGCAGTCTCCCACTGAAGGAGCTGCTCAGTGCTGTCACAGTCTGCTGCATGGGATGGGAGATGGGGTGCATGGGGTGGGAGATTTTTAACTTGTAGTTCTAAATTGGAAGATTATTGTGATGTTGAAATATAAAAATAAAATTATATTCTATTATTTTTTCATCGCTCAAAATAAGCGTCACACTCACGGAAGCCGGTATACCTGCCGAAACGCCGTGCATTTATCGAGACTTTCAACCCCAGATAGGCCAATTATAGATCTTCGGATCCACATTATGTCAGCAACTATTCTCCATTGTGAACTATGTTAAAAACAAACACCCCTCACGCCTCACAGACGACAGCTTACATTCCTGCGTAAACTGACTTCGTATATTGTGTTGACTTCAGTGTTTTGTGTTGTTTTCACTTTAAATTTGTAAAAGGAAACAGCTGAAAATTTAAATAGTTAAAAGTTGAAATGTGAATAGTTGGTTTTTGTATTATATGATTTATTTATTACATTTTATGTGGAGTGAATAAATAAAAGTATATTTACGGTGGCCCCTAGAGACAAAGCACCTACAAACCCTGAAGCACGTACAAACTCCAAAACACGTACAAACTCCAAAACACGTACAAACTCCAAAACACATAAAAACTCCAAAACACATAAAAACACGTACAAACTCCAAAACACGTACAAACTCCAAAACACATAAAAACACGTACAAACTCTGAAGCACGTAAAAACTCCAAAACATGTAAAAACACGTACAAACTCCGAAGCACGTAAAAACTCCAAAACATGTAAAAACACGTACAAACTCCGAAGCACATAAAAACTCAAAACACGTACAAAAGACAACAGAAGTACTCCAGGATGCTAGGGGCAGTGTTGAGCTTTTGTTACCTAGTGGCAGTGTTGCCAACTTAGCGACTTTGTCGCTATATTTAGCGAGTTTTCAGACCCCTTAGCGACTTTTTTTCTAAAAAAAGACGTGAAAGCGCCTATCGCTTTTACTCTCAACAAGCAGCGGGTGCTGTAACGCAGTCAGTTCTTCTTTTACTCTTTTACTCTTATGCTGTTTTGTGGATCACAAGGTTTAAAACTACTTATAAACACACACACACACACACACACAAAATAACTCCACCAGAGCGCCTATTTCGGGTCACTTTTGCCGGTCCAAGCCCGGGTAAAGGAGCAGGGTTGGAATTGTGACATTAAAAAAAAACAGTAATTGCTAAAAGAAATTTAATTTGTAGTTCTAAATAAACTCTAAATGCATTTAGGACGTTTTTTACTCACTTTATGTCTCTTCCACGATGTTATTTCTCTCTCCAACAACATAGGTTACAATTACATTAGCATGACCAATTATGCAAATTAGGCGATGACGTCATTTAGCGACTTCTAGCGATTTTTAGGACAACCAATAGCGATTTTCCTTACTGAGGAGTTGGCAACACTGCCTAGTACCAACAGCAAGTACCAACGACCGGATTTGGTGTGTGGTAATAACAGGTAAATGAACTTTTTTTTAAACTTATTTGACTATATATGAATGCTTGTGTATAAATACACAAACAATACACGCATGCTTTCAATTGTGTAATTTAAGTGATCTAGGTAGCTCTGTTTTAGAAGTTCAGTTCATGCTAGAAATGTGTTTTGGAGTTTGTATGTGCTTTTTGGAGTATGTACGTGTTTTGTCTCTAGGGGCCACCGCATATATTTATATATAAACATGTATAAATAAAACCACTTTTTTTTTTTTTACATTAGTAATTCCTTTTGTGCATAATTTTATATTATTGTTAATAATAAATAAATTAAAGCAACAAAACAACCTGAAGAGCCGGTTCGGAGCCAAAAGAGCTGGCTCTTTTTAGTGAGCCGAACTGAAAGAGCCGGTTCTCTTAAAAGAGCCGGAAATCCCATCACTACCCGACATACACCACCAACAGCACAGATAGCGCAGACGTAATGGCAGCGAGGTGTGATTGCGGGTGCCGCTCAGGTGCGTCCGCCTCCCCTGTAGCGGCGCTGCAGACGACGCCCCGCCGCACGCATTAACCAGGTAAAATACATATTTAGGCAGAATTTTGCAAATATCTATTTTTCCTTTTTTTTTTTTAGCAGCATAGTGCTTTTTGCCTCTTGAGAGGTCAGCTCAGCTAAAGGTTTGCTTGCAGCTATGGTGGCAATGATCAAAAGTGTGAGGGCTTAATTTACAAGAGCTGTGTGCCTATGAATGGCAAGTGTAGGTGTGTTTTCTCTTTCCAGTGCCCGTTTACAAATGGAATGCAGCAGCCCTGTGAAGTCTCTGTGTCCTGTGATGTGCTGCTTCATTAACCAGATTCAGGATGTGCATTTATCTGATAGACTGTTCGTCTGCTTTGCTGACAGCCATGTATAAAGCTTTACATAAACAGATACACTGCCACTGGATTTTGGAGGCCATTTCCCTAGCATAAAGTACCAAAGGTCTCTCGTTGCCTCAGTGTGTGAGACCACATACCACCAGGGAATGGCAGCCTTATTTAAAGGGTTTATATGAGTGATATCATCACAAACCCAGAGGGTTCATACGAGAGGCTGATCCAAAAGCAGACTCAAGAGCTGACTTACTTTTTGATCAAGCTTTATTTACACACCAAAACAAGGATTATCTGTACACGCGTGCACACACACACAAACACACACACATGGAGAGATTTCTGGCAAGCAGTTCTGAAAGAGAGGAAAGACTGCAGTGAGCTAAGACTTTATTACAGAAGGTAGCCGTGGTTTGGGGGGTGCAGGACTGATCTGATTATGGTCAGAACCAGTCTGCTTGAGGAGAGGAGGGCTGTAGAGGCTGTGCAAAGGGCCCAGGTTGGAGGTCGTTGAGTAGCGACATCATACTTTTTACAGTTTGGCTGAAGAAGGGAGGCGTTGACTGGCATTCAGTGGGCGCAACAGGGGAGGCCAGCAATTTGGATGGAGAGGAATTCTCCAGAGAAGCAGGGCTAATCAGAGTAGGAATGTTAGGAAAGGAGAATGTATCCGGCTGTGGAGTGGCAGGGAGGTGGTTAAGGAGTGACCACATGTCTTCCTGAATGTCAGCGAAACCAATAGGCTCTTTTTGGTGTTGAAAGAATGTGGCAGAAGAGGTAAATGATGTGGATAGAGACGTATATACAGGAGAAGCAGGGTTGGTCTGATTTAGGTGATGACCAGTGAGTGGAGAGGAGGGCTGCTGAGACTGCTCAGAAGTGAGGAGGGGGTCAAGCTGTTCCACCACTGACAGCAGTGCTTCATCAGTGTCACTGACAAAAGTGGCCTGGAGCTGGACGGGTGCAGCAGAGGAGGCCAGTGATGCAGATGGGGAGAAATCCACACGAGAAGCTGGGAGGACCGGATTTACTTGACACACAGGTGCATCAACTGTTGTCTGTGTGTTCTGCAGCTGCACACACGCTGACTGCTGATCAGGAAGGTTGGTAACAGCTGGCTGTCTCTGTGGCTGTTCAAGAGGCTCCTTCGCAACTGAATAGGAAGAAGATGGCTGTGTCTGAGCTGGCGTCACACAAAGCCTCTTGGCCTGTTGATCTTCCTGTTTAGGTTCATGTATGAACTGCATGTTAGCACTTTGGACATACGTAGTTTTCTTTGGTGGACCAGTCTGGATGTTCTGTGGCGTGACGGCATCTCTCGCTTTCAGCCTGATCAGAATATTTAGCTTGTTGTTCTTTTGAGAGAGAGACCTCCACTGAAGACAGACAATCATGAGAACCCACTGTCAGCATAGATAAATACTCAGCTACACTGTTACTACAGGACAGCTGGCACACATGCACAAACATGAGCATAAAGCATTAACAGATGCATAAATATATGCAGAGTTATGCTGGGCTTACACTGTGCGATTTTTTTCAGTCGCGCGATTCAGCTCCTGCTCAAACTGTACGATTGACTCGCAGGGGTTAGAAGTTCATAGGTCACGATGCAGGGTCTCACACTATACGACCCGATGCTCTGATGCGACCTGAGTGCTCACACTGTGCGTACATGCACAACACGTTGTGTTGTTGTTTCCGGAAGAAGAACCCGGAAGTCAACCGCCAATAAACAAGAAGAAGAATCCGGAACTGGGGAGATTGTCATCCGAGAAATTTGAAAATGCTCACCAAAGAGAAACGCGCTGCCTTAGCAATGTGTGCCATTCTGTGTGCAGAAAGATCTAAAAATAAAAAGCGACTGCGTGTATGGACAAGGAAATGGCTTGGAAAACGTGGGCAGTACGGTCTGTCAATTCTACAACGAGAACTGGAGGTAAGCAGCAACAGCTAAATTGCACTTACCTACAGGACTTTATCTGCATGATGATGGGTAAATGTTTGAAGACATCTGATGCTTCTACTTTCAGTAGGCAACATTTAATTTTAGCCTATTAGTATTTTATTTAATTGGATTACTGGCCATTAACTACAGTACTTTTACATTTTACTTGAGTAGCATTCTAGTGAATGACTTGAACATCTACCAAAGTGATTTTTGGGACATCTTTCTGCTTTATACAACATTGGTTAAATATCAGTCCGACTCTTTAATTATCAATAACATTCAACCACTATTATGTCGCTTTGTTCTTGTGTGTGTTCTTGACTTTGACTTTGTTCTGTGTAAACAGGTAGATGATATGAGGGGTTTTCGGGACCTTCTCAGAATGTCTGTAGAGGACTTTAACTATCTACTGGAGAGGGTTAGTCCTGTTATCATCAAGAAGGATACACACCTCAGGAAGGCCATCAGCCCCAGGGAAAGGCTTTCAGTTACCCTACAATTTTTGGCAACAGGCAAGTGTGTGGACATGAAAATTCATACTACATAAGCTGCTACTACTGCATTATATTCTACATCTGTCACCTAAAATCTGTCTCTCTACGAAGCTGCATCCATGTCCACTATCCACCTGACATTATTTAAGACACTTTGTTCTATTTGACAGGTGAAACCTTCAACTCATTAAGTTTCCAGTATAGGATTGGAAGCACCACACTGAGCACGATTGTCATGGAAACATGCACAGCTCTTACCTGTGCACTGCATGAAGATTACTTGAAGGTAATTTTGACAGAAAATACATTACCCATGCTCACACTATTGAAAGATTGACTTGCACATTGTCAAAAACGTCCTATCAGTTTATACAGCAAGTTTTCACCAAAAACAATTCTGAGTCACAAAATGTATTTGTTCAGTCTTTGTTACATGTGTATATAAAAAAGTAAAGTGAACTCATAGTGTGACAGTGACTTGAATGTATGGTTAAGAAAGGAAATCATGAATTCACCAGAGATTCTTTTTGCTGTATCACTTTCTACTTGTCTTTCACAGACACCATCAACCGAGTCTGAGTGGAAGGCCATTGCCAGAGACTTTGCAAACAAGTGGCAATTTCCACACTGCCTGGGAGCTATAGATGGTAAACACATCTTCATCCAACCCCCTCCCAAGAGTGGCAGCATGTATTTTAACTACAAGTCCAGGTTTTCCATCATTCTTATGGTTGTTGTTGATGCCAATTACAAGTTTGTGTATGCAAGCGCAGGGACACAAGGTAGGGTCTCTGATGCAGGAGTGTTTGCCCATTCAGACCTGAAAGAAGCAATGGACACAGGCACACTGAACTTTCCCCCTGCTGATACCCTGCCAGGCACTGATGCTATGATGCCACACATGCTAATTGGAGATGATGCTTATCCCCTCCGACCAGATCTCATGAAACCATATCCATTTCGAAACCTTAACACTGATCAGAGAATATACAACTACCGTCTGTCCAGAGCACGTCGCGTTGTGGAGAACGCTTTCGGAATTTTGGCGAATCGCTTCAGAGTGTTCAGAACAACAATTTGCCTGGACCCAGACAAGGTTGTCACCATTACCTTTGCGTGTCTTTGTCTGCACAACTATCTCCGGGACCACAGATCTGACGCCTATGTACCACCTGGCTATGTGGATTCTGAGGATGCCAACCACCAGCTGGTTGAAGGAGCATGGAGAAGGGAGGGAGAGCTTCAGTCAGTTTCAATGGGCCTTGCACGGAACCCCTCAGTGGAAGCAAAGAAACAACGAGATGTCCTTTGCGAGTACTTTGTCTCACCTGCAGGGAGTGTTTCATGGCAAGAAGACATGGTGTAGGAAGACAGAAGGGTTTTTTTGTTTGTTTTTTTGTTTAAATTGCCTTGTTTACTTTCCAAAATTTACTAAATAAAAAAAAAAAATCCCTTTGTAAATACTGACAACAATAAATCTACCTCTGGGAAATTGCAAAAATGGTTTGCTTTATTACATAAATACAAAAATATCTTCCATCAAATTGTGCAAATAGTTCTGCAACACTCCACAAAATTGAGGTACGAAAGACACATAGTAATAGTGTCACCAAGAAAATTCTAATGTACAATTTCAATTAACTGTTGGAACATTTAAAACATTTGAATGAAGCTGTAATTTCAATGGACTGTGTTTACAGCAGGAACTAGTAAACTCGAAAATATTCTTAGATATAACTGTTTGAAATGTATTATTTAAGTTACTCAGAGTTGAGCATTTTCAGAAAGGACATTGGCTGGGTTGATGGGGCCTGGCAGTCTGGGGGGGGGGGGCTGGACCTGATGAGGTTGGGTGGGATACCAAGGTGGCCTAACCTGCGAACCTGCAAATTGAGAATGGTGGCCTCCCTGCTCAGCCTCCTGTGTGTCATAAATCATGTTCATGATGTTTCTCTTGAGTCGCAGCTGTAGAGCTCTGTCCTTTATGTTTCTCAACTCTGAGGCTACTTGTTGGCCAAACAGCTCCTCAGAATCTGCATTAGATGCTGATAGCGTTTGCTGGACCTGCTGAAGCAGGGAAAGTTTGGTCATCTCAATGCTGTGCTCTGTTGATTTTGGTGCATGTTTTTGCACTCTAGGTCTTTTAACAAGCTGACCTGTGGACTCTGAGATTGGTGGACTGTTTGAGGTGTTTTCCTCTTCCTGGCTCACTGAAACTGGGCTAGTGGTGTTTGAAGACATAAGGACATCTGCTTCAATTCCCATAGTGGACCGATCCTCATCTCCCTCCTCTGTTGCGCCTATGTCCTCTGACTCTGTTCCAAGCTGTAGGAAACTGTACCAAAAGCAGACAAAGGGAAAGTGATAAAGATCTAAACAGTATTAGTTACATCAGACACTAATTTTACACTGTATACTTTGTGGCATTTATTTTACTAAAAACATTTCAACTGAGAATTACCTTTGACATCATTCACCACAAATATCTCGTCAAAAGGTGTGTGTATCTGTGTATGCTTTTAAACTACTTGGTTATGAACTTACTCTCAGAGTGGACTCAGTCTGTCTATGGACAACATGTGCCTTCAAGAAGTCCAAATGTTTTAAGATCCAGGTCTGTTTGGGAGTTGGTGGTTTCTGGCCACTGCCACTAGGTTTCGGTTTTAGCAGTTTGCCATACTGCGTCCGAAGTGATGCAACCCGGGTTTTCACCTCATTCACTGAAAAATTTACATTAACATGTACTTTTTATTTAAATAGTTCAGATTCAAAGCTCTCCTCATACTAAAGTTAAAACTGCAGTTTGAGAGAGTTTTTACTTGGAAATTAATTATAAAAAAAAATATTTCTGATAGTCGATTTATAGGGTTTTACATCGGTCTCTTTCTCTCCCTCTCTTTCACTCAGTCACAAACACCACTACCACCATCAACTTTGCTAAATTGCTAATGACAAAAAATTACCAGGAAGCTGCAATTGGGCAGCAATGTCCACCCAACTCCTGTCACGTTTGTTGCGGTCATGGTAATTTTTTGAAGCCACATCAAAAAGGCTCGGATGAGCTTGCCAAAGTTCAACCAGTTGTGCCTCCATCGCTTGTATCCATACAATACGCTGCGCTGCCATGCTACTCCGTCTTTTCGCCGACGTTTATGTGTTTGCGCATGCGCAGTGTGTGAAGCTGTGGTGAGCTGGTCGTGAGGTGTCAATCGCTCCTTGTTACCCCACGTATACTACACGACGCACGATGAAGGCCAAAATCGGGCCGATCGCCAAAACGGTCGCACGACTCAAAAATCGGCTCAAAATGGGCCAAAAATCACACAGTGTAAGCCCAGCATTACACACTTACCCTCTTTGCCACAACTGCATTTACGGCTGCACTGCCAGTTATATTCAGTTCCGCCGTCATCTTTGGCCTCTGCTCCTTCAGGTAAATCATGAAGGCGTTTGGCGGCTTCTTTATGTACAGCCGGTCCGCATCCTGCTGGGCTTCACATTTCCTTTTTCTACAGGAATAAAACACAGAGTCAGAGCACATGTTAGCATTGTGTACAGCTGTGCGCAAAGTAGTTTAAAAACATGAGTAAAGCTGTGAAACTGAATGTAAGGAGGCACCATTAAAGGAAGCTGATTACAATAATTCGCACAAACATCTGCAGATGAAAGACAGACAGATTCCTGCAGATCACTGACACAAAGCACCACAGAAACTTACTTTGGAGGGACTGGAACACCGTGCCTACACAGATGCAGAGACGGATACGAGATAACAGAGCTTATGAAGATACAGATGTTCAGCAGCTGTGTTCACTGGTGTGTTTGTGTGTTTTACGTACAGTTCTCCAGCAGGATGCAGGTACTGGATCATGTTTTGTGGAATCCCGAGCACATTACGCTTGAAACACACAAAACACACAACCGATGATGAGAAAAGCTGAATGCTGTGATCTATCCACTCGGTGTAGGAAGTGATCAGTGGGAGGAGAAGATGTGCATAAAACTACATTCATACATAGCTGGACTTTGATCTCCTGCGTTATTCTTTGGAATTATGTTTCACTGGCAGCGACTAAGTTTACTGTTCAGCATTTTAGAGTCAAATAAAACTTTTTCTTTCATGTGGACTGAAGAATGCAACAGTTTTAAGCATCTTTATCAATAAAACTTCAATGAGTCCTGTCACTACCTCTGGGTGTCTCAGCTGTCCCTGGCTATCTGTCCCTGGCTGACTGTAGAGGTGAGCTGGTGCTGAGACCATGAGTGGAACCAGCTGCTGATACACAGGAGGAGCTGGTTCTGGGAGGATGTTGCTAAAGAATCCTCCAGTCTGAGGATCTGATGCTGGCTGAGGGGGAGCAGGTGTCCCAGTGGGGAAAGGAGGGAGAGGCAAAGGGTAGGATGTTTGCCCCAGAATGCCAACTTCAGGAGTGGAAGGCGCTTCTTCCCACTGCACTGTTTCCAAAATATAATTGTTTGGGTCCCTGAGGTCCATTTTAAAGACAGACGGGTTGAGGGGGTCGCTCAGAAGAATGGAAAACTGCGTCTGTCTAAGATCCTGTGGCACACACAATTATAAAAGGTTTTGCTCTCTTTAGACTGCGTTCTTACATCTCATATAATACAGAACTAAACTAAGGACAAGTATGTGGGAACAAGGTGTGAGTTAACAGTTAAAATCAGTTAGAGCGAATGTCATATTAAAATTGATATTTACTGATGATAAGATATTTAAAAGTGTTATATTTGTACTAATTCAAACTAAACAGAGAAATACAAAAAACTAACAAACTAATTAACACCCTGTTAACCGTCATGACTTCACTGCATTTATATAACAGCAACTGTTCTTGCGTTTGTAACACAAACATTTTATATATTCAAGAATCTGTAATTCAATAACACTGACAAGGTACATGAGCACTTAGAATTTGATGATTTAAACAACATTAAATTTTGTTTACTTTTAATTTTGCATCAGCTTAGCCAGTTACGACATTAAAATAATGACTTTTGTGATTTAAAACCTGATCTTAGAACAATGCTGGGTCATGTGTGATGTGTCATCGTATGAGGTGTTACATTTTGACTTAATTCTGCTCAATTAAGTGTTTTGATCTTTCATTAAATATGGCAACTTTGTGTTGTGCTGCAAGTTGAAACCCACTGTCCTCATGAGCACAGTATCTAACAACTCACCTGAGAAAACTGATTGAATTCAGCTGGACACAATGGTTTTCAGTGGGAGAAATGTTTCATCACTCATCTGTGACACTGGAGAAGTCACTTGAATGAGTGACAAAACAATTTTCCTTGGAAACATCCAGGGGAACTAAACCTTCGGGCATATCCTTGCCTGTAATTCATTCATCAACAAATGTTTGTTATGTATAAATCTTTTTTTTCAAGTTCTTGTCTCTCTTGGTTTAATTTTAGTCTTTGCAGCATCTCAGAAGAAAACCACTGTAAACTAGCTTGTCCCTGCGGGCGGTTTATCCTTCAAGCTCGGGTCCTCTACCAGAGGCCTGGGAGCTTGAGGGTCCTGCGCAGTATCTTAGCTGTTCCCAGGACTGCGCTCTTCTGGACAGAGATCGCCAATGTTGTTCCTGGGATCTGCTGGAGCCACTCGCCTAGCTTGGGAGTCACTGCACCTAGTGCTCCGATTACCACGGGGACCACCGTTACCTTCACCCTCCACATCTTCTTGAGCTCTTCTCTGAGCCCTTGGTATTTCTCGAGCTTCTCGTGTTCCTTCTTCCTGATGTTGCTGTCATTTGGAACCGCTACATTGATCACTACGGCCGTCTTCTTCTGTTTGTCTACCACCACTATGTCCAGTTGGTTAGCCACCACCACTTTGTCCGTCTGTATCTCAAATCAAATCAAATCAAATCACTTTTATTGTCACATCACATGTGCAGGCACACTGGCACAGCACATGCGAGTGAAATTCTTGTGCGCGAGCCCCACAAGCAACAGAGATGTGCAAACACAACAACACAAACGAGCAAAATACAAGAATGGCCAACCTGAAACTAATAAATATATGTACAATATATAATAGTGTATGCATTTCTGGATGTGTATACTAAATATTTTCCTACGTGTGTGTGTGTGTGTGTGTGTGTGTGTGTGTGTGTGTGTGTGTGTATATACACATTTTTACAAATTAAATAGTAAAAAAAAAAAAAAATAATAATAATAATAATAATAAAATATATAAAATATACAGAGTTGAATATGTGCAGAACAAGTGGCATTTATATACAGTGTGGACTAGAGCAGGGCGATATGGCCAAAAATATTTATCACGATATATATTTGAAAATTTGCGATAACGATATAACCGACGATATAATTGATGCGAGACAAAATACAACTCCACAACATTACTAGCGCAAAAAGACAACCTTCCATTTATTTTCACTTAAACAAGAAGCTGGTTTTTATGTACATTAAAGCTTTATAAAAATGTAACAGTGCAAATGCAAATTCCTTGCTGAAAGTTTAACCAAAAGGCATTTCCAGTAGAAATGGGCTGACATATCCTGAGCATAACCATGTATAATATCCACTGAAGTTAAAAAGAGGTGCTTTGCAACATTAAACTGCAGTGTGCAGTACGTATTTTTCGGACCATAAGGTGCACAGGATTATAAGGCACATTAAGCGAAACAAAGCAGTCAGATAAATCAAACTTTATTAAACTCATTCTTCTTGCTTCCTCCACTTCTGTACCATTGATTCATTAATATTGAATTCTCTGGCAGCTGCTCTATTCCCATGTTGTTGCAGTATATTAATGACTAACCTCGTATTGTGGATGGATTATCTCAGTTGTTCTCCTGACTGAAGTTTGGTCCGTTTACAGCATCCTGCCATGCGATTGCATTTGTCTCTAACCATGAAGAACCTTCACGTTAACTTTTATAAGTGGAAAAGTGTTAGTGTTGGTCCTCCAGCTTCACTGTTTATGTTATGCTAACATAGCTGTGTCGCTAGCGATCACGTAGCACATCATTATATACCAGCTAGCCCAACTTCAGTAACCCTACAAACGTCACTGCTGTTTAGTTTCCTGTCTTCATTTATGTTGGAAGTGATAGCAGAGCTGTACGTGTGATTTTTTTTCAGAAATCTCTCAGTCAGAACATGCTATATCATGCTTAGGTAACTAGCGAAACTAGCGAGCTAACTTCCGCTAGCTTCCTGCTAACTTCTAACTCCGTTAAATGTAATAACTTTTGTTTTCATGGATGCCTGGAAGTTAAACTTTATAGTTACACCTGGTAAAGCAGCAATGCTGATCGTTTTATTAAAGATGAAAGAATTTAGACAGTTTTTAACTCTAAGTGATGCTGCAGTGTTGTTTGACCTGAAACATACGGAGTTTAGGACCCAGATTACTCCCAGATTTAAGAGCATCTTAGTCCGACAAATATGACAATAACAACGGCCGCTTGCATGTTCTGCAAAAAAATGTGCTTTGTTGTGTATCTGACGGACAAACACCAAACCAGTTCCACATCACGGAAGTTGCACCATTTTTACAAACCAATTCTGGTTCATCTGTTTCACTCAACAATCGGCCATGTGCGTATGAAAACAAAGGCACTGCGCATGCGCGTTTTACTCCCATTCTATCGCGATATTTCATTTTCCTATCGTTGCCTAACATTATACCGGTATTACCGTGAACGGTATAATATGGCCCAGCCCTAGTGTGGAGTGCATAATGTTGAATCTGGAAGTCCTACAAGATCTTAGCTCGGTCATTCTCCACCACCCTTGAGGGCGTCTCCCATTTTGACCTCGGAACTTCCAGATGTTTCTGTATAAACCATAATAGACATAATAAAATTCTTCCACTGCCCAAAGACAGAGGTCATCTATTCCCCCAACAGATTATTGACTCCTGAATGCTCATGCATGGTGTTAGACAAGATCTTCATGCCTTCCAACGCTCTGGACACGGATCCATCAGGGGCTGCATTGTTAGGTGTTAGGTTTATGTGGTTGATTGTCATTTATGCTTAGAAATATTCACTCATATATGCTTAGAGTTTTATAATCAATTGTATATTGATAGAGGTTTGATCCTTAGCAGCCTGTAAAGACTCTGTGTGGCTTCCAGAGTGTTCTAGCATACACAATCACATCCTGGGGTCACGAGAAGAGGTCGTACTTTCTTTTTTTGTTTTATGGCAGGATAAACATATCTGTCTGTTTTAGTCTAAGTGCCTTTTGTTTAGATGAACTGCTGGACTTCCAGACCAGCAGAATTAGGGAAGTCATTTATGGGGTCTTGACCACACACACACACACACACACACACACACACACACACACACACACACACACACACACACACACAGACGGTACCCTTTGTTCATGTGTACACCTATGTAAGATATCCTATGTTAATGAACCTATGAATATTCATGTAACCTCAATAAAAGAGCAGTGTTACGAGGGAGTAGACGAGAGCAACTGAGGTCAGGCGAAGGAACGGCGCTCGTCCAGTCCTCTCCCTCATGCATGAGTAACACAAAGAACTTTGCTTTTCCTGTGTAGTAGAACTGTGTCGTTCCAGCAGTGGGCCTCTGCTTGACAGACCCATCATTAATTGGTCCTTCGAGCCGGATCCCTAGAATTGACTTTCACCGAGGGGAAAAAGAGACACGCCGAAAGATGATTGATGATTGACGAGATTCGAGATTAATGCAAGAGCAACACCAAGTAAGTACAAAGAAGAGCGCTGTAGCTGCGTGGGTTCACGCGAGCACGGTCGCACGGTTTAACGCGGACTTGAGCCGTGCGGTTAATCGCAGGCTTATAAAAAAAAAGAGAGCGACGGCTCCTTAATTGCGCGGCCGTACTCACGTGAGTACGGCCGCGCAGTTTTACGTGGGCCTATGCCGTGCGGTTGCAGCTCAGTGACTGCGCGGGTAAACGCGAGTCCAGGAGCTCAACAGCCATGTGGGTTCACGCATGCTAGGAAAAGTTATAGGCCTATTTTGTGTTTGTGTGAATGACTGCGGAGCAGGCGTGGTCTGTGGCACCGGTTTTGTTATTATCATGGGTTCCCGAGCAAGTAAGACTGCCTCACAGGGAGACGACACATTTATGCAAGAATTCACGGCAGCGTGAAGTATTTATATTGTCATAAACAATGTGATTTTGAGGGTAAACTGGTTACTGGACAACAGTGTTGGGCAAGTTACTTTGAAAAAGTAATTAATTATAGTTACTAGTTACTTATTCAAAAAAGTAACTGAGTTAGTAACTGAGTTACAATATTCTAAAAGTAATTAATTACTCGAAAATTAACTATTGTGTTACTTTAAAGAAATGTTTAACCCTCTGGGGTCCAGGGTATAATTGGCCATTTTTAACTACTTTTGATGTTTCCTCTACATTTCACCTTTAAAAACTATTTACTTTCCCTTGTTTGGTATCATCCTTTTCAGCACAACCTCATGTGTCTGAATTTACAGTCATGTTTTCATTTTGACATACTGTATTAACACAATTGATTTAAAATCAAACAAAAACCATAAAATCAGAGTAGAAAAAGTTATATTTTTTACTGTAACAACCACAAACATGTTTAATGAATCATATTTTATAACTTTAAATGCAAATATAAATGGTCAATTTTAAAATCCTGTGCACAAGTTTTGCAAAAAACAAACTTATTTGCAGTCATTTACCTTTTACCTTGATTTTTTAAAATAACCATTTCAAACTATTCACAGAACAATCTACGGTGGCCCTGAAGTGCAAATCACACCAACAAATTGCTAAACACAACAACAAAATCGAGAAACAAAAAAAACAAATGGAGAATCACAAAAACAAAACTGAGAATCACAAAAACAAAATTGAGAAGCACAAAAACAAAACTGAGAATCACAAAAACAAAATTGAGAAGCACAAAAACAAAACTGAGAATCACAAAAACAAAATTGAGAAGCACAAAAACAAAACTGAGAATCACAAAAACAAATCAAGAAGCACAAAAACAAAAGAAGAATCACAAAAACAAATCAAGAAGCACAAAAACAAAAGAAGAATCACAAAAACAAATTGAGAAGCACAATTACATTAAGAAAACCGGAAAGGGTAGGTACCAGTCGGCAACAGGAGACATCACTGATTGGATGTCCGCGCTGTTCATCTTTGGAACCGGAAGTTACTCTGCCTGTGGCGCATTTTTTTCAAACATGAACATTAGCGGTGACCCAAATATAGCTGTCGCTATTCGAGAATATTTTGATTCAGGACATACATACGAGGTGATACTGGATATGCTCAAGTGTAATCATGACATTGCAATTAGTATGCGTACACTGAAAACGCATTTAAAAGAATCTGGACTGTACAGACGAGGCAACTATTCTCCACTTCCTGAGGTGAGGCGTGCCATTTTGGCCGAGCTTCGAGGACCAGGACAATTGTTTGGATATCGGACCATGTGGCAAGTTCTCAAACAAAAACACAAGCTGCGTGTCAAGCGTGATGTAGTTATGAGGCTGTTGAGACAACTAAATCCTCAAGGAATCGCTTTGAGAACTCGAAGGAGGTTCACAAGACGCACGTATCACTCCATGGGGCCCAATTACATATGGCATGTAGATGGCTATGATAAACTGAAACCCTTTGGCTTGGCCCTGTCAGGATGTATAGATGGCTTTTCAAGAAGACTGATGTGGCTTGTGTGTGGAGCAACAAACAACAACCCGGCTGTTATAGCTCACAATTATATAAACTGTGTAAAGAGTCTTGGTGTGATACCAATGAGATTACGAACAGACTTCGGGACTGAGAATGGGACTATGGCAGCAATACAGTGTACCCTCCGTCATGCGCACACGGACTATTATGCTGGATCGTCAAGCCACAGTTACGGATCATCTACTGGGAATCAGCGCATCGAGTCATGGTGGTCTTATTTCAGAAGAGGAAGGTGGGTACATTTGTGTCTGGTAGGTGTAAGCTACAGTGAAAGCTGATCAGATCGTTTTTTTTTACATGCATTTAAGAAAATAGAGTAGCGTCCTGCTGGATGTGTTGAAAAGTTGGATGAGATAGACGTTAACAGCCGTCACTTTATTGCAGGAACTCAAAATGGTCACTGTCAGCTGTTGTGCCGAAATGAGCATGCTTGCCTAGATTTAACGACGCCAATACAAAATGAAAAACTCAGACCAAACTCTCCACTCCTCACAATCAACACACAGAACAGAGTGAAAAGAATACAGCATTTTTAACAAGAACATTACTGCAGGGTCGCTACAATATTTATGGAAAACTAATATGCATTACTTTGTTTGACATCCATTTGTGGCATGTTTTAAATGGGACCAAAATGTAACAAACCCTATAAAATGACCAAGAACAAAGCTAAATTGATTCTTAAATATTAATTATATACCCAGGTCTCAGTTTTGGATGGACTTGTTTGGAGACCTAAGAGACTCTGGAAACTTAAATGGAAGCCACGAACACCAATGCTTGCTGAGATTCTGCTTCAGAGGGGTTCTACAGAAAGACCTGGATGAATGCAAAGACCTCTGGAACAAACACAGGATCCGGCCAAGCAGACTTGCATCGTGTCCAGGGGGGATTCCAAACAAACTCTATCTCTTGCCTCACAGGTATTTGAGTTCTTAACAAAATGAATTAACCTTTTGCATCAAACTAAATGCAAGGTGTTGTTATTGCTTAAGTTGGTTAATATATATTCATAATTTTACACATAAGTATGATACAGCAGTTTATAACATGTCACTGCATGCGTTGATTTATATAGTTCCATATTGTCAGCAAAAAATCCTTCACTGTTCTATTTTCATTTTGCAGATATGGTTCAAGAGACTGTGGATTTGCTGTTGAGGAGATGGAACTGGATGTGTTTCCCGAGGAGGGGCTACCGGTTGGATTGTGTGGTGATCCAAACATTGAGGAATATTTACAACAGGCTGTACAACAAAACACACTGCAGCAGCCACAAGACTGGGAATCGGCCACAGAACTGTATTTGGCCCTGAAGGACATAGCTGGGTTTTAGATACCAACTGAACTTCAGTTTGTAATGACATTTGTCAGAGTTACTCTGACGAAGACACACACTGTGTCGAAACGTTAGTTTCTTTCCTTTTTTTGCACCTAATAAAACCTTTGGACTTGAGTGCTCCAGCCCTTCTGTTTTTCCTTCATTTTTTTAATGTTAGTAGTGTTTCCTTTCCCTCTTGCTAAATTGAATATAATATTGTTCATAATATACAGCAACTGGCATGAATTTAAATATTAACATTTAACCACAAGGAAACATTTACAATTTTCTTTAATAAAACCATTTACAAATAGTGTCCAGCATTTCTGTCACTTTTCCAACATACACAATATTAAGAAAAAACAACTAAATGTTTAACAATATGGAAGTTGCTTATCACATGAATGTGTTAGGTTCAGCTGCCGTTGGCACACTACTTAACAGGGTAACTCAGTAACTGTAACTTGATGACCTTGCTGATTTAAGAACATCCAAATCCTGGAGCATTTTGAATTCCAAAGTCCATGTTGGCCTTAAAGATGCCATATGAGTCACAGATGGGTAGCTTCAGAGTATTTGCACAGGTGTTTGCAACTGGAAAAGGCGAATCACTTAAAAACTGGATGCATGGTGGTGGTGTCATTCCTGCCGGTGGAACTGCTGTCAGCCCTGTGGCAAACATCATCAAATCTTCCAGACACACTGCTGTTGCCTTCTCTGAAAGAAGAAAGTAAACACTGTAGTACATTACAGAAAATTAATTTCCTTACCTCTCCTTTCATAAAACTATAAACAAATAAAAACGGCCATTCAAACCTTCACAATCAAGGAGATAATCTGCCCAAAAGCCAAGTGTTAGGACCTCCTTATGCCGCTTGTTGCTTCCTGCTGGGCTGAGATCTGGTCTGAACATGCTCTCCAGTTCTGAAGCAGTCAGGGCCTTTGCAGAGAAGCATAGGAGTGGGGCCAGCACACTGGAATGTTTTTGCAGTGCACTTAAAAAATTCAGACTTTCCAGTCCATCTTTAAATCTGCAAAGGATAGACAAATAACTAATAATTGGTTTATAGCTATGACTATTGCAGTCTTCTAAATTGTGTTTAAATGACTTTACCTACTAGATCTTTCATTATAAATTTGGACAGATTTCAAATGCATACACAAAAATAATTAATAGTGCTCATAAATTAACTGTGACAGCAAAAAAAGAAGAGCTCATTGGGATTTCAGCATTTAAAAAAAAAAAATAGTGCTTTCACACTGGAATAAACAAGTGTGTCGAAAGGGATCACCTCTTTTTATAAATAACTGAAAAATTAATCATGTTGCATGACTGATTATTATGGGTCATTGTGAACAATAAATGTATACTAAATTAGAGTTCTAGTGTCAAAAGGTTAATAGCGTGCAACAGTGGCTCAGGAATTAAGTTGTTGTTCATCAGATCACCGGATGCTACCGAATCAGTTTTTTCATATACATCTGAAGGTCTGAAAATGTCAGTGGCTGCTGTGATGAGCAACTGGCCATCCTGAATTTAAAAGGAGTAATGAGTTTACCGTTGAATGACACTTTGGTTTCTTTCAAGGATGTACCATCTGAGGTATTCCTCCACAAATGCTTGTTTCTCACAAGGCTTGACATTTCTGAGGCATCCAGCAGTTTGGAAGATTGTGCTGTTTTGCAAACTAAGATTATGCAAAGACTCCTCTGATTCAGCTTTCAGGACCTATAAAAAAAAATAAAATAAAAAAAAAGTTTTACTGTAAGAAAAACAAAAATAATTTTCACTACTTTTACGATTCATTCAAACATTGGATTAAAAAAATAATCAATTTGTTATTTCACTTGTGTTGTTGGGAGGTGGAAATCTGTCCTTTCAGATTACAGAATCTACCTTGAACCTACTTTCAAGATATGATCCAACACGGATAACTGTTATCCTGATTTAATCTTTTAAACTGGCCCCAAGTGTCTTCTAAGTAAACCCATTCCCTGAGCCTAGGTAATTTTCTACCTGATGTAGAACTTTTGTGATCTCCTCATCTTGCACATCTTCTACAGTGGCGCTGAAACTCTGATTCCCTGTGATGTGGTTGACCAGGTTCTTGGAGAGGAAATGTGGTGCTGGTCCCCCATGCACAATGGATACAGCGATCATCTTTCCTGCTAAAAAGTACTCATCTTGCCTGGCAGCTGTAATACAGGGCACATAATTATCATGGTTAATTGCTATTAAATATGCTAATGAAAAAAATAAGCCAATTTTTATTAAAATTTCCATTGTAATAATTACGGAGAAAACATCCACCTCTTGAATTATATACAAGATAACGGCTCTCTGGAGGTCCATCAAAGATGGGGCGATTTCTCAGACTGCCCATAAGAAGTGTGAGGAATTCACGCCTCGGGCCACCTGTATCCAAACCGTCTTCAAAGCTGCCAGCATCATCATTAAACTTGATGAACATGTCGTAGTTGTCAGAGTATGTGCTGCGTCGAAATCCTCTAACAGCTCCATCCCATACAGCTGACCTTGATATATTGAACCTGCTGACCTTCTTGTGGTCAAGTTCCAGTGCCAAATTTGCAATAATTTCATGTGCCTCCAAATTGGTGTCTCTAAAAAAAAAAAAAAAGGGAAACTTATTTTTTAAAGGTGTATATACTTCTCTCATGATTGCATGATGTCTTGTACAGAACAAGATGGCGGTTAATTGGATTCAAATGTTTAAATTACTAACACAGGTTCTTCTGGGGGCTCAGCTTTGGCTTCGTTAGGAGTAGGATCTTCATCATCAATCACAATCGGTTCAAACAGCTGTGTGTAGTTTCTGCAGAGTGAAAACATGTACACAAAGTGTAGATGCAAAAATACAAATGCATAAACATGCAGTTCCACTTTTATAGAATGATTCTACTATTTATTTTTCTGAAGAATCAAATGTAAAAGAGTCAAACTACATACATTTATAATAATTGTGTGTATATATTTTGTGCAAACCTCTGGAATAATTACTCAAGATACAACGCACCTGTAACAGGAGCTCTCGACAGTGAGGCATTCAGTAGTGCCTGTATCGTTTTCTTCTTCCAAATCTATGACCTGGAAATACAGAAAAGAGGATGAATGAAAATTCATATTTGACCAATTGATAATTATTTTAATATAGGGAGCCTAAGTCCCCTCCCCTTCTGGTCTGCTCGTGGGTCCCTGAACAAAAGAAAAATGAATGGAAGTGAATGGAGCTATAAAAGTTATTTTCTGGTCTGCTTTGCCTTACTCTCTGAATCACACATATGTTGTACTTCAATTTAAATAATAAATAATTGTGTTTCGACTATGTCTGTAATGTAATTTGAGATTTGTTAGCTTGTAAAAATTTGTCCTTAAAATGACTACAAGTCAGATGTCGCAAATATGATGTCGCCTCAGAAGCTTTTCTCCCCCAGCGTAGCTGCTAATTATCACATGGCCAGATTTATAGTGGTTTTCTCCACATCATCCTGGAAGAAGGATTCGAAGCTCGCTAAACAAAACTAAGCTTTTCCTCTTCTCTGTGTCTGGTTCGATGATGTCAATTTTGTGAGACGAACATTTACATTTCGCCACGTCTTTTCAAACAAAACATAAAATAACCTTTGCCACCTGTCGCTTAAGCACTTTTTGGCATCAAAATGTGTTTATATACTTCACGGACATCATATTTTAAATCCATTATACACATCAAACGGGATCAGAAAATAATTTTTATTGGCTCATAGACTCCTATTTTTTTAGCAGTATGGGACCCATGGTCCGGAAGTAGATGGATGTACCTTAGGTTTCCTATCCCAATAGATTATCTAAAGGTACAGTAAGTAAGAATGAAATAATAAATCCTGTGGTCAAATTTGTGTACTACAGTCTATCTTTATAAACAAACGAGTGACTCTCCCTCCTCCCGTTCCATGAGTTTCATGGCTACGGATCAGCGCCAGAAGATTCTAGATGACAAAGACGAGTCATACACAGTTAGTTTCAATGTAACCTTCCTTCCAACATGATTGAGACATTAGACTGCTTTGTGATTATTTCACTTAGTGTACCTTTAAGGGGTGGATGTTATAATCTATTGATAGTATGAAAATTGATGATGTGAAATGCATTGTATAATAACAATGAATGTAATAAGCAAACAGTGAATCGTCATCTAATTGCAAAGTAAAGGCGGTGGAGATTGTCTGCTGCACTGTTTTACTAATAAAATAGTTTTTTACCTGTTGTACTTCATTAGCAAGCACAAGATCCCCAGCACCCTTCCTTAGAGAACAAAGAAAAGCATTATTGTTGTGTACTGTGAAAATATTAATTGACACTTTGAAAATATTTAAGCATCTTGATTAACAAACAAGCAATACAAGTATTATGTAGTCCATGTTCCAAAAACCATATACAGAATGAATGACTGTGTGTTATACTTGTATAACTATGCATGTGACAAATAAAGAACCTTGAACCTTTAACCTTGACAAAAGTGTATATCTCATTAATACAAAAGTTTAGGCAAAAAACAGTAAAAGATTACATGTTCTTAAAATATCACTTACTCATATTCTGCCGCTTTCTGTAAAGGACTGCTTTCATGTTGAAGTTCCCATGGCTGAAACAAACAAACAAACACACGCACGCACGCGAGCGAGCACGCACGCACGCACGCACACACACACACACAAAATGTATTTCACATATAACTATTAACTGTTTTACTGAACTGAGGCAAATGGTGGTGGCTAAACAACAAGAAAACTCTATAAAAAAATTTTTAATTGTACTTACCAGTGTATCAGCAAGATCAAACTCAGAGGGCCTTTTAATAACAATCTCGGGGTCAGAGTCAGACAAGTCTGAGTTTTCTCCAACTACAAAACATGAAAACAAATCAAGCTAAGCAAACTAAATTCATACTAATGCATGAAACTTTATTTGATCATGAATAATAGATTAATACGAAAGGCATAAAGTTAGCATTTAAAAATCATGACTCAGTAGATCCAAAAATGGCTGAATTTCATGTTTCCAGGAAGAAACATAACATATACAAGCTAATTTAGGCAGCAATGGTGGCAGAGGAGTTAAAAGCCCGCCCTGTAATCAAAAGGTTGAAGGTTTGAGCCCTGCTCAGTCTGTCACAGTCGTTGTGTCCTTGGGCAAGACACTTCACCCTCCATGCCAGGTGGTGGTAGTGGGAGGGATAGGTGGCATCTGTGTACAGCAGCCTTGCTTCAGTCAGTGAGTCCCAGGACAGTTGTGTCCACATTGTAGCTAATCACCAGCAGTGTGTGAATGTGTATGGGTGAATGACTGGTTTTGTTGTGAAGTGTCTTGGGGGGGTTGTAGAACCCTAGAAGTTGCTATATCAAATACAGGCCATTCACCATTTTAATGTAGGTATGCTATTGACTTGCGTGCTTTATGCGTAATGTTATCATTTTACAATTTCAAAATTAGCAGTTGTTGAAACTAAGGGAATGTGTGTCAAAATCAAAACAAACATTAGCAGCTTACCATCTTCAAAGTCACTCTTCAAGCAGATGAAAACAGTGATTCTTTGATAAGGCTTGCCAACTTCAGCCTTATAAGCCTCAAGTGTAAATGGTCTTTGTGTTCCAGGGACAGTAATGACCTCAGTGCCATCCAGATACAGAAGAAGGAAAGGTCCATCTTTTAGATCTTTGTTAAAGTCCTTCATTTTTTTAACAGCTTGAGCAGACTTGTGGCAGTAGCGTCAGGGTCTGTTGTTAGGAAAATAGTTTTTCCACGGTATGGCTTCAAACCACCCTTTTTTATGGTCATCAAGCCGACATTTATCTGTAAGGAAAAACACATGAACAATGGGCCAAGTAGATACTAATATGACTCTAAGCAGATCTATTCAAACTTGAATATTTATTAACTGCTAAAGAGGGATCTTCCTGACAACCTAAATGTACAATTACTCGTAAACAATTGTTCTTATTCTGGATAGCTTTACTACACTGAACATTTTTTACACAACTCCCCTAAGGAATAACAAAAGAATGTCATTAGAAAATTAACCTCAACTTGTTTTCAGACTGAGCTAGCCAAACTACCTGACCCTTTCTTTTTTCCTTTTTCTTTAAGCCCTTCCTCCCTTCAGAAAACTTTTGCCTCTCTTCATTTTTCTTTTTTCTGTATTCTATGAAGGTGCTGAAGGTTGGAGTCGGGCAGTTTGAGGTAGTCTGTGATGCTAAAGGGAAACAAAGGAAAAATGTACTACAATGTCACACATTAAAGACATTCATTCATGTAACATTCCATTGTCCACACAACACGCAAATAAGGACAACACTGAATAATCTCACTAGAAAATTTCTACCAAGGAATGACAATGCAACTGATACTATTGACCAATACAATTCTACACCAGTAAGTTTTAATGTATAGACACATAATAGGGTTAGTTCCTAAAGTTAACCAAACATAATAAATGAACTAATTTATTATCGTTTCAGTTGTGGAAATGCTCAGAGGACTGTTCCACGAAGCAAGCTAATCCCAAAAGCCAGGCTCACTCTGAAAATCCAGGCTCGATTGCCCCAAATTCGGTTCCAGGAACGAGGCTAACCTGCAGTCTTTCTGCTCATTCATTATGCAATATGTGTAACAGAGTCATAAATAACATTGTTATAATTACACAAAATGTGTTCTAAACCCCCAAACTTCTCCTTTTATACCTGACTTTTAGGACCTCCAAGCCTGTAGTTGTGTTCATTATCAGTTAGAGCCCCTCCTCATTCTTTTCTTCTTCTTTGGTGCAATACTATAAATACAGTGTACCCCTTTTGCCTCTCCCCTTTTTCTACAATTCCCCTGTGGGAGAGGTGGGTGTCATTTCTTTCGAGCACCTTAAAGCACACATAATTCATATTTAACCACCCTGATGTTTATGATTGCGATTTTAATTCAGTTATTGTCATTATTGAGCCTGTTTTTGTAAGATGTTATAAGTGTGTAGTATGTGTGTGTCATAAATGTGTTTTAGGCGCCATAAATGATAGCATGAATATGTATTCCTTGCTAGCTTGGGAGCTGTGGTGGGTTGAGCTAATCCTCTTCCCCACTGTCTGTATTTGGTCGTAGGAGCTGGAGTGGGCAAATTATTTACTTGGAGGTCTTTCTTTCTTTTACCTTTTTTATCAGGTATGTCAGATTTCATGTTGTTTTTGTTTTATCTTATGTCAAATATGTTACGTGTAAATGCATATTTTATGTTTAATGTAAAAATAAATGCCACGCCCTTTTTCTACAATTCCCCTGTGGGAGAGGAGCTGGAGTGGGCAAATTATTTACTTGGAGGTCTTTCTTTCTTTTACCTTTTTTATCAGACACAACGCAGAATCACACCGGTTACATATGCTTGTGGACAAGTCTGGTCCGTGGCACCCTAGCTGCGAGGTTTGTTAACACTAGAACTGCCCTCAAACCTTCACTACTAGAAAGGTCTTGAGCAGTCATTTTGACAGCTGCGTGCATTTTCAAATGAGCCTCGATTTTCTGAGCTCGCTTAGTGGAACAGCCCTCTGGTCTGCTGTGGGCTGGAAACAGCTAACGCTAGGCTAATAAATCAATAAATAACAAACATTTTATTATGCGTATTAACTTACTCAATGGGAGTGAAGTGTCTCCGATGCAAGATGCGTGATAAAGCCTCTCGCCACAGCCGCTGCAAAAGTTCGGCGACTCCTCAACCAGCTTTTTCCCACAGCTAGGACAAAACATTCCGCCGTTCTTCTTCAAACGAAATGCGCCACAGGCAGAGTAACTTCCGGTTCCAAAGACGAACAGATCGGACATCCAATCAGTGATGTCTCCTGTTGCCGACTGGTACCTACCCTTTCCGGTTTTCTTAATGTAATTGTGCTTCTCAATTTGTTTTTGTGATTCTTCTTTTGTTTTTGTGCTTCTCGATTTGTTTTTGTGATTCTTCTTTTGTTTTTGTGCTTCTTAATTTGTTTTTGTGATTCTTCTTTTGTTTTTGTGCTTCTTGATTTGTTTTTGTGATTCTCAGTTTTGTTTTTGTGCTTCTCAATTTTGTTTTTGTGCTTCTCAATTTTGTTTTTGTGATTCTCAGTTTTGTTTTTGTGATTCTCCATTTGTTTTTTTTGTTTCTCGATTTTGTTGTTGTGTTTAGCAATTTGTTGGTGTGATTTGCACTTCAGGGCCTCTCAATTTTGTTGTTGTGTTTAGCAATTTGTTGGTGTGATTTGCACTTCAGGGCCACTGTAACAATCAGCTGTTCTGCATTCAATAAGATGCCACACAAATTATTTGTGCCACTCCAAAAAAATAATTTCTGTCCACTATAAAGGAGAACATCACAGCCTGATACCTGCAGGAGTGACAGCAGCAGGTGTATCACTCCTGTTTCTACCTGGAGACAGCAGTCGCCTCATTGTTCTGACACACAGCACAAAACTATCCACAACACTACACACTAACTACACAAGACAACACATGAACTACACACTCCAAACACGCTAAATGTCACAAATCTCTCACATCTCAAAACTCTCTTATTCTGCTCTCTCTCTCTTGCCTTCACTCCTAAAACTTCCCCTGTTTTTGTTTGGGGGGTTTTTTTGCTCATAAGCAGAGAGTGCTCGCTGCGCTGTCCTTACGGTGTGTTCACACCGAACGCGATAGAGGCGGGCAGAGCGTCAGGCTTACATGTAAAGTCAATGGAAAGGCGCGATGACCCGCGATTGCGGCTCCCGCGAAAATTCGGAAGCAGATTTGCGTCGCCAAAACGCCTGAAACGCGCGTGAGTGTAGCGCATTTCAGGCGTTTGACTCGCGAAAAAAACCACGCGCGTGAGTTTATGTGTTGCATTTTGTGCATACACGCGTTTCGTGTCCCCCGCTCGAGTTGGAAAAATCTGAACTCCAGCGTCAAATCGCGCCGCGACAACCAATCAGGAGCCTGGTGACGTGGCTGTTACCTAGTTCAAAGGGGCAGATCCCGCCAAAGCCATTCATTCTGCATTCATCATGGAGGAAAAACTAATCAGTGCTGTGGCAAATCATCCCGAATTATATGATGCTACCTACTATTTCTACCGAGATAGGAATAGCTTGGAGACAAATCAGTGAGGAGATCGGGCAACCTGGTAAATTCATTCCTTCTTTTTAATTTTCAGACTGACCCGATGAAGCGGCGCAAAAGCTAGCAAGCCCGCCTACTGTCCCGCGATTTTCCCACTGTTGTACAAATACTTTTCCGCTAACCAGATAATGCGTTTATTCAGAGGACATCTGCAGGAGAAAGTGGAAGAGCCTCAGGGACACCTATAATAAGGAGAAGAGGGCAGAGAAGGAGAAGAGGAGTGGGTCGGCAGCAGGATCGGGGAGGAGATGGAAGTTCTTCGCGGTCATGGGGTTTCTGGACCCCTTCCTCACCCCGCGGGAGACTAGCGGAAATATGGTGCGGACCGTGGAGAACTTCTCCCCCGAGGACCAGGGACAGCCCGAAGAGGCAGCAGGGGAGTGTCAGTCAGAAGGTATGTTTACAATGAATTAATGTAGGCAGTTAATTAATGCGTGTTGTCATACAGGAATATATTTTGTTTATTAATAAACAGTATACAGTAGTCCCACTGTTCATCCGTCACTGCCTCGCCTTTTCGCTGATTTTTTTTTTATTGCACCGTACAGCTTTCAACAATGCGCATTGCATTCTGCAGCCGAAATGACAAATCTCCTCCATGTCATGTCTCCTGCGCTTGCCAAACTTATCATGTTTGGTTTTGATAACCATCACTTCAAATAGAAAAAAACAGCACAAAAACACTCATAACTATGACCCTCATTCGGAAATAGGCACCTGCACCGGGAGCGAAAAAGGCGCACAAAAGTGGCGCCGCAGACGGAGAAAAAGCGCGGCATACTTTTACGTTTTAAAATTGACTTGGTTTGCACTTTGAGAATCAACTTGTGAGAAATGTGACTACTGTTCATGTGCTGCAATAAACGAGAGACCACTGTATATAATAATAAGTATATAATAATATAATATTCTCTATGACTATTGTCTTCGACCTGTTAACATTTAATATTGTCTTGATAGAGTCAAGTAATCATGCAGCAGAGTCCTCCCCTGTTGCTTCTCCTGACTCCCCAGTCCCTGGTCCCTCCACTCCTGCTGCTGCACCCACAGGTATGAACATCAAACACTGATAGCTTTTTACTTGCTTGAATCCCCTTGTGATCACCTTTACTAAATATCTACAACCAATCTGTTCATATCCTGGTTTTCTTCAATTTTGAAAATGAAAATCTAGTAGCAGCCTTCTCATTTCTTTGTGGTGTTTTGTTCTGTGTTTTACAGGCCCACAGAGGAGGACAGCTCGAAGGCGGGCGAGGGAAGGGTCCCAGGACGGTCCATCGGCGGTGGAGCTGGCTATCCTGGAGTGCCTAAAGAGGCCACGCCCGTCTGCAACAGAATATTTTCTCCTCAGCCTTGTTCCTGCTCTGGAGAGCATGCCGCCTCAGACACGAGAATTCGTGAAATTCCAAATTTCTAAATCAGTTTTTGAAAATAGCACAGCTGTGCTAAATTTGGAAACATTGGACCCTAATGATCAGTAGTTTTCTGATGAGGCAGCAGCTCTCCAGGGCAGAAACAATGTTCTTATGTTTCTCCTCCTTCTCCCTGAGGCTCTTCCACTCCAAGCTGGGTCCTTTTTATTCCTGTCTGTCTGTAAATAGTTAGATTTCATATATTTATGTTATTTATGTCCTTTTGTTACTGAATTTATATATTTTATCAAATAAACATTTATAATGACAAATGTCTTTGTTCTACTACACAGCAAATATTGGCACCCGACTTGACAAAAGTAGAATTTATTTCATATTACACTAATAACAAAACATACTAATACAGTGGGATGCATAAGTTTGGGCAACATTGTGAAAAGTAATTATTTTCCTGTACAAATTGTTGGTTGTCTCAATAAAAATTGTCAGTTAAATACATCATATAGGAGACACATAGTGATATTTGAGAAGTGAAATGCAGTTCACTGGATTTACAGAAAGTGTGCAATAACTGTTTAAACTAAAGCAAGCAGGTGCATAAATTGGCAACACAAAAAAAGAGAAATAACATAAATATGTAGTGTATATCAATGTGTGTGTCTCCTATATGATATATGTAAGTGACATTTTTTACTGTAACAGCGATTCATACAGGAATATAATGACTATTAATAAGGTTGCCCAAACTTTTGCACCACACTGTATATAGGAACATAGTGAAGACAAGTTGCAGAGTAAAAAGAGGTTAGTTTATTTTGGAGTAGAGCTCCATTTATTAAGAAAATGTTAAAAACACAGGAACACTCTTTAGAGGTTTGTGGGTGGCTCTTAAAAGAGCCGTTGTGGGGAAGTCGTTCAGACTTCAAACAGGCTACTCCTTTGGTTGCCAAGACACAGCTCCCTCTGCCGAGAAGTGAGCCATGAACTTCTCCCTCACCAGGACAGCCTCTCTGGAGGAGTTGTTTGCTGCCATACGACCCAGGTCTTGCAACGGCTCCACCACAGCAGGCGCCAGACCTCTCACAGCAGGTGCCCCTCTCTCGTCCACACAGCGCAGAAAGTTGTGGAGAACACACGTTGCCTTCACACACTTCTCCGCAATTTCAGGACGGAGCTCCATGGCACGCCGATACAACCTCCACTGTGAGGAGAGGATACCGAAGGCACCCTCCACTATCATCCTGGCCCTGGAAAGGCGATAGTTAAAGATCCTCTTCTCTAAAGGGAGGAGGCGTCCAGGGAAAGGTCTCATGAGCTCACGCCGCAGCGGGAACGCTTCATCAGCCACAAAGACATGGGGCTGGGCTCCACGGTGTTCTCCACCAGGTAGAGGCTGGTCAGGAGGCAGATGGAGAGTCCCAGCCCGAAGAGCCTGACCAAAGGTGGAGTTGGCCAGAATACCACCGTCGCTGGTCCTCCCGTACCCCCCAACATCAATGACACGGAAGCGATGCTCTGCATCCACAACCGCAAGGAGAACAATGGAGAAAGTTCCCTTGTAGTTGTGGAACATGGATCCTGAG